>NC_134711.1:105790000-106101956 GCF_049634645.1 Pelodiscus sinensis
GCACCATGTAAACAAGCCCTCCATTTCTCATGGTTCCATTGCTAAACTCAGTGTTTTAGACCAAATTTTACACCAAGTTCACGAGTGTGTTCTAATCTGAAATCCAAGGATTGTGAATCCACAAAACTGGTTGTTCATACACAGTACGAACAACTAGTTAGCTACATTTGTACAGTGCACACTTATTTATTTAAAGTTTTGTGATGTGCTTTTACTACCTTGTTCTCAGGCATAGAGGTTACATCTAGACTGCATCCCTCTGTCGACGGAGGGATGCAAACCAAGCACGTCAAAATTGCTAATGAAGCTGGGATTTAAATATCCTGTGCCTCATTAGCATAAACATGGCCACTGCTTTTTTCGAAATGGAGTTTTTTCGAAAAAACGGCAGGCTAGGTGGATCTGTCGAAAATAAAGCCTTTTTCCAACAGATCCTGTATTCCTCCAAAAATGAGGTTACAGGATTTGTTGAAAAAGGCTTTATTTTCGACAGATCCGTGTCTAGACTGCTGGGTTTTTTTTTCGAAAAAACTCTGTTTCGAAAAAAGCAGTGGCCATGTTTATGCTAATGAGGTGTGGGATATTTAAATCCTGGCTTCATTAACAATTTCAATGTGCCTAATCTACATCTCTCTGTCGATAGAGAGGTGTAGTCTAGAAGACTAGAAGTAACATCAAGCTAATAAACATAAACATAAGAACGGCCGTACTGGGTCAGACCAAAGGTCCATCTAGCCCAGTATCCTGTCTGCCGACAGTGGCCAGCACCAGGTGCCCCAGAGAGGGTGGACTGAAGACAATGATCAAGCGATTTGTCTCTTGCCATCTCTCTCCAGCCTCTGACAAACAGAGGCCAAGGACACCATTTTATCCCCTGGCTAATAGCCTTTTATGGACCTAACCTCCATGAAATTATCTAGCTTCTCTTTAAACTCTATTATAGTCCTAGCCTTCACAGCCTCCTCTGGCAAGGAGTTCCACAGGTTGACTACACGCTGTGTGAAGAAGAACTTTCTTTTATTAGTTTTAAACCTGCTACCCATTAATTTCATTTGGTGTCCTCTAGTTCTTCTATTTAGGAACTAATAAATAACTTTTCTTTATCGACCCTCTCCACACCACTCATGATTTTATATACCTCTATCATATCCCTCCTCAGTCTCCTCTTTTCTAAACTGAAAAGTCCCAGTCTCTTTAACCTCTCCTCATATGGGACCCATTCCAAACCCCTAATCATTTTAGTTGCCCTTTTCTGAACCCTTTCCAAGGCCAAAATATCTTTTTTGAGGTGAGGAGACCACATCTGTACACAGTATTCAAGATGTGGGCGTACCATAGTTTTATACAGGGGCAGTAAGATATTCTGGGTCTTATTTTCTATCCCTTTCTTAATAATTCCCAGCATCCTATTTGCCTTTTTGACCGCTGCTGCACACTGCGTGGAAGTTTTCAGAGAACTGTCCACGATAACTCCAAGATCTCTTTCCTGATTTGTCGTAGCCAAATTAGCCCCCATCATACTGTACTTATAGTTGGGGTTATTTTTCCCGATGTGCATTACTTTACACTTATCCACATTAAATTTCATTTGCCATTTTGTTGCCCAATCACTCAGTTTGGTGAGATCTTCTTGGAGTCACTTAATATTTTTATTTCATTTGATTCTACATTATCTTTCACATACAGTGCCACTCTGCCACCCACCCGGCCTGCTCTATCCTTTCTATATATTTTATATCCCGGTATGATTGTGTCCCACAGATTTTCCTCTTTCCACCAGGTTTCAGTGATGCCTATTATGTCAATCTCCTCATTTAATACGAGATACTCTAGTTCACCCATCTTATTAGTCAGACTCCTAGCATTTGTGTACAAGCACTTTAGAAATTTGCCACTGGTTATTTGTCTGCCCTTCCCTGATGCATTGGATTCCTTTGTATGCGGTTGTTTGTCTGCTCTGGCCCATGGTTTGCCCTCTCCCCTCCTCTCTTTCTGACTACAGCTTAGAGATTCTCTATCAATGAATTCTCCTCTAAGAGAAGTCTCCTTCCGATCTACGTGCATCTCCGCACCAATCGGCTTTCCCCCATCTCTTAGTTTAAAAACTGCTCTACGGCCTTTTTAATGTTTAGTGCAATCCTTCTTGTATAGGCTCCCCCTCTCCCAAAAGTGTCCCCAGTTCCTAATAAAGCCAAACCCCTCTTCCCTACACCATCATCTCATCCACGCATTGAGATTCTGAAGCTCTGCCTGCCTGCCTGGCCCTGCGCGTGGAACTGGAAGCATTTCCAAGAATGCCACCATAGAGGACCTAGATTTCAGTCTCTTTCCTAGCAGCCTAAATTTGGCCTCCAGGACCTCTCTCCTACCCTTCCCTACATCATTGGTACCAACATGTACCACGACCACCGGCTCCTCCCCAGCACTACACATAATTCTATCTAGATGCCTCGAGAGATCCGCAACCTTCGCACCAGGCAGGCAAGTGACCATACGGTTCTCCTGGTCATCACAAACCCAGCTATCTATGTTTCTAACGATCGAATCACCCACTACTAACACCTGCCTCTTCCTAACTGGTATTCCCTCCCCCTCAGAGGTATCCTCAGTGCGAGAGGATACCGCAACATCCTCTGGGAGGAGGGTCCCAACTACGGGATGGTTTCCCTCTGAATGCTCTGTTCCCTTGAGACTTTCATCCTCCTTAAGAGCACTGGGGCTCTCAGACTGGAGGTGGGACAGTACTACAGTGTCCCGGAAAGTCTCATCAACATATCTCTCTACCTCCCTTAGCTTCTCCAGTTCAGCCACCCTGTCCTCCAAAGCCCGAACTCGGTCTCTGAGGGTCAGGAGCTCCTTGCAACGGGTGCACACATACGCCACCCGCCCATAGGGCAGGTAATCATACATGTTACACTCGACACAATAAACAGCATAGCCCCCACTCTGCTGCTGGGCTTCTGTCTCCATTTTTCTAATGAATAAGTTTAAGTGTAAACTGGGATTCTGTTTAAACCTCTGGAATATAGATTATTCTAAGAGTTATGTTTTAAAGAAGGTCACAAGTGCCCTCTAAACTCCCTCTCCAAACTCTCCTGTTAGCTGTTCCTGGTCACTGAGTCACAGGCTTATATAGCTCTGGTAGCCCCTCCCCCTGACTGAGGCTCAGCCAATTAACAGAGGCTTCTAGATTTCAAACCTTTTAAGGGCTCCTTCAAACAGACAAACCAACCAACCAACCAAACAATCCAGACAAACAGAAGCTCAGCACACTGCAAATAACTCCCCCCCCCCCCTCCACACACAAACACACACTCCAGACAGCCACTTACCACAAGGGTCCTGTTTTTACTCCTCTTTTACCTGGAGAACTCCCTCTCCAAACTCTCCTGTTAGCTGTTCCTGGTTGCTGAGTCACAGGCTTATATAGCTCTGGTAGCCCCTCCCCCTGACTGAGGCTCAGCCAATTAGCAGAGGCTTCTAGATTTCAAACCTTTAGAGTTGCTCTTAAGGATAAAGTAAAATCGAACCATTATGCTGAAGGAAATAGAAGAAAATCAATCTTAATGTGCTTTAGAAAACAGCTTGCATAAATTAATACAGGCTAAAGAGAATCTGGATTTTAGTTTCACAGGTTACAAGCACTCAAAATTGGGCAGCTATCAAGTCATCCTTTACAATATAATGAGGCAGCTGTGCAGAGCTCCACTGCAAAGAAATACATGTTGCATATAGCTGTAGGTTTTTTAAAATAGTTTTATTAGAAAAATGTGTTCTGTAAATTGAAAATTGCAAGTGAATCTTAAAAGTTCTTTGTAGATTTGCATAAACCATCTCTCTCAAAGTCAGTGAATTATATCAAACTCTTCTCACTCAAAATCAATGGTACAATATGATCCAATGTTATGAAAAGAGGAAAAATATGAATTGTTAGCACAACAGCAATTCCCTTTTCCATGAAGGCACTGAGAAAATGGCAGCTTTCACCTTGAAACAAACACTTTTGTGCCATAATGTTGTCACTGATAAGGAAAGAGAATGTCTCCAAAATGCACATGCAATTCCAGTGCTTAAATTCTACATATTCTTTTACCTCACACACATGCTGCAAGACAAACCTGATACACTGCAAAGCATCTGATCTTGCATGCATAGCACACATGCTTAGTTTTTCTATGACATCAGGTACTTTTGTTGGTGTTAAGATGATGGCTAGGTTTCAAGGACTAATTCCTTTCTTCCCAGAACATACTGAATTGTTTTGCTTTTGCCATTGTCTTTGAGTGATTTCAGCAATGAGTTATGAGCAAGATTAAATTCTTCTATGTTGGTAAACTACATCTTTCAGGGCTGAATTTTAAACATCATTTTTACTGATTTTGGCACATATGGTAATTCATTATTATTAATTGCTCTATGCAAAACTTAGTAAAACAAACTGTCATTGTAGGTTAAGCGAATTGTTGTTTTTTCTCTCTGCCACTTCAGAATAAATTGATTTCTGACCTTTCCTTTATTTATTTATTTTAAAATACAGATAACATCTCCAATACTCTTACATCACCTTGTACAGTCATCAGTGTACAAGTAACAGTTTTCCATCTCAGCTTTACAGGACTGATCAAGTGAGAAATATCAAGGTATGCTGCATGATATAAAAAAGTCGCCCAAAAATATATTATATGGAAACGGAACACATGGGCCAATTTCTGATGCTATAATTAGCCTGAGAGCTATTCATCCATAAGATACATGGTAGCCAAACCCTTCAATTAAATCATTTTAGAAGTCAAATAAGCACAGAATGTGGTTGCAAGTAACAAACCCCTTTACCATTAAACTCTGCATTTATCCAAGTGTCTGCCTGAAACTCAAAAACAATAGAAATGGAAGGGGAGAGGAGAGGGAAAAAATCCACTTCCCCTCCTTATTCTTGCTTTTACTAACCCTTTGAAAGTTTGAATTTAAAATTAGTTTCCTTAGGTGTTTGTTTTTACTTACCACTGGGCTTCTAGATGAGATTATTACTGTAGGGCTACCAAGAAAGTTAGACTGATTACAATAACTCTCTTGAGAAAAGTATAGGTAACATCTTTGAATTTTTTGTAAAGGAAAGAATTAAACATACTTTGTCAAAACAGTCTTCACTGAAGATGCCTAGGGGTGAGTATTTAAAACACAGCTCCTTCTTTATTCCAGGACTGTACTCTCACTAATGAATCAATAATTAATATTTCAAAGTATATAAATAGAGCTGGTTGGGAATTCTGGATGAAACTTTTTTTCATATGAAAATGCAGATTCATTGAAACTTCATGTGATGGATGCTGTGGTCAAAGGATCTAATGCGATCCTGACATGCATAAACAGGGAAATCTCTAGTAGCAGTAGAAAGATATTTGACCTCAATATTCGGCCTTGGTGTGACCACTACTGGAATACTGCATCCATTTCTGGTGTCTACAATTCAAGAAGGATATGAATAAATTGGAGAAGGCTGAGAAGAACCATGAGATTGAGTACAGGATTAGAAATCCTACCTTATAGTGATAGTCTCAAAGAAATTGATCTATTTTGCTTAGCAAGAGAAGGTTCTGGGGTGGGGGACTTGCACGTGGAAGGAAAAGCTGCTGCTGGTGGATGTGGGCTTGGTAGGAGAGTGGAGGGATAGGGCCACGTTGGTGGCTGCCCAGCTGCTTCCTGGGCAGGGTTGCGTGAGGGCAGCTGCATGGTGGCTGCCCAACTGCTGCTGTGGCCTCACCCATGGTTTCTCTGGGGGCTGGGATTGGGGTCAGGGATGCTGCTGCTCTGGGGCTGGGGGTGTGGCCGTGGCCATAGGGTGGCGCAGCTACTCCAGGGGATGAGCTTGAGGTGTGGCTGCTCTGGTGCCAGCTCTAGCCCTTCCACAGGGCTGAAGCTGTGGCCAGGGCCACATGTTGTCTGCCCAGCTGCTACTGGGCCATGTGGTGGCTGTGTCTGGAGCTGGGCTGCAGTGCAGTTGCTCCTGGGGCCAGGGCCCCCTGCAGCCATCTTCCCCCTTCACTGCCCTGTGGCTCTCAGAGCTCCCTGTCCCCTTCAGCCCCTTTCTGGCTCCCCCCATATTGCTGTCCCACTCTCAGCACCCAACCCCCTGCAAATTCTGGGCATTGGCAGCTGCTGCCCTCTGCCCCATGTGGGAACTTGCAGCCAGCCCCACGAGGAGCATCCCGGGACAGCCTCTGCCCTGCACACAGGCCATCCTGGCAGCAGCACTCCTGGGGGGGGACGGGGACAAGCCTCACCTTCTCCCCATCAGGGGGTACTGCTTAGGAGCAGGGCTTAGGGTCCCAGCAAGGGTGGGCTGGGGTCTCTGCACTGGGAGAGTCCCTGGGGGAGCAGTGCCACTGGTGGGTGCCACAGTGGCACACATCCGAACAAGTGCACATGACTTCAATATTGGTACACATGACACAACTCACTCTGTTCATGGATGGAAAATCTTAGCTGGAACACTGGTAGTGAGCCCCTAATGTTGGAACAGTTTGAATGCTGTGAAACGTAGTGTTTCATAGGACAAAGAAGCCACAGCAATAACAGACTGGTACTAATACAATTGGAAAACATTCCCCCACTGCTGGCAAATGAAAAATAAGTTGCACTGATTCTTGGTGCACCCCTAGAACAGGAACATGCAGAGGATAGTTGGAAGAATAAATGAAGGTAACCTACTTGTTAATTTAACTTTACTTTATCTCCTGGGGGGGGGGGGGGTTTGATGTTTATGGGTCATACCATCTTACTAAATGTGCGTTTACTTAAACTGGAGGCAGAGAGAACAATTAACATAGCGTAGTGGTATGAACATTAGAGAGAGAGCTAGAAACTCCAGGGCTACATCTACACTTCAGGCTTTTTGCACAAGAACAGCTGTTCTTGTGCAAAAACTTGCAGGGTGCCTACACTGCACATGTGTTCTTGCGCAAGTAAATTTACAGTACAGCGTCAGACAATAGAGCTTCTTCTGGAAAAGTTAGTCCTCTCCCCACGAGGATTAAGCCCTCTTGTGCAAGAGCTCTTCCACAAGAAGGCAGTGTAGAAAGGCAACATGAATTTCTTGTGCAAGAAACCCCTATGGCTAAAATGGCCATCAGAGCTTTCTTGCACAAGAGAACGTCCACACTGCCATGGACTAGGGTTGCCAGATGGTTGAAACAAAAATACCGACCCCCTCTCCCCAAAAAAGGAAAAAAATTCTGTTGAAGGAGGGAAAGAAAGGGGGAGGGGGAGAGACCAAGTTGTTGAGAAAAAAGAAACCCTTCCAAGGAGTTACTAAGCCAAACAACAAATAAAATAAAATAAAATAAAATAGCATTGAAACAGCATGTCCCCTTTAAGAGTGAGTGCAGGGATAGGATCGGGGAGTGGTTGAGCACTAAGACTCAGGGCAAGCATTGCTCCCCCTAGGTCTTTTGGCCGGCAGCCATTTTATGCCGGCAGCATTGGGGAACCAGGTAATCATGGGGGCTGAGGTCGGGGACCTGGGGGTCAGGGAGAGCTCGGGGGTGGGGGGCCCGGCACTGAGTGTTTGTAGGGTTGCCAGGTGCCCAGCATTTTCACCTCCTGGCCAGGGAAAATTTCAGAAAATACCGGACATCTCAGGTGTCCGGTATTCTCTGAATTTTTTTTTTTTTTTTTACAGGAGAGGAGGTGAAAATACCGAACTGTTCAGGTGAATACTGGATACCTGGCAACCCTACTGGGCAGGTCTCTCACTCCTAGCCCCAGGCTATGTCTACATTGGCAAGTTTTTGCATAAATACTCTTTAACGCAAGAGTTTTTGCATTAGAGTATTTGCGCAAGAGAGCATCTACACTGGCATGTGCCTTTGCACAAGAGATGCGCTTTTGCACACAAGCATCTGTGCCAGTGTAGATGCTCTCTTGCGCAAGAAAACTCTGATGGCCATTTTAGCCATCGGGCTCTCTCGAGCAAGAAATTCATGTTGCCTGTCTACACTGGCCTCTTGCGCAAGAGGGCTTATTCCTGAGCTGGAACATCATAATTGTTGTGCAAGAAGCACTGATTTCACACAGTAGAACATCAGTGTTCTTGCGCAAGAACTCCCCGCCAGTGTAGACAGGCAGCATGTTTTTGTGCAAAAGCGACAACTTTGGTGCAAGATCGTGCCAATGTAGAGACAGCCCCAGAGTTTGGGTTTTGCAACAGGTCTCTGTGGTAGGGAGCCCAACCCGCCTCCTCAGACCCCTCCCTAGCTGCCTCTACTTAACTCTGTTACAGATTGTTCTCTCAAACTTCTTCCTCTCTATCTCTCCACCACCTCCCTTACATCCTCTCACACATCACCCCAGCTTCCAACTGCTGAGGCTTTTAAAGGCGCTCAGTCAGCCAGCAGAGAAGTCAGCTGCTCCCAATCTGCCTGAGCCAGCTCCCTCCCAGCTGCATCTAATTGGCCTGCAGTTCTCTGCTTCTACTTACAGGTTTTCCCCCCTTTTGGGCTGCCTCCCCACCACCCGCTCTGCAGCAGCTCCCTGGCCTGACCCTGCTATTTATATATATATATATATATATATATATATATATATATATATATATATATATAAAATTTTGTAAGTAACAAGGTTTGAGCACAGAAAGAATATTTCTCTGTAGTTTGCCCTTTCATGTATGCATCAGATGAATGTTTGCTGTGGAATACATGCTGGTTAAATTATCTCTCTGAGCATAAGGAAAGAACAACATATGGCAGCCCTACTGAAGAAGCAATGGAAAGCAAATGACTAGCACAAGCAAAGGAAATGATTCATCTGTGAATGAGAACATTATTTGGCTACCATGAAAAATGCTGTGTGTTGTGTTGTGTTTGTGTTGTATTTTGAGGGGCAGGGGGTTGTTGCCAAAATGGAAAATTGTAGGATATTTAGACAACAGCACCAAATAGTATCTCCTGATTCTCTGATACTTCCAAGAGCAAATCCATGTTCTGATACATCACACTCCTGCCAACAAAAGCAAGCAAACCTCACTGCCTAAGGAACAGAGCAATAAGAAGAACAACATCTGTTCTAAGATAAGAACTGGTGAGTAGGAGGAAAAGATGAACGGACTTACATCAGGATAAGCAAAAAATTATAACTGAGGTTAGTTACTCTGATTTATGCATGAGGCGGTTTTAATTAGGGTGTTAAAACAGAATGTATATAAATATGGATACAACAAGGTAACTTGATAATTTAAGCCTGCACAAAAAAGTTATGGAACAGAGGATAAAAGATAAATGAATGATGATAAGAAAGCAGAGAAGAAACAAGAGAAGAACAGATGAGGATATTACAGACCAGAGATTTGTAAAGCATCACCCAGTCCAGGAAGATAATTTCATCGTGGAAAAAGCATAGAGGGGATCCTCAAGGAATCCATTTTGAAGCACTTGGAAGAGAGGAAAAGCTTTGCTAAAGTCAAGGTATATCACATCCACTGACTTTCCCATGTCCACAGAGCCAGTTACCTCATCATAGACGCTAATCAGATTGGTCAGGCAGGACTTGCCCTTGGTGAATCCATGTTGACTATTCCTGATCAATCTGATTAGCGTCTATGATGAGGTAACTGGCTCTGTGGACATGGAGAAGTCAGTGGATGTGATATACCTTGACTTTAGCAAAGCTTTTGATATAGTCTCCCACAATATTCTTGCCAGCGATTTAAGGAAATATGGATTGGCTAAATGGACTGTAAGGTGGATTGAAAGCTGGCTAGATTGTCAGGCCCAACGGATAGTGATTAATGGCACGATATGTGATTAGTTTCAAGCGGCGTGCCCCAAGGATTGGTTCTAGGACTGGTTTTATTCAACATCTTCATTAATGACCTGGATGAGGGGATGGATTACACCCTCAGCAAGTTCGCAGATGACACTAAGCTAGGGGGAGAGTGAGATAGGGTCTAGAGTGATCTAGACAGATTAAAAGACTGGGCCAAAAGAAATCTGATTAGGTTCAACAAGGACATGTGCAGAGTCCTGCACTTGGGATGGAAGAATCCCAAGCATTGTTACAGGCTGGGGACCGACTGGCTAGGTGGCAGTTCATCAGAAAAGGACCTGGGGATTACATTAGATAGGAAGCTGGATATGAGTCAACAATGTGCCCTTGTAGCCAAGAAGGTTAATGGCATATTAGCGTGCATTAGCAGGAGCATTGCCAGCAGATCCAGAGAAGTGATTATTCCCCTTTATTTGGCTCTGGTGAGGCCACATCTAAAATATTGTGTCCAGTTCTGGGCCCCCCACTATAGAAAGGACGGGGACGCATTGGAGAGGGTCCAGCGGAGGGCGACCAAAATGATTAGGGGGCTGGAGCGCATGACCTATGAGGAGAGACTGAAGGATTTGCGTTTGTTTAGTCTGCAGAAGAGAAGAGTGAGGGGGGATTTGATAGCAGCCTTCTACTTCCTGAAGGGAGGTTCCAAAGAGGATGGAGAAAGGCTGTTCACGTAGTGATGGATGGCAGAACGAGGAGCAATGGTCTCAAGTTACAGTGGGGGAGGTCTAGGTTGAATATTAGGAAAAACTATTTCACTAGGAGAGTGGTGAAGCACTGGAATGGGTTACCTTGGGAGGTGGTAGAATCTCCATCCCTAGAGGTTTTTAAATCTCAGCTTGATGAAGCCCTGGCTGGGTTGATTTAGTTGGGATTGGTCCTGTCTTGGGCAAGGGGCTGGACTTGATGACCTCCTGAGCTCTCTTCCAGCTCTGTGATTCTACCTGCCCTCAGGGGCACGCCAACGCTCAGTCCTGCTGGGCCAGAAGCTCTGGACTCCCCCCTGCAAAGGCAGAGAGTTGTGGTAACAGCCACCAGCAGACTAACACAGAGGCTGGGAGGGCTCAGCTTTAGGGACCTGATAGCACCCAGGAACACAACACAACACAACACAAAAGTCACCAAAACCCCAAAGTGTACAGCTTTTTTGTACAGGCTGATACTGTTTTACACTGAGAAAGCTCATAAGTTTGCCTTATGAAAGAGATATAGTGAAAGAGAGCTGTACAGCTGTCTGCCTCCCCATACTTACAATTATTTACCCTGGGCTTGAAGATAAGAAGTGTTTTTATTAAGTATAAAAAGTAGGATTTCAGTGATTGCAAGTGAAAACAGAACAGATTAAAGTAAGTAACTAAGCCAAATAAACAAAACACACCAATTATGCCTAATACACTAACCTTGGCTTCTCCCTAGAACATCTGGTCTGGGGATGGCCTTCACACTTATCTTCCAACACACATTCCTCATTCACACACACCAAACTGGGTTGATTTCTTTGTTACACAGACACAATATGAATATTTAAGCAGGAACATCACATTACAATTTAAAGGGAACAATCATCACACTCTTTTACTTATGTCTCATTGCTAATTGTAAACTTAAACAAAGTGATAACCATAAGGGTCTATTCCTGCCTTTGAATCAGCTTCAGACTCAAGATTCTGGCTGACACATCTTAACCAATGGCACATTTAAGCCATTCCTTTCTGATTTCGGAAACGTTGGCTGGGGCAAGATACACCAAGCCATAATCATAGAACACATCTATGGTGTCTGATTGATGGATCTTGCCAACACACTCATGCAATAATTGATCACCATATTTGAGGTTGGGAGGGAATTTTTCCCCACGTAAGATTGGCAAAGACCCTGGGTAAGGGTTGCTTTACTCTGCAGCATGAACAAGAATCACTTACTGGTTTGAACTGAAGCAAATGGTGGATTCCTTGTACCTTGAAGTCTTTAAAGATTTGACTCAAGTCACAGAGATTGCAGGCCTGTTACAATTGTGGGTGGATGAAGTTCTGTGGCCTGCAGCGTGCAGAACATCAGATTAGATAATCATGACAGTCCTTCTGGTCTTAAAATCCATGAATAACATTATTTTGTGCAAAAGTTTAACAGAGCGAGGGGTACAGACAGACCACAGCAGGGCAGAGGCAATTACCAACTGATAAAGTAGTACAAAGGCTCATGGACATGATAAACTTCGTACCTGACTTGGCTGCTAAAACCAGCAGCCTAAGACCATTACTATGGAAAAACATTTGGTGGACTTCAGAGGCACATTGAAGGAGGAGTTTGAGAAACAAGCAGTTAATGAAAAAAGCTCCAGTACTCATGGCTCTAGCAGTGCAGCTCTTCTTCAGACATATAGTGAGCACTGGCAGCCTGTACCATACGGTTCCAGAGCTCTGACTAAAACTGTGTGCCAGTATGTTTAAATTGAGAAAACGGCTTTGGCTCTGGTGCATGGTTACAAGAAATTCCATGTTTTCCTGTATGGGAGATGAGTGTTAGCAGACATAGATCAGAAGCAACAGGAAAGAGACCGATTATCTGACAACACTCCGGGCATGTCTACACTATGCGGAAGATCGATGCTGCCGTGGTCGATCTTTAGGGGTTTGATTTAGTGGGTCTAGTACAGACCCACTAGATCAAACTCAAAGGGTGCCCCGTTGGCACCAGTACTCCTGCTTCTCCCACTGTGTGGATAGCATGGAAACACGATGTAAGATACATCAACTCCAGCTACTTAATATACATAGCTGGAGTTGTATATCTTATTTTGACCTTCTGATGTAGTGTAGACCAGGCCTCCTAGATTACAGAGATTATTCTTTCTGTAGCAGCTGTATCATCTAAAATTAGAATAAAAACTTGTGAAAGATGGACATTCTGTCAAGAGCTTGTGATAGATCAGTAATAGAATTCAACCCAGACTCTCACGCTGCATATGAACCCATTACAGAAAATATGTCCAGTTTCAGAGAAAATGTGGATGGTAATTGCTGATGATACAGTACTAAATGAAACATAAGCTATTGCAGGGTAGCCTGTAAGGTACCTGCCCAATCCTTATCTCCAGTTTAAAGGAGAACTGTCAGTAGTAGAGGGGATCTTGCTCGGGGACATCAGACTTGTAGTTCCCAAAATGTTACACCAGGGAATATCACATAGGAAACATGAAGGGAACATGGTGTGACGGGGCACTCGCGCCCCGCACCGAGAGTGCGCCGGGAGGCGCCGGGCGGTGGGACGGGGCATTCGCGCCCCGCACCGAGAGTGCGCCGAGAGGCGCCGGGCGGTGGGACGGGGCACTCCCGCCCCGCGCGGAGGACGCGCCGGGAGGCGCCGGGCGGGTACATCGGGGGGCGGGGAACACGGCCCAGCCCGCCGTGGCGGGCCCCCGGGGCACACCGGCAGCCGGCACAGGGAGCGTCGGGGGGCAGCGTGCGCCGCCCAGCAGGGCCCAAGAAGAAGGGGCCGGGCAGGCGCCGAATGATGACGTCATAAGCGAGGGGCGGCCAGGAGGCGTCGCAGGGGAAGTGACGCAAGGGGGGAATGGAGCCGGCGGGGGATTTAAACCAAGGGCTGGCACGGTGGAGGGGAGCACGGTGGATGGAGCAAAGCGGGGAGAAACGGAGGGAGAGGTGAGACAGGAAGGGTCAAGGGAAGCGGGCCGGGAGGCCTGGTGGAGCAGGAAGCGGCCCAGGGCGGGGTCGTGGAGCCCGTGAGCGGGTGTGTTTTGGGGCGTTCCCCCATCCGCAAGGGAGGGACCATGGGTCCCTGCCTTTAGGGCCCTGGGCCGGGGTTCGGAGAGGGGGCGGGCCCGAACCCCCCTTGCTCCGCCAGCAGGCCGACCGGCTCGGGTGTAACGCGAGTGTGCGGGATAAAAGGGCCACCGGCCTTAAGTGTGACTTCTCGGGCTGAACTCTCTGTACCCCAATTAACTCAGAGTGGACTCTGGGGGTGAACCGGTTTACACGTGGCGGAGAATGTGGGCACAGGTCCCTGGGCCCCGGGAGTAAGAAGGGGCTCTAGGGAGTAGAGTTACTCACAAAAAAAAAAAAAAAAAAAAAAGGGGTGGCGGGCATAAAACAAGGGAGGTAGGGTGATTGATCTGTTGGGTGTTTGTTTGAAAAGAACTAGGTGTTGACCACCCGCATCGTACAGTTGACCCCCCCCCTGAACTCATAATGGAGGTCAACAAGATCATAGAATGGCTGGTGGACAACCAGAAGCAGCAACAGCAGCATCAGAATCAGGTGTTGCGGGACATGATGACCCAATTCCAGGACCAGCAGCGGCAAATGCTGAAAGAAATCAGAGAAGGGGCGACCGCCCGAGGAACCGCACCTGGAGCAGAGACGGGCTCCCCAGGAGATGGAGAAGGTGGCGCCATCCCGGGCGCCCAGCTGCCGCTGCGATTGACAAAGCTGGGACCCGAAGACGATCCAGAAGCGTTTTTGGTCACCTTTGAGCGGGTGGCTACCGCCGCGAAGTGGCCACAGGAGCACTGGGCCACCCTGCTAGCCCCCTTCCTAACCGGTCCGGCCCAATTGGCCTATAGAAGTATGGCAGACAAGGATGCTTTGTGTTATTACAAAGTTAAAGAAGCCGTGTTGGACCAGCTGGGCATATCCCCGGAGACGTACCGACAGCGATTCCGAGATACCCGCTATGACCCGAAGGAGCGCCCACGGGCGCTGGGGCAGCGGGTCAGGGAAGCAGGCATGCGATGGTTGGAACCTGCCAACAAGACCGGGCTGCAGGTAGCGGAACAAGTGGTGTTAGAACAGTACCTCCGGATCCTGGCTGCCGAGGGGCAAAAGTGGGTTCGCCGACACTGGCCAGAGTCGCTGGAAGAGGCGATCACGCTGATGGAGCGCTTTTCGGCAGCGGAGGAAACGGGGGGTAGACACCCTCCCCCCACTCCCGCGGGGCCTCGGCGGAGCCCAGCCAGTAGCGGAGGGGCGGACACCTCACACCGGGCAGATCCACCGGCCCGTAGACCATCATGGGGCCCAGGAGTAGAGCGAAAACTGGCCCCAGTCTGGAACCCGCCGAGGAGGAGCGAGAATCAACCGGGAGCGAGCGGGGACCCCGGGACACCCAGCCCGAGGGCAGACCCTAGCCCGAGGGGAGCCTGCTTCCAGTGTGGCGAGGAGGGGCACTTTAAAAAAGATTGCCCCTTGATGGATTGTACCTTCGGGCAGAGAAGACGGGACGGGACAGCCGGGACCACTTCGTCAAGAGCCCAGGTAACCAGGTCGATAAGCCTGAACGGGAAGCGGGTAAGGGCAGTGGTGGACTCGGGGTGCGGTCAGACCATGGTGCGGGAGGACATGGTCCCCGATTCCCAAACCCGGGGGCCCCAGATCTGGATGAGATGCGTGCACGGGGACGTACATCCGTACTATACCGCCCACGTATGGATTGACGATGGGCAGATCCGGGCGCGCTGCCAGGCCGCTATATCCCCCAAACTCCCCTACCCAGCGCTGCTAGGGAGAAACTGGCCCGGGCTGGCCGCCCTGCTAAAGGAATGGGGGGCGGGTCACGAGGGCCCGGGGCCGGGACAAAAGAAACCCGTTCTGGCAGCCCAAGGGGAAGAGGTCCCCACCTCAGGGGAAACCGGGGGGCCCGCGGCCGGGAGACCAAACCCCCCGCTACGCCTGGAGGTGGAAGAGGGGGACTTCCTGACACACCAGAGGGAAGACCCGACGCTACAGGCAGCATGGACCCAGGTGCGGGCGGAAGCGGAGGAAACGACAGAGGGAGACGGGCGGCAGCAGCTGGGACCACGCTTTGAGGTACGGGGAGAGCGGCTCTATCGGGTGGCAGTGGGGGCGGACGGACAGGAAAACCCACAATTGCTAGTGCCGCGCCCATACCGCTGGAAGGTACTGGAGCTAGCGCACAATCACCCTTGGGCGGGACACCTGGGCAGTGAAAAGACCCAGCAGCGAATCTTACAGCGGTTCTACTGGCCCGGGGTATATCAAGAGGTCAAGAACTTTTGCATGTCTTGTCCCCAATGCCAGAGGACCTCTAGCAAGAAAGTGGCCCCCGCCCCGCTGGTTCCCCTACCCATCGTGGGCGTCCCATTCGAACGAATAGCCATGGATTTGGTAGGGCCCTTGGATAAGTCAGGAAGAGGGCATGCCTACATTTTAGTAATCGTGGACTACGCCACCCGCTACCCCGAGGCCATCCCGCTGCGGAAGGCCACCACCAACGTAATAGCGGAGGAACTGGTCAAGGTGTTTTCGAGAGTAGGCTTGCCGAAAGAGCTACTGACGGACCAAGGCACTAACCTGACGGCAAGGGTGATGACCGAGCTGTGCAAGTTCCTACGAATCCGCAAGATCCGCACCTCCGTCTACCACCCACAAACCGATGGCCTCGTCGAGAGGTTCAATAGGACATTGAAAGGTATGCTTAGGAAATTTGTACAGGAGGAACCCCGGGGGTGGGATAAGCTACTCCCTGCTCTGATGTTCGCCCTCCGGGAGGTGCCACAAGCCTCGGTGGGTTACTCGCCTTTCGAACTACTTTATGGGCGGAAGCCCCGGGGGGTCCTCGACTTAGTGAGGGAAGGGTGGGAAGCTCAGGTTACCCCAGCCCTGGGGGTAGTCCACTATGTGACACAGCTCCAGCAGAGACTGGGTTCCCTGGCCGAATGGGCACGGGAGAACTTACAGAGAGCCCAGGAGGGGCAGCGCCAGCAGTATAATCAAAGAGCCCAGGTCCGAGAGTTCGCGCCAGGCGACCAGGTGTTGCTCCTCTTACCGGACAGAGAATCCAAGTTGTTGGCACGCTGGCAGGGGCCCTTCAGGGTGTTAAGGAAGGTCGGGGAGGTGGATTATGAGATACAGCTGGATGGTCCGCGGAGGGCCACCCAGATCTACCATATTAACTTATTGAAGCGGTGGGTGCCCCGGGAAGCCTTCCTGGTAGAAACACAGATGAAAGATGTGGAGTTCGGACCATGGGGAGACACGGAGGTGACGGTCAAGGAAGCCACGCTTGGGACCGAACTCACGGGACAACAACAACAGGAGCTCCGGGACCTACTAGAGAGGCACCGGGAGGTGCTGACGAGCAGACCGGGACGGACGCATCTGGCCCAGCATGAGATCGTCACCGAACCAGGGAAGCGGGTATTGGACCAGGTGAGACCCCTCCCCCGTAAGATGTGGGACGTCGTAAAGAAGGAGCTGGGGGACATGCTGGACTGGGGGGTAATCGAGGAGTCGCACAGCGGGTGGCGGAGCTCGATTGTGCTGGTTCCCAAGGCAGAGGGGGCCCTCCGGTTTTGTATTGACTTCAGGAAGGTGAATGCGATCTCGCAGTTCGATGCATACCCTATGCCACGCATCGATGAGCTGCTGGACCAGCTGGGGAAGGCCCGGTACCTCTCCACGATCGACTTAACGAAAGGCTACTGGCAGATCCCGCTGTCGCCAGCAGCCCGAGAAAAGACAGCCTTCTCAACCCCCTTCGGCCTTTACCAGTTCCGGACCATGCCGTTCGGCCTGCATGGGGCAGCTGCAACATTCCAACGCCTCATGAACCGGGTCTTGAGAGAACACCAGCCCTACGCGGCCGCGTATATTGACGACATCATAGTATTCAGTGAGACGTGGGAGCAACATCTAGGACACGTGGCGGCGGTCCTGGAGGCCTTGAGACAAGCTGGCCTCACGGCCAATCCCAAGAAATGCCAGTTCGGGAAGAAGGAGGTGACGTATCTGGGGTACACGGTAGGGCGGGGGACGGTGAGACCCCTGGTGGATAAAATCCAAGCAGTGCGGGACTACCCTATCCCCACCACAAAAAGACAAGTAAGACAGTTTCTGGGGCTGGCGGGGTATTACCGCCGATTCGTGGCCCAGTTTGCATCGCTAGCCACCCCGCTAACGGACTTGACCCGCAAAGGGAAGCCCCAGAGAGTCCAGTGGACGGAGCAGTGTCAGAAGGCCTTTCAGGCTCTAAAAGAAAGACTGACTCAGGCGCCGGTGCTCGCCCAGCCGGACTTTTCAAAGCCCTTTACCCTGCAAACCGACGCGTCGGAAACGGGGTTAGGGGCCGTATTAACGCAGGAGATGGGAGGGGCCGAGCACCCAATACTGTATCTGAGCCGGAAACTGTTTGATAGAGAGAAGGGATACGCCACTATCGAGAAAGAGGCACTAGCCATTAAGTGGGCGGTAGATGCTCTCCGATACTTTCTTGCAGGGGCCTGCTTTACCCTGGTAACGGACCACGCCCCCCTGAAATGGCTCAATACCATGAAGGATACCAACCCAAGAATACTCCGGTGGTACCTGAGTCTGCAGCCATACAAGTTCAAAATCGTGCATCGACCGGGAAGTGCCCATCAGAACGCGGACTGCCTATCGAGAAGGTCGGAGGGAGCCGCAGAGGAGGGGGCGAGTATAAGTAATGAGACGAGGGGGGAGTGGTGTGACGGGGCACTCGCGCCCCGCACCGAGAGTGCGCCGGGAGGCGCCGGGCGGTGGGACGGGGCATTCGCGCCCCGCACCGAGAGTGCGCCGAGAGGCGCCGGGCGGTGGGACGGGGCACTCCCGCCCCGCGCGGAGGACGCGCCGGGAGGCGCCGGGCGGGTACATCGGGGGGCGGGGAACACGGCCCAGCCCGCCGTGGCGGGCCCCCGGGGCACACCGGCAGCCGGCACAGGGAGCGTCGGGGGGCAGCGTGCGCCGCCCAGCAGGGCCCAAGAAGAAAGGGCCGGGCAGGCGCCGAATGATGACGTCATAAGCGAGGGGCGGCCAGGAGGCGTCGCAGGGGAAGTGACGCAAGGGGGGAATGGAGCCGGCGGGGGATTTAAACCAAGGGCTGGCACGGTGGAGGGGAGCACGGTGGATGGAGCAAAGCGGGGAGAAACGGAGGGAGAGGTGAGACAGGAAGGGTCAAGGGAAGTGGGCCGGGAGGCCTGGTGGAGCAGGAAGCGGCCCAGGGCGGGGTCGTGGAGCCCGTGAGCGGGTGTGTTTTGGGGCGTTCCCCCATCCGCAAGGGAGGGACCACGGGTCCCTGCCTTTAGGGCCCTGGGCCGGGGTTCGGAGAGGGGGCGGGCCCGAACCCCCCTTGCTCCGCCAGCAGGCCGACCGGCTCGGGTGTAACGCGAGTGTGCGGGATAAAAGGGCCACCGGCCTTAAGTGTGACTTCTCGGGCTGAACTCTCTGTACCCCAATTAACTCAGAGTGGACTCTGGGGGTGAACCGGTTTACACATGGGTATTATCAAATATGTATAAATGAACGATTGAAATACTATGTATTGGTGTTATGCTCTGATGCACTGCAGAACAGCAATGGAAATTGAAGCAAATCACACAGATTTATGGTCAGTGAAAATGTGTAATAACCGTGATCCAGTTAAGTCATCAAGAAGTCTGAACAAAATGTAACAATCCAAATGGCAGGTGTGAAGCAGGAGGCCCTGGGTACCTAATGCCATGTGTAGGAACACACACACACACACACACACACACACCTGTTGTCACAACAAACCCCAAATGAATTCGGATATAGAAACCCATAAGGCTTGTGAAATGTACCAAAAAATGCAGAGCACCAAACAAAACCTATGATGGTAAGTGAAGAAATTTTGGCAGCTTGGTCCAAAATAAACATGGATTTGTTTACTTAGGCCTGTAAGAATTATACTGTATATGGATTCTGGATTTTTATTCCCACTTTCCAGAAATAACTACATTACACTACTGTAAAACATGTTATTATTGGTATTAAATCTATCTTTGCCAGGGATGGCATATCAGGTGTAGTCATATCATACAATACACCACAGGTTGACGGTTATGAGTTAAGAACATAAGAACGGCCATACTGGGTTAGACCAATGGTCTATTCAGCCCAGTATCCTGTCTGCTGACAGTCGCCAGTGCCAGATGCCCCAGAGGGCGGGGACACAATAGATAATCCTCACTTGATCCCTCCTGTCACCCACCTCCAGACAAACAGAGGCTAGGGATACCATTCCTATCCATCCTAGCTAATAGCCATTGATGGACCTAACTTCCATGTTCCAATATTTTGCAAGAGAATGTGAGTTTAAGCAATCTGAGTTACCCAGTCCAATGGATTTGTGGAACCCAGAGTGGGTTCACCAGCAGCTGACTTGGGGAAGCCGGGGCCAGAGCAGCTGGGGTGCTGCTGGGTTGGTCCCGCAGCACCACCCTCTCCCACGCTGCACAGTTCCCCGCCAACCCCCCCCCCCCAGACTCCTCATAGCTCCCCTTCCGGTACTCCGGCGTATCTGATAATCCGGCACCCCCTGGGTCCTAAAGGTGCCGGATTATCGGAAGTTTACGGTACGCACCAAAATAGGATATACAGATCCAGCAGATGGTAACATTACAACTGATAGGTTACAAGAGATATTTTTGTCTAAAGCACCTTTGAGTGACGCATATTTATATTCATAAGCCAATTTTCATAAAGTATGGGGGGAGATCATCTTAGTGACATTCCCAATAGAACAGAATGAGTGCGTGTGTGAGTATGTGTAGAAAAGACTAATTAAACTATGGGAAAAATGCCTCTTAAGCAAAGCTGCTAACTGGTTCATTATTGTCTTTTAATTGCTGCAATGTGAAGCTAGGTAATCGTATTCACTGAATTCCAGTAAACTAGTCCTTGATGCACTCATGCAGTTCACAAGCTGAATTCAGTGGGAGGCAGGTGATGTGACTGCCCTTGATTAGATCTGACAGGATAACAAGGCAAATGTATTGCTATTGATAACATTCTAAATGGAGCAAGATTTCATAAACAGGGATAGTACCACAGTTGTTTCATTATTTCATGTTTCCAAATTCAAATGAGTTTATAAATGGTGCTTTTCTTCTCCTCCTTGGTCTTCTAGCTTTTACATCTAAAACGTCAAAACATTCACTGTCGTTTTTTGTTTCTCCCTTGGAGAAGAAGTTAATAAAAATAACTTCAAACAGAGAATAATGGTATTTTTAAACTCCTACCATAATTTAACATTCAGGGTCATTTAAAATGTATGTGACAGCTTATTTTTAACTAAAGCTACCACTGTGCTGAGTAACTCCATCTCACATAACAAACTGAGGAGAAAAAAAAGTTATATAGCTATTTTAGGGGGAAGAGTAGTTCATTATTTTTAAAAGGCAAGGGAGAAAAGAATGGAAAATTCTAAAAAGTTATAAATAATGGGTATAAGGACCAAGAATTAGAAGCGGTATTACCGATACGTATAAGTATTTCCTAGGTAAGACTTAGCTATGAGTTAAGGCAGCAAGGTAATGAGCTTACAAGGCTTTCAAGACAATAGCTTAGCTTAGAGGTCTGCAACCTGTGGCTCAGTATGGAACCAAATATGGCTGTTTTGTCATTCCCAAAATATATGCAACTTTTAAAATTAAAATGAAAAATTCAAAATTTTAAAAATCATAATTACTCATGTATCTTGAATGCGTGCATGAACCTGAATTTGACCAGTTATGATGTAAATATCAAAGAAATGTGCGAAAAGATGCAGCAGCAGAAATCCAATTAAATAAAGTCTGTGAGTACGTTTCATTCATTCTATTATTAATCATCATGTCAATTATCAATAATATTAAGTTGTATATTTTGCAAATGGGCATTCTTATACTGGCTCTTTGTTGACTTTGTTATGAATTTTGATGTAGTTTGGTTTTTTGGTTTGAAAAGGCTGCTGACCCCTGGGTTAGCTAAACAAGGCATATTGTCCAAAAGCCTTATCATAAGCAGCTACACCAGAAGTAACCCCAGTGATCGTAAGATATCATGAGACAGAATGCTGTAATGACTAACCTGCTGACAGGGGTGCTACTTTATACCAACGTTTGATATTTTAAATCAGGAACAAGGGATGTAAAGGACTAGTTGACTAGTCGCTGTCCCCCACTTGCTGCCTCTATCAGGTCATCTGCCAACTACCTCAGCACCCTCGGATCCATTAAATACAGCCCTATGGATTTGTGTATGTCTAACTTTTCTAAATACATCTTAACCTGTTCTCTCCATTGAGGGCTACCCACCTCCTTCCCGTACTATGTTGCCTAGTGCAGTAATCTGGGAGTTGACCTTGTCTGTGAAGACGAAGGTAAAAAAGCATTGAGTATTTCAGCTCTTCCCACACCATCCGTCACTAAGGCTATGTCTAAACTACACTGACCTATTGGAAAAAGATAGTGACCCATCTACACTAGACCAAATTTCAGAAAAGTCTCCCCTTTCAGAAGAGCCATGGGAGGAGGAAGACAGGGCTTTCGAAAGAACATGTCTGCTCTTCTCCAAAAAAAAGCGGAAAAGCAGACCCATTCCCTGGACGTGGCAGAGTTTTTCCGGTATCCCAAAAAACCCTGTAGTGTAGACATAGCCTTAGTTAGCACTCTGCTGATTCCTCATCTTGTTACCATTGCTCTCATGATAATAAGACTAGCCGACCCAGCCTGCAACTTTCTGTGCAACCATAGCTCGTAGAATTGATTGAGCATTAGAATTCTGATATCCCATTCTCACAGGGCAGTCCCTATGGGCAAGTGGGGCTCAGGACAACCTTCTCTTCTCCCCAGCCCCTTCCTGCCCTTGCTCTACCCCCACTCCATCCCTTCCCCCCCCCCTCTACTCTCATCCCGTCTCTTCCTGTCCTGCTCCACTCCCTTCCACCCTTACTGCACCCCTTCTCCCAACTCCCCTCCCTTAAGCAATGCAACTCAGGCTATTACCCCGGGGTGGGGACAGAGGCCTGGCACAGGATGGCTACAGGAGTCAGACCATGACATCACTGCTGTGGGAGCTGCAGAAAGCATAAAATGATCCAGCAGCCTGCTCTGCTCCACCATTTCCCAGCTGGGTCACTCATGGCATCGGGAAATGGAGCGACTCAGCCCGAGTCCCAGCCCACTCGAATGATTGTGGGGAGGAGGCCGCCCTGGATCCTGCGGATGAAGTTGGAGCAAATCTCAATATGGGGGGAGCAGTCCCATCCATGGGATGATTGAAGCAGGTACTGCAGGGCCTGGAGTGGCCACTCCAAACCATCCTATCTATGGACAGGACAGCTCTGCATTTCTCATGACCAAGTCCACAAGTCTTCTGAGAAGGGGGCTACAATTAAACCTCTCTGTAATGCTGACAACACCATTCCATGGTAAATGTTTAAATGCAACACTAAATCCAGCATTAACCCTGCATTCCGAATATATTACCTTGACATTTTAAACAGTATTTACTGGGCTGTTTTCAAGGACACATTTGAGTGAAGGGCTTTGGTACAAAGGAAAGGGGCCCAAGTACAGAAAAGCAATGGTAATATTCGCTTCTACCTACATTATGTTTTTTGAAAATTACAGAAGCTGCCACGCTGTAGTTTTGTATGATCCTCTGCACGTACACATCCAAAGCATTTGCCGACAAAAGTGCATTTCCCTCAATCCTGAAGCTTAAAAGTGGATTTGACCATCACAATGAAAGGGTGATAACACTGTCTGACCTCTGATTGACTTGGTGCCCTCTTCCTGGATGCTGACTGGCACTGGTCACGGGGAATAACTAAAAATAAGCAGCTTGTCTGACACACAGTGATAAAGTAAAAAGGGACAATGGAATGAAATCCTTAAGTTTCTCACAATTCACCTTCATGCCATCTTCATCTGGTAGTCTTCCCCTTGAGGAAAGGGTATGACAAAGAAGGCACAATTAGACTTCATGATGAAAGCCAAGAACTGATTAGCAATTTCACTGACATGCCAAGCTGGTAATGAGTTCTGGGTTTTCAGTCAGAGGAGGGAATTGCACGAGAGACTCTACCCTGTGGAGTTTAGTACCTAGCAAGGCATCACATTG
The DNA here is from genome assembly GCF_049634645.1 of Pelodiscus sinensis. Classification (NCBI taxonomy): domain Eukaryota; kingdom Metazoa; phylum Chordata; order Testudines; family Trionychidae; genus Pelodiscus; species Pelodiscus sinensis. The sequence goes on from NC_134711.1 coordinate 105,813,721, forward strand.
CCATGCGAAAGAGGACTCCTGATTTGTATAGCACACTTTCATTTTCCAAGATGAAGCTCCTATCGAACTCATCCAGGAGTTTTGCCTAAGTATAACGGCATGGCATAGAGTACTAAACCCTTCCAAATCAAAACTAAAACAAAAACTAAAACTAAAACCACACCATTCCCCACAAAACACAACACACAGGAAAAACCAAATTGAGGGAATGCCTTAAGCTTTTAGGCCTCTGTTCAGCAAGGTGGACAAGAACACGCCTAAGGATATGTCTGCCCTTTAAGCTAGCGAAGCAATTCCCAGCTTGAGGGGAAAGACTCGCGCAAGTTCTGAGCGAGCTAGCATGAGAACAACAGAATGTGGCCATGTCAGTTTGACAGGCAGGAGAAGTGAGATCCCCTTGAGCGCATTCTTATTAGAGATATTGGGTGTATACTTGGGATGGCTAGACCTGCCCACTACCAGTGCTGCCTCACCGTGGTATCATGCGTTTTTATTCTGTTTGCCACCTTGGTTTGTGTAAGTAAACTATAACTGATGAAAGACTCTACCAAAAGGTAAATCTTGCACCTCAATCTTGGCTCAGTCTGGTTTCATCTGACAATTTTTTTCCCTACTAGGGGTCATGTTACTATGTTGATGAAACTGAACCAGCATCCCATAATGCTCTATGGCTAGACCAAATGTGAAATGAAAGACTATTGCTTGCAAAACTATAGTACAGACGTGGCAATGGTGGTTTATATACAAGGAACAGAACTGTACTAAGGTCACTGAAGTGTACTAAGAACTGTGAAACCATTTTTCACAAAGATATTAATTAAAGGATATAAATGGATTTACAACTGTAAGGCTGTGTCCAGACTCAGGGGTTTTTTCGAAAAAAGTAGCCTTTTTTCGAAAAAACCTCACCTGCGTCTAGACTGCAGCCGCGTTCTTTCGAAATTAAATCGAAAGAACGCAGCTTTTCTTTTGATGGCGGTAAACCTCATTTCACGAGGAAGAACGCCTTCTTTCGAAAGTTCCTCTTTCGAAAGAAGGCGTTCTTCAATGTAAATAGGGCTTCTTCGAAAGAGAGCATCCAGACTCACTGGATGCTTTCTTTCGAAAAAGCAAGCCACTTTTTCGAAAGTTCAACGTGCAGTCTAGACGCTCTCTTTCGAAAGAGGCTCTTTCGAAAGTATCTTTCGAAAGAGCCTCTTTCGAAAGAGGCTTGCAGTCTAGACATAGCCTTACTGAAAGGGTGATGGGATAAGGTATGTTGTGCAACTATATAAGAAAGTAGCTAATAGTAATCAAATAAGATCTAGCATGTATTTTAAGATGCCTTGTATCTATTTTAAGTAGTAAAACTAAGGGTATGTCTACACAGCAAAGTTATTTCGAAATAACAACCCTTATTTTGAAATAACTTTCCTAGTGTCTACACAGCCAAACCGCTATTTCGAATTTATTTTGAAATAGCGGAGCACTTATTCCATGAGGAATAACGCTGAATTCGAAATAGCTAGTTTGAAATAAGTGCCGTCTAGATATTTATTTCAAAATAGGGGGTCTCCAGCCTTTCCAGGGCACCCTGGTGGCCACTCCGGCCTCAACCAAAAACACTCCTCTCCCTTCCCCCTCCCCAGAGCCCTTAAAGGGGTTGACTCTGGACATAGTGCCAGTGCCAGCTCAAGCCTGCCAGCCCAGAGCCAGCAGTCACTGCCCCTGATCCAGTGGCCCCAAAACAGGAGCCAGCAAGCCACTGGCAGCCAGCCTTCCGCTGCTCCCCAGGAGCGTCTGCCAGCTCCCAGGAGCCTGCCAGGGCCCAGAGAAGGTGGGCGCCTTCCTGGTCGAGGGTGGAGATCATGGACCTTATTCAGGTTTGGGGGGGGTGCCCCCAATGTCCGTGCTTTCTGCACTAGATGGAGAAACGCGGCTGTCTATGGTGGGATAGCTGCCAAGCTGGTCACCAAAGGCTACATGCAAACCCAGGAGTAGGTTTGCATGAAAATCAAGTTGGTCCAGTGAGACCCCCCAACCCTGAGCTTTCCCTCCCCCTTCTTCCCCTTGTTTCCCTCTCCCGGCTTTCTCCTCCCAGGTTCCCCCTCCCCTCTCCCACCCTCTTATCCTCCTGTCTCCTGCCTCCTTTCCCCAGTCTCATCTGAATTTCATTCTCCTCCCCCCCCAAGTTTTGTTAAATAAAGACAGTTTGTGTTTATGAAAAAATGTGTACTTTATTTGACACCAGGAAGGAAGGTTAGAGAGGGGTAAGTGGAAGGACATGAGGGAGGAATGAGGCACAAACCCCTAGCGGGGCAGACCAGGGAGGCTCTTAATGCTCCTCAGGGTGGAAGCTCTCCTGCAGGGCCTCCTGGATACTGACAGCCCCTCGATGGACCTCCCAGATGGTATCCTGCAGCAAGTGCAGCCAGGCTCGCAGCAACATATCTAAAAGAAGCATCAGAGTGCCCAGGGGCAGCTCCGGCTCCATGTTGCAGAGTGCTGTAGTGTCCTAAGTGAGGGCAACCAGAGCACACAGAGACAAAATGCTTTGCTGACCCTCATCGAGGTAAGCAAGTAACCAGAGAAAGCTGAGAACCCGCTGTCCAGGGAAGGGGTAGGAAGGGGTCCCTTTAAGCACAGGCCTCAGACAGCCTCAGGCAGCAGCGACACAAAGTAACTCCTGACCTGGTTCCGGTTGGCCTTAAATGCGATTCAGCGTCTACTTAGTGTGGATGTGCTATTTCAAAATAGCCAAACGCTATTTCGAAATGCATTTTGTGTGTAGACACGTTATTTCAAAATAAGCTATTTCAAATTAACTATTTCAAAAAAGCTTATTTTAAAATAACGCTATAGTGTAGACATACCCTAAGAGTTGTATGTAGAGCTATGACATGCATTATGGAAATCTACTAAGTAGCTAGACTACAGTCTTGCAGTTTCTGTTCTGCGTAGGTACAGCTCTGTTCTTTATTTGTGAAATCTGCCAGAAAATAAAGTGTAGGCCCTGTTGAAGTTTGTGAAGTATGTGCAGAGTACCAGATTCAGATATCTGTTCAGGGGTCTGGTTGGTCTCTGTTTTGCAACATATTTATGGTAAAGACATGGCTGTAACTAGGATGGGGGGAGCAGGGCAGTGGCCCAGGATGCAAACCCACAAGGGTAGGAAAATGGGGCAGAAAAATTACAGAAAGAACACACTATGGGCAGAGGTAATGACTACGGATGGGGGCAGACACAATGTAAAGGTTCAGAGTTTCGTGTAGTTACCCCACAGAGGTTTTTGAACTGAGGAGAGTGACCTTAGGGGGCATGGAGGAATGTTCAGGGTGGTGAGCAGTGAGACCAAGTGGCTCAGCACAGCAATGCAAGTGGGGTTTGGTCAGGCCTGGCAGGGCTCACGGAGGGAGCACCGCCTTCAGCTTCCGACTCTCATCAGCAGGCCACCCAGCCTGCTGGGGGAACAACCAAAAAAAAAATTAAGGGGCACATGACCCTGTATGCCCCCCCTGGCATTGGCTCTGGCAGGGATTACCAATATGCTTGCTCATCTCAGGTGCTAAAATGCCTACTTACGGCTCTAGGAAAAGATTAAACATTTGTGCATACATAATGGAATTTGGGACTCCTCCATTGGTTGTAAACAAGGCTGGTGTAGAATGACCAGAAATAAGCCTACGATTTCAGGACTGACACTCCAAGACAGTTCCCCAGATTGATGATGTTTAGCCTCTCTCTGTACTGTGCTGACTTACACTGGATCAAGGAACTGGTTGAGTTTGGCTTATCTGACATCTCACAATAGTAGATAAAACCAGCCTCATCACACCATCCTGCTCCTCCACACCTGCAGGGAGCCGGCTTAGATCTCAGCACGGAGCTTGTAATCACAGTGTGACCCCATGAACACAGATAAGATAAGCATTTGGCATTTGTTTAATAAATAAGGGAACAGCAAATGCCCTAACCCGAGTCACTGATATTTCCCTTGCCTTTTATTATTAGCATTGTGCTAGTACCAATAAGGGCTCCATCATGAGAGGCACATCATGAAAAGCTGGTCTGTGCACCAAAATCTTTTGGTTTTGCTCAGTGAACTCATAATGAATGCCTACACCTATGAAGTAAAATGCAGGACTATGTAGCACTTTAAAGACTAACAAGATGGTTTATTAGATGATGAGCTTTCGTGGGCCAGACCCACTTCCTCAGATCAAATAGTGGAAGAAAATTGTCACACCCATATATACCAAAGGATACAATTTAAAAAAATGAACACATATGAAAAGGACAAATCACATTTCAGAACAGGAGGGGGATGCAGGATACGTTACACTCAGGTCTGTACTGTTAGCCGTTAAAAATGCAAAAATGAAATGTTTTTCCTCCCAACCCAATGTTTGCTGTAGGACACCGTATTACCTTCGGTACAAAAATCCTGCACATACTTGGCTCATCTGAATGTCCAGGGAGCCTGTAAGGGGGTTTATACACCCCATACTGAGCACAGACAGAAGAAAGAAGAGAGTCTTCCCTGCATCCAGGCACCCCATACAGCTAGCCAATCAGGGAGCCATGCACCCATGGCTGTGACAAATAAAGAAAATAAACCCAGTTATAAAGGGAGGGGAGAACAGTGGGAAAGGAAGGCAGGAAGGCTTGGGACAGCCAAGGGGCAACAGCCCCACACCAGCTTGCCTCTGAGAAACTGACAGGGAGACAAATGCAAGTCCTGGTGTTAAAGGGTTGCTAGACTCAACGTAAGAGGTTACAGACTGGTCAAACAGTAGAACAGAGGTTCTCAAACTGGGGGAAGGGCCACCTGGGGGAAGGGGGTGGAATGTATTTCGATGGGTATGAGACGGTTTACTGGAAAGACAGTGGAGCCAACAGCCTCCAGGGGCTCCTGGGCAAGGTGATGGGGGCAGCTCCATGTTCCTGGAAAGGGTAGAGCCAAGAGCAGAAGGGGCGGAGCCAAGGGCAGAAGGGGCAGGGCCTAGAACAGCTGTTCCTCAGCGCTGGCTGGAGCACGGTATGCCCTCTACCCCGCAGACCTTAGCGCTGGCTGGAGAGTGTAGTGTGGCACTCCAACAGTGATTTAAAGGGTGTGAGGCTCTGCCCACTGCCACTGCAAATCACCGGGCCCAGGGCAATTGTCCCCTTTGCCCCCCAGTTGGTGGGCCTAGGGGAAAGAAAAACCTCACAGTGCACATTTTACCAACAGCAATGAATAACTAGCAACACTGATTCCTCCAGACGTATCTGGTCCTCACATGGCGCTATGCATTTGTCTCTAGGTGGTGCTGTGCATTTTGTCAGATCTTTGTTAAGCTTGCATGGCATTAAACAAAGTGATTGCCATCTGTACATTCATCCCCTTGCTACAATATGGAGTGCGCATTTAATTGTAAGCATGGCCCATGATGGCAGCTGTGCTTCTGTTTTTATTATAATAGATTGTTGGTTCCTTCCTGCAACAGAAATAAAAAAACTTAAGCAAAAAAAAAAAACAAAGAAGCTAAAGCTGCATGAAGTGAAGCAGTGCTGCATATGTATCACTATGTGTATTTGTGGGGCATGGGGGGCAAACTGCTACAGATACAAAGAAGGGGGAATGATCAAATAAGTTTGAGAAACAGTTCTGTAAATAAATAGAAGGGGGCATTTAGAAGAAAGGTAGAAACCCTAGAGAGACTGAAACAAGAGCAGCTGACAGAACTAACACATCTGAGAATCTGGACATGGGTTTACCCTTCCTTGGTGAACATGAGAAAGTCAGTAACTAAACGTTAAGCAAGCCAGAGCCTCCATGTTACCTGCTATTCCCAGTAGACAGATCCATGTCAGTCTTTCCACTGTGTCATGTAACTGTACTGTTTGCATGTTGACTTCAACTTTATGAAATCTGCTATTGTTTTCTCTCTCTCACACACACACACACACACACACACACAGGAACCCTCTGATGCAAGCAAGATGCCTTTTAATACTGAATGACTGACAGGAGTTTCAGCCTGTCAAGCTATTTTAAATCTGTTGTTTTGGCAAGCGCTCACAATAGCTAGGTATCTAGCAACACGGATCACTGCGTTCTTGTGTCCTAACACACTTTTTCCTTTTACTCTTCTTAAGAAATTCTTATCAATGACATAGATCTGAGACTTCCATCCTGTCTGCTGCTCCACTCAAGTGGAAAGACCTTTCAACAGACATTTCTGATTTTTAGGTTAAGGGTGGTTTTTTTTTATTCCTTTTGGAGAAGCAAATGTTAGCACAATAACTTGTTCATAGATATTAAATCCCTATGATGGTTTACTATAATCAACCAAAATCCTTTCTATGTAGAAACTAAAGTGATAGGTATTGTGCACAAATTGAAAACTTCTCTGTATTCAGACTGAATCTTAAGAGGTGACTAAATTATCAAAGGTATTTAATCAGTGATGGAATATAGGCAATCCCTTGCTGCTGCTGCTGACCTGCAGTAATTGTGCAGAACCCTGCTGACTGGGTGGGGGAAACTCAGGGCAGTTGCTCAAACTGAAGCCTCAGACCTTGAGACACATGACATAAATTTCTGATTTACATCCATACAAGATCTTGAAGTTATTGGCTGTGAGTTAGTACCGAACACGGCCCCGGCTCCTGAACCATTCAGATCCCTTTGCAAAGAATCTTAAAAACTGGCCACTCAGGATTTAACAGCAGATACGAACAATGCCAACAAACTGGCATAGTCCATCACTTTTGGAAAAACCTTACTCTGGCCTAAGTTATTTTTAGCCAATAATAACTATGTAAGACTGAATCAGCCCAGATGTTTCCCACTGGGGCTCCCTCATCTATAAATAAGGACTGGTCACACAATTGTTACATATTAGAAAAAAATTCAGAATAATAAAAATAATAGGGATCACATACGAAGACTTCTATGATTTAGTGGCAGCATGGTCCAGTGAACAGAGCACTGGACTAGAATCAGGAGATCAGGGCTCTGTTCCTGACTCTGGAACTAACCTTCTAGGTGACCCTGGCCAAGTTACTTCATCTGTTGGTGCCTCTACTTCCCTTCCCACCCTCTTCCTTGTCTATCAAGACTGTAAGCTGTTCGGGGCAGGAGCGGACTCTCATTCTGTGTTTGCACACTGGTCAGCACCAAGGGGCACTGCTCTCTGTTGGGGCTATAGGTACAATGATAGAATAATTATCTGAGGCTAATCATTTCCCAGTAGCTTCAGTAGGTACGTCCACTGATTTATCCTGCTCAATCCTCTTGCTTTGATTCATCACTGTATAGAAAGTAAAAAGCACCCGTAAAAGTGCACTTGTTTCATTTGGCATTTACAATTGTAAAGGACCCCTACTGCTAAGAAAAACTGAGTATGGGAGATTAAAGTAATATACATGCTGTGAATTAGGCAGTGACCTCTTGTTAGGGTTGCCAGGAGTCCGGTAGTCACCCGGACAGTCTGGTATTTGAGGGCTCCATGCGGTAAAAAAAACCCAGGAAATACTGGACATGTGTAATGTCCGGTATTTCCTGTTTCCCTGGGACAGATGCCCAGTGGGGACAATTTTCCCCAGCTGCATCTGGCGGGGCGGGGAGAGTGAGGAGTGCTGCAGAGTCGTAGCAAAGGGGGGCAGGAGGGGGCAGTTGCCGGGCACTGCGCTAGGGGGGCGCTGGGCCAGGATGGGAGTGGAGGCACACTGCTCTGGCCCACGTGACCAGCAGAGACCTGGTAGCTGGCCATGTGACGCCTCCCTCTACACACTGTGAGCCAAGGCAGCCCAGCCAGGCGGTAGAAGCAGCCACTTTAAAAGTCAGATTTCCTTACCCAGCCGTCCCGTTCCTCCGGTGCCTTGCTCTGCGGGGTGGAGATTTGATTGGGGCGGGGGCTCCCAACATTGGGGATGCCTGCCTCAGAGGAAGGAGGGAGTGCACTGGGATAGGGGACACTGGGGGGGGGGGGGGGCCTGAGTCTGAGGCAAAGGTGAATGCATTGGGATGGGGGGCAGTAGGGGGTCTTGAGTCTGAGGCTTTGGGATGGGGGATGCTGCAGAGGGCCTGGGTCTGAGGCGGAGGTGAGTGCATTGGGATGGTGGGATGGAGAGTCTGGGGGGAGGGCCTGGCTCAGGGGAAGGGGTGGGTGCATTGGGGGTTAGTGTGTAGTCCCAAACTGGAGGGAGTGTTGCAACTTTTGCTTAATATCTTGGCCTTTCCCCCTCTCCCCCCTTTTTTTTTTGCTTAATAACTTTGGTCTCCCCCTTTTTCCCCCCCTCAACAGAATTTTTTCCTGGTGGGTTTTTTTTGGGGGGAGGGAAGGGTGTTCAGTATTTTTTGTTAAACCATCTGGCAGCCCTATCTCTTGTCAATGTTCTATCATCTTGGCTAACCCTCCTTTCACCTTCCCACTGTCCAAGTCTTTTTAGCTCAGGAAGAGCTAACTACCTGACGGTGCCAAAGGAAAACAGTATCACTTATGTGTTAGATAAGAAATTTTCCTCCTAAATCACTGTCCCAGATTCATTAACAAGAAACAAGACCAGCCAATGTTTTTGTTCAAATATGGGTGGGTTCCTGTTTTGAGTACAGCAACCAGTTGGCTGACGTGAAAATTGCTCTGAAAAAGCTATGTGTACATTTACATTTAATCAGAGGATGTGTCTTGTCATCCTCTCATGTTTCTCCTACGGAAGGGTCTGTCTTCTTTGAAAGTATGATCAGATTATGAACAGTAACATTATGAACTGTGTATGCACAAATGTTAAAATTAATGCACTAATGACCTCACTTGGTTTCAGGTACAAGTGCCGAATGAGTCATTGAGGAAGGCATGAAAATTTAGAACTGCCAGGGAACAGAAGCAATGAGAGAGTTTCCAGCAGATACGCTAGAAAATAGAAAAATATCAAGCTCTCAAATCATTGATCCAGTTAAAAATCACTACATTATCAGCTACTCTAGGCTGCTGATTTATTTGTTTAAATTGAAAATCAACCCTGGTATAACTCATTTGACTCCAGCTTAATCTGGACCTCTGATTTGGGTTGATGATGTCCATCCGATATTAGGGTTCATAAAGCAATGCACGATACAGAAATAAATAGTCTTCTATAGAGTCTCTCTCTCTATCATACACCCCCCCCCCAATTACCCATGGGACACTATGCCAACAGTCCCATGAACCCAAAGCAGACTAAGAACCAAGTTTCTCTCCTTTTATGTTGTCCATCCCTGAATCGTGGAAAGTTGCAGTGTCCTCTTAGCCCAGAGTGCATTCTTCCTTGTACTCAAATTAGGGGTGTACAAGTATAACTGTGTAAACAATTAACCGATAAACCAGGGCTTAGTGGTTAACTTTCACAGCTACACACAGGCTCCCACCCACTCCTGGAGAGCTGGCTACTACCCTATGCTGCTGCCTCTGATACAGAGGCAGCAGAAAAGGGGCAGCAGCCAGCTACCTGGCAGCGAGGCTGCAGGTTGGAGCTGGTTGCTGCCCCACATTGCAGGTAACCACCGAGATTTTGAACGATTACATGCTTACCTAATTACCCGCTTTTTTAACATCTCTACTCAATAGCACAAATAGTGTATTTTTAAACACCTGCTTAACTTATCAAGGCCTAACTGTCCAGACTATTGCAGGATTAACTGCTCACACATTTCCTTCATGACAAGGCAAATTGTTTATTCCTAAAGGATTCCTTAATGTGTGCAGATACATACTCTCCACCACAGTCTTTATGAATTGTTTCCCCCACATATACCTGTGTTAGCCAGCAAGAAACATTTTGTTAGTACCTTTTAGTGAATATTAATCCTTTTAGCCCTCTTTTCCTTTGTATATATTAAATTCACTTGCATATTAGTGATTCTCCCAAAATCTTTATGGTATTATCAAAGAGTGTGTTTGAATAGTAAGGCCAGATTGTTGGTTTATAACCTGTGAATGACCTACATTTAGGAATTTCATATGACTATTAGACTGTACTTAGGCAGGTGCCTCCAAATCTATGGAAAAAGCAAGATGTGCAAGAAAGAGACCTCCTCAAAGTACTAAAAAGTGTCTACTGGAATACAAGCAAGATTGAGTGGTTCATAGGGAACAATTGTTATTGCAGATGTTTTCTGAAATGATGAAATGGGGATCCATAAAAAGATATTTTTAACTCAGTGGGAAATGCTATTTACCCCAGCAGTCAGAAATAATGACTGGATTAGAATTCCCTGTAGTTTATCAATCATGTAACCTGAAGATACCATGAAAGAAATTCCAAAAGGCAAAATGAAAATGCTAAAGCATATCACATGGTCCAATTAATCGTAGAGCAGTATTTCCCCTCCCAAAAGCGTTTTTTGTATCTCATGCCCTATAAAGAGACAGAGGTTTGGGGAGTTAGGTAGGAAGTGGAATCTATTGACACCCCACCAGTTTCACAGAAAGAGATGAGCAGAAGCCAGCTCTTTACTTTGCACCCAAAGTGGTAATGTATCTATTCTTTCTGTATTCCATGTAGTGCTGTGCTAATCTCAGATTATTAAATAAAACTCTCAAATGGAATTTAATGGACGATTATCAATCTGGAATTGTTATTCAATTTCAACATGCAAAACAGTGGCATCATCATAGAACCATACATAAAGGTCATCTAGTCTAACCCCCTGCTAGGATGCAGGATTGTTGTGTCTAAACCATCCAAGGCAGGTGGCTATTCCAGTCTCCCTTTGAAAAACCTCCACAGCTTCCCTAGGCATCTTCTCCACTGTCCTACTATTCTTATCATTAGGAAGTTTTTCATTTATATACCGAGTTAGGAATAAACAACCCACTGATGCCAATTTTATGCTGTGTCTCATGCCTGAGATCCCCACTTGTACTACTTTTGTTTTCGTGTCACACATTGTGACAAGAGTGCTTTGGCATAGTGAAAAGATCCATGTGAGTTGAACTGTCACTTGTGCCTCAACTATTCTTTTCTCCTTTGGTAGTTGTCAAGTCTCAGAGCAGTCTGTGCGGGCCACTGACACCCAGCTCCTATGCTTCTTTTCAAGTTATCAACAGGACATCGTCAAGTGCCAGTTTAGAAAGCAACGCTAACCACATCTCATTTATTTCCTTCCTACCTCTCTAGAAATGGATTCATTCTTATAAGCTACACTGGTAATGAGATAATACAATTACTCTGCAGCCTTCCATTTAACATTTCATGGCAAGAATGAAGTTATTCTTCAGCAGACTGAGCAATTGCAATGTATGGTCACTAGCTAGTATAAGAGACGCAACAAAAATCGTGAATCAACGTAATACGATAAGAATTTGTAAATGATTTGTGTTTTAACTGCAAAAAACCTAAACATTTGAACTCAACGTTGGAAGATTTCACATCTTTTAAAAAAAATTTCAAATATATTTCATTTTGGGGGATGGGCGGGTGAGAATCGTGAATTGCTGTGGCTTTTTTAACTGAATAAAGGACCATTTCTAAATGAAAATGCTCCATATTCATTTTTAAATAGTCCTTTTCTTAGTTTAAAAATACAAACATTCCCACGTCTCTGGAAAGAAAATCAGTTTGGATACAAAAGTTGCTCAAGTTCAATTTCCCTCCAAGTTTTGGAAGCAAAAAGACCATTTCATGCACAGTTAAATTGCTCCATCATTAAATGGCCCAGAACAAATGAATTATCATAGTGATTAAGGTCCTTGTAGTTGCTAGTCATACTTGGAAAGAATTCGCAGCTCAACAATTTCAATTGCTAAAGCCATGCAAGCTAGCATGGGTTTGAAACAGAAATAGTCCAATGTTTCATGCACCATATCTTTTTGGCATTACAGTAAAAGCTCTGTTATCCAGCCCTCAATTAATCAGAAAGCTCAATTAACTCACATTTTTAATATCTCTCAATATACATCTTCAATTTAGCAACTGGATCTAGAATACTGCCCAGCATATTATGCAATTGCATATGTAGCATGCTACTTTTACAGAAGAGGCAGAAGACAAGCAAGCTAAAAATCGAGGATTTATTCAAGAAAGTAGCCTCCAGGGTGTCAATCAAGCCTGGTCTACACTACTGTAGGAGTAGTACATTTTATATTTATATTTCAGGTTTAATAATGTAGTAATGTATGACTTAATTTCATCCTGCCAGGCACCCTTTTTTGTGACCCTCTGGGGCATTGGTAGAAACGCATCTGACATACTGCCAGTGTCTGTACTGATGTTAAGGCAGGGACAGACCATTAGGCCCTTTCGTTAAATATACATTTCTTTGTTTTAAGATTTAGTAAGAGACGGGATCTTGTATTGTGTCTTTGTTAATAAGATTAGAGGAATGTTGAAGGCCCGGGCCACAATATGAACTGTTTTGATTACAAGATTTAGTAAGGTTTAATTTACAATGCTTTTTTATTGCTCAATATAAAACACTGCTGTTTGTATACCTTTGAAGGTCTCTGTAAAAGACTGTTTGTGTGAATGAAGAATGGATGCATCAGAAAAAGATAAAGTGTGAAGGCTGTTGTTAAAACCAGACAGTCAAGAGAGGAGGGGTGAAGACATTTAACAAGACTTATCAATGCCAGAGAACCATCAACGTGCATTCATGATTAAGGAAGGGCAGACTGACGACCATAAGGTGGAGCTGGCACCCCTAAATACAATTGATTAACTCAATCCAGCACAGGATAACCCTCTTGGAGGTGTTATGGAATGTTAACATCAAAAGATAACATCAATTAAGGAGCAACCAGTCACAAACTGACACAGCAAAATCCATAGACTTCAACAGAGAAAAAAGGACTATAAGAACAGGGTGCTTTGCCATGGGATGTTGGGTTTGTCTTGCCTCCAACTCCGGGAGCATCGGATCGCGACTGACAAAGCGTGGCTCCCCTCTGTGATCAATCTGGCTGGCCACTAGAAAAGCATATGCTAATTATTGTATTTTCAATAAATGTGGCGTACTGCCTTCTCCCCTATAAAAGATCTCATGTGCTTTGTGTGGGCATAACACTACCATGGGCCATTGATGTAAGTTACACAATTTCACCTATGTGAATAATGTAGCTGAAGTTGACAGGCGTCTTCACTGCAGTAAGTAGATGGCAGGCACTCTCCTGTCGACTCTGCCTACGTTTTTACATTCTGCTGGGGTACCGGAGTTGATGGGAAAGTGCTTGGCGGTGGATTTATCACATCTTTATTACATGCAATAAACTGACCCTTGCTGGATTGATAATTGCCTGTCAATCCAATGGATCCTTGTGACGGGCTAGCCGAGGCCTGTACTGAAACCGGCAGGGTGCCAGCTCCAGCTCTGGTGGGAAGGTGGGGAGGCCCTGCCCGGCAGACACGCGGCTGGAACATCACCCCTGCTGAGGCCCGTACAGAGCAGGACCAGTCAGCGCCGGGAGGTAGTGCCTGCCGGTGGCCTGGGGCAGGCTACTGCCCTCCCCCCCGGCCCTGGCACACCAGGACGTAACCTCACCCCGAGACCCAATGCTCCGTGCGTCAGGATGTTGTGAGAGGGGAGAGGAAGGACGGCACGGCCTCCAGCAGGCATTTTAAAAGATGCTGAGAAGGCGGAAGGAAGTAGAAGACTGTGGGGAAGTGATTCCTCTCTCCGCGCTGGAGGTGGGAGCACCAGACTCCAGAGAGCCAGGAAGGGGAGTCCAGGACCCACGCCGGAGCAGTAAGACCCTGGGTTCCGGTATGGGAGGCCCTCAAGCCAGGCGAGGCTAGGAAACAGCCCGGGGCAGAGCGCTTTTAGCGCCCGTGGGCTGACATGTTATGCCTGAAACCCCTATCGGCAAAAGCATAGGTGCTCTGATGGCCATCAGAGCTTTCTTGCACAAGAGCATCCATGCAATATGGTCACTCTCTTGCTCAAAAGCACATCACTTTTGTGATGCGCTTTGAGGTCTGGATGTGCTTTTGCGCAAGACGGTTCTGCCAAAGAGCTCTTCCGCAAAAGGCTTCTTGAGCAAAAACCCTGCAGTGTAGATGAAGCCTGATGGTTAAGCACCTTAACATTCCCCTCACAGAAGCTTTACTGTTCATTTATTCTATCTACTGGATTGCAGGCAACCATGGTCTGTGCTGGCTATACTCTACTGCAGTCCCAAAAGCGGCTGCTGAGGTTCCTTAGGACACCGATCTTCCATATCACAGATCCTGTCCCACAGGTGGAAGACAAGAAGGAATGAGTGGGAGCCCTTAAAACGTATCAGCAAACCTGTTTGGAGACTAAGCTTTGCACAGCTCCAACTCTACCTGTACCTTTACTCTCATTGCCTACTGTGTCCGAGCTCAAGATCTTGGTTATGCCCAACTTGGTCTCATAACTGCCCCCGTTTCCCACTTTTAACTTCATGCCATTTGTTTCCCATGCTGCCAGCTGGGCTTGGATCAGATTTACATTGAGAGTCCTTCCACAGCTAGTCCCTTTGCAAGAGCTGTCTGCTCTGGCTTTTGAGTCTCGTTACATATTGCTTACATGGAATAAGCCTGTACAGCCCCACTAACGGGGCGGGGGGGGGGGGGAGGGAGGGAAGGAGAGGATTGACAAGGGGGAGGGGTGTGGGAGACAAACGGTTCTACTGTCCCACAGCCTGATGATTCAAAGGAGCCCGGGGCTCCTGGCTGCTTCTGTGGCAGCAGCCAGAGCCCTGGGCCCTTTAAATCGCTGCTGGAGTGCCATGCTGCACACTTCCCAGTCTAAGGACTGCGAGGGATACACCACACTCTGGGTGGCGTAGAAGGCTGGCTGCCCTGGCTTTGCCACTTCTGGCCAATAACCCACCCCCTTCTGGGAACATGGAACTTCCCCCCCTTCCACCCCACCACCTTGCCCAGGGGCCCACGCAGGCTGGTGGCTCCCCTGACACTGAAGTAGGGGTATAGGCTCCTTAGATCAGAGGACTCATCTTCTTGAAGGACTATAAAGCACTGAGCACCCTTATATTCTAGGGGAAGATTTTCAATGACACAAATGGCAAAATTGGGCACTTTACTCCCATTGGTGCCTTTGAAAACCTCCCTGCTTTTAAATATAGTAAAATTCATAGCACAAGTGTCAGAAGCTAAAGATTATATTGTAAAAAGCTCCATTATGATGCTTTAGGTTTTATTTTCACTTTTACAGTAAAGGCTGGCAGTTCATATGTAGCTACATCAGGTTAAATAAGCTATTAACTCTATTGATTTCTATAGACACATAGGCCATCAACCATTCACATAACAAATTTGAACTTTGTCACTGATTACTGAAAAAATGTTCCTTGTGAACATAAACCTAGTTAATGAAAATGGAATGAGGTCTCTGGTTCAGATGAAAGATTTTAAGAGACTCCAAACAATTTCAGTTGTTGGGTTAGGGTGTGGGTGATGTCGGTGGCCTGTGATATACAGGTCAGACGAGGTGATCTGGCAGTCCCCTTCTGGGCTTTGCACTCTATGACTACAGATTGTGAATGTCACACATCAAACGCCTGGAGTGGGGAGGGCAAAACGCTGGATTCCTTTTAAGTAACAATTGAAGGATGCCTTTCTGAGGTTCTAGACCTCACAACACATCATTAATAATACTCTGACCTCTCAGCAACATTGATGTGATCATTTCAATAGGAACTAGCCGGGCAGAGACACCCAGGCACTTCTTTCCATTCTTAATTGTTGTGGGAAGCACATCCTGCGCCCTCCCAAACCAATGTCTTCTGGCCCCAATTGGAGGCTATTCCAAACTAGTTGCAGTGCAGGTTTCCTCTCAGGATGAGGCCTGAGAGGTCAGATACGGAGTGATTGTTTTGTGAAAAGTTATTACCTTTCCCAGATCTGAAGAAGAGCTCTGTCTAGCTCAAACCCTTGTCTCTTCCACCAACTGAAGTTGGCTTAATAAAAGATATTACTTCACCCATCTTGCCCCTTTCATATGCTGAGACCAACATGGCTACAGCAATACTGCAAACTGGCTGAGTATGACACTATAGTGAGGTGGAGTGGCCGCCCGCTGACCAGGACGGGGAAGAGCCCCTCCCCTTGAGCTTGCTTGGGCAGAGCCTAAGGCCAGCCAATCACCTGCCCAGAAGCTAGGGCTGAAAGTATAAAATGCCAGCCCTAGAGCTCAGTCAATCCCCAGCTGCCAGAGGAACCAGATGCCTGCCCTATGTACTCGTGCTGGGAGGCTGAGGACTGACCTGGACCACCAGGACCATAGGCAGACTTTGACTGGGAGAAACGTCCACCTCTGCCACAGCTGTCGACCCCTAATGCCCCAAGAGAGCCTGCTATGGGACCAGTACGTACACAGGGAGAGACGGAAAGTAGCCCAGGGACAGCCAGTGTTAGTCTGGCCGAACCAGGGCTCATGTCAGTGTGTTGCAGTGAGGATCTCCACTGAGCCAGCAGCAGGCTGATCTGCTGCTGTTAGGGCCCTGGGCTGGGATGTAGTGGAGTGGGTGGGCCTGCATCCCCCCCTGCCACCCAACCCCTAGGTGGCAATTTCTCCACTCTGCCACCTGTGCTTGCCAGATCTCTGCCGGAACAAGGAGACCCAATGGCTGATCTGTCCCATGTTGAACTATTATCTGAGTGTTTGCTGCCCCACCCTGAACCAGGGTCTGGGCCACTCTATACTGTGTGTTTGCTGTTCCATCCTTAGCCCGGGCCGGGGGCCTATGGAGCCTGGCTCGTTGGCTTGGCCTGAGTGTCAGCCTGAGCCCAGGACTAGAATTGCCAGCTTTGAAGTGGGCAATTGACCTATTCACTATTGCCTTGGTCTGACCACAGGACCGACAGCAAGAACTACAGGGACTCAGTGAACTGAGGTAGAGTGGCCGCCCACTGACCCAGAGGGGAAAGACCCTCTCCATGAGCCCTGATGGGCTTCAGGCACAGAATGGGCAAGTACATGATAAATAGCTTTCTGAAAACCGAGTAGTCAGGCAGCAGCAGTCAGTCATGACTATAGTAGCACTTATCAGCAGGGCTCATAACAAGCATCACTGGCCCCTGTGCAACGTGAGGGGTGGCTTGGGTCTAGGCCCCCTGGAAGCGCCCAGGGCTCGAGCGTCTGTTGTCGCAGTAGCATCAGCCCAGAACCCCAGGCCCTTTAAAATTTCTGGGCACTGGGGCAACTACCTCCTTTGTCCTTCCCATTGGCAACCCTGCTCAACAGTTCCTTGTTGTTTTCTAGCTCCCAAAAATGTGGTAGGCATTTCTCCTGCCCATCTCTATGATTTTAGAGTTTGATTCTGCCTACTCCAGTTAGAGTTAGTAGAGGAACACAGGGGACAAAATCTACAGTAACTTAAAGCAGAACAGCACTGTGACGGGGCGCCCTCGCCCCGCACTGCAGTCCCCGCTGAGCAGGCTTTGTTTGGCACCAGGAGGGATGAGCCCCGGCAGTGCGCCATTTGCTCCCACGCTGCTTGGTGGCTAACCGGGCCAAACAGCCCACGGGCGGCGCCGCCAGGGCACGGAGACGGGAGAGGGGAAGGCGCGGAGACATTCCCCCCCCCCCCATAAGCCAGGGCGGAGCGGAGGGGTTGCAGCGCAGGGAACCGCGGACGCCATAGCAACCTGCAAGGGTAGGGGAGCTGGCGTGGGCATGCAACAGCCCCACCCCTTGATGTTGGGAGGGGCAGAAATGGCATGGCGTTTAAAAGCGCTGCCGCCATACCCAGTGGGGGGGGGGGGAGAGCACGGAGAGGACAGCCAGGGCTGTGGCGCACGGGGAGCGAGGCCTGGGACAACTCGGGGGAACTGGCGCTAAGGGGCCGGAGACTCCAGTCAACCGCCCCCCCCTTGTTGGCATCCTGTCAGCCAAAGGGAAGGTGAGCCCTAGAGCAGAGGGGAGCCGCAGGGGAAAGGAAGTAGCCCAGGGCAGAACCCAGAAGGGTTGGTGGGCTGACTAGTTACGGTGGGACGCCCCATCAGCCACACTGGATCCTAGCAAATCTGAGTCCTTAGGGCCCTGGGCTGGGGCCCGTGAGTGAGGACGGGCTCGGGACCCCCTTTTCCCTCCCCCATTGCCGCGGGGAGCACGGTAATCTGTCAGCAACACTGAAGGTGGGTCTGCCGTTGTGGGGGTTGGCCAAGCGACCGCAAGAGATAGGAGGCTGCCTCCAAGTGGGGTCCGAACGATGATAACCTCCAAGGAGGGAGGCGAGTGGGACAGCCGGTTAGGGCCGTCACAAGCACCTTCGTGATTCACTCCCTGTCTCTTAGGACCTATGACATAAATTTCAATGAGATTTATAAGCGTGGAAAGAGAGGAGCAATAAGCTATGTAAGCAACAGGATACCTCTGGATATGAGATTGATGTGAGAGATCTGCATTCCTCCTGGCAAAGGCCTACAAGGACATGAGGTGTGTGGTTACCTGCAATTATTGCACTCCATTCAATGTGTTGTTATTGTAACACTCTGATTTAATAATATGTATTGTACAAAATATGCCTTATGAGGTATCATTTTAAAAGTCTCAGTCTGTTTAACATTAAAATAATTAATATCCGGTTAAGTTGTGTATGCTTTCATTGCATATGAAGTTTTGCTGTGTATGGGCACATAAAAGGTAGTTACAAGAAGGAGGTAAAAAAAATTGTTCTTAACCGCTGATTATAGGACAAGAAACAATTGCTGCAAGGGAGGTTTAAGTTAAGGATGTTAAGGACTATTCGACTATTCGATAAGCAAATGCTTATTGGACAGTTAGTCGACTAGTCCATTTCCCTCCCCCCCTTGCTGCCTCTATCAGATAGAGGCAGAAAAGAGGGAGGGGAAAGGGGTACTTCTAAGCGACAGCGCCACACAGCTGATCCTGGGATCAGGTGTGTGGCACTGCCGCTTTGAAATGCTGAGGCGGTGTTCAAAGGGGCAGCGCTGCACAGTTGGTCCCGGGCTCAGATGTGGGGCACTGCCCCTTTTAAACGCAGCATTTCAAAGCAGCAGTGCTGCATGGAGCCCAGGATCAGCTCGGGACTCCAGCTGATCCCAGACTCTGTGCAGCATTTCTGTGGAACCCAGGATCAGCTGGGGACTTCTCCAGCTGACCCCGGATTCTGGGGAAATGCCATGTGGAACCCACAGTCAGCTGGGGAGTCCCCTACTGACCCTGGGCTGCATGAAGGTGCTTCTGCTTTGAAATGCACAAGAGCCCCCACTGGGGACTCTTGTACATTTCAAAGCTGGCACGCTCACGCCCAGCTCGGAGTCAGCGGGACTTCCTGCTGGCCCCAGGCTGCATGCTGAGTTCTGTATTCCTCCTTTGAAATGTACAGGAGCTGCAGTGGGGGCTCTTGTACATTTCAAAAGAGGAATGCGGAAGTGCCTACCGACTAGTAAAGTAGTCAATGGAAATTCCATCGACTACTCGACTGGTAAATTAACTGTTATTTAACATCCTTAGTTTGTACTAATGGCGTGAGATGCAGCTCAATTCAAATCCTGTCTAATTTATATCGGTTAGACTAATGTTTCTTAAACTTTTTAAGACCAAGGAACACCAGACAATTTTTTTTTTATGAGAAACACCAATGATTTTTTTGTTGACCAAAAAAAAAAAGAAAGAAAAAAGGTCGCCTATTCCTGACCTTTTTGAATTCTGGTGTTCTCCGCGGCACACCTCTGACTGCCTCACAGCACACTGGTGTACCACAGAACACAGTTTAAGAAACACTGGCTTAGACTGTTTTTGTTTATTTTCTGAGATAATCTGCTTTGATCTTTATGCTCCCCACTTAACACTTACAAATATCCTTTTATATTTAAATTCCTTTTTTTTTTAAACTAAAACTGTGTTTTGCTAAAAGTATGTGGAGAATCTGCTCAGCAACTAAAACAGGTGCATTGGCCTCTCCACAATGAGGGAGGAGGTGGATGAAATCAACGTACTGGTGAGACTTTTGACAGGGCAAGATGGTACAGCTCTGGGGTCCTAAACTGTGGAGCTAGGGGAAACGCCTTCATGTTACTGCGGCTGGGTGAATCCCTGCCTGTGCAAAAGTTTGTGTGAGTGTAGGACTGGGGACAGTATACAGCTTGTCACAGCAGCACAATATGAGAGGGAACCCAGGATGGTGAGACAGAGTTCAGTGGTACTCCAGTTCTAGGTTGCACTGTAGGGCAAGGGTGCATTCATCATAGCTATTCTATTAAGAAAAGGGCAAGATTGGGACATCTAGAGACATGTATTCATTGGAGTATGAATCCTTAGCTAGACAGTTTGTTTCCTCCCCAGTACCAACTTTCAAAACAGGAACAAGTTCATGAACTCTGTTTACTACAGCAAAGAGCAAAATGATTGAAGTTCTGGCTAAGTATATTCAACTGAAAGCACCTGAGTAACGATGTAGAAAGTGAGAGGAAGAGAGGAAAATCATCTGAAAAGAACAGAGTGCAAACAACTGGTATTTATGAGAAGTGAATCTTTCTGCAGGTCTTAAAGAGTAAGAGAAGAAAACCCTGCTGTGTTTTTAAAATTATAAATTGCAGACCAGGTTTTACTCCACTGGCAGCTTTTCAAACCATGTCTTTTTTCTTTTTAAAAGCCACCTCCCATTCGGCTGTGGTATACTTAGGATTGATTACAGCATGATGCTCCTGGATGTATAGATACAATGCTATTTTCATACCGTTCAACAAATTCAAAGAAAACCAAGATTCTTAGTCTCCCCTTCTCTCCTTGCCCTCCCTCCCTTCCTTCCACCCCTCCCCAGCTCAGCCCGCTTCCCTCACACGCAATCAATTTACCTCTTTCAGGTCATGGACAATAGCTGTGAGCCTCTCATTCTCTGCCTGGACCTTGGTGACCATTGCTCTGCTCTGTTTCAGCTCATTTTGCATCTCCAAGATCTTCCCCAGGTAATAAGCTTCTTTTGATGCAGACTCCTGCAGGAGAGTCTCTTCGCGTGTTTCTCCATCTTCAGCCACTTTGCGGTGGATTGAGAATGATTGTCCAAATGCCTGCAAGAGTAAAGTAACACAAAGCAAAATTCACGGAAGTCCTTAAAAAAAAAATCTACTGACTCTAGGGAGCAACTCTTCATTGCTATGGGGAATGGACCCACATCTGGGGCTTCCCAGATACGACTATCTAAACGTTGTATTAGCAGCTTCGTAGGAAACGAGGGCCACACTTGATTTGCTTGAAATATCAACATTTTCATCCATTATCATATACCTTATGATGTGTCCCAACTTTAGGCACCCATGGGTTCAAGGACAAGATATGAAGACTCCTTGTAATTCACAAGAAAGCAGACAAGGCCAATAATAAGCAATGAAAATCTCTTTTCCTGTATAGCAAATAGGGATGCCACTTCTAAACTCTTAGGGTGTGTCTAGACTACATGCCTCCATCGACGGAGACATGTAGATTAGACAGATCGGCAGAGGGAAATGAAGCCGCGATTAAAATAATCGCGGCTTCATTTAAATTTAAATGGCTGCCCCGCTCTGCCGATCAGCTGTTTGTCGGCAGATCGGGGCAGTCTGGACGCGCCGCGTCGACAAAGAAGCCTTTCTTGATCGGCACAGGTAAACCTGGTTTCACGAGGCATACCTGTGCCGATCAAGAAAGGCTTCTTTGTCGACGCGGCGCGTCCAGACTGCCCCGATCTGCCGACAAACAGCTGATCGGCAGAGCGGGGCAGCCATTTAAATTTAAATGAAGCCGCGATTATTTTAATCGCGGCTTCATTTCCCTCTGCCGATCTGTCTAGACTACTACGGAGGCATGTAGTCTAGACGTACCCTTAAAAAACAAGTCAGAGAGCATTGCCATTTCATTACTTGCTTCCTTTTAGCCTTTTCTTCCCTGCTTCACTTCCTGCTTTTCTACCCCCTATTCCTCTCTTAAAAAAGTGGTATTATTTAGGGAAGAAGAGGAATTTCTACAGGAACAGATATTTGACAGTAATAGAGATGTAGCCGTGTTAGTCTGGTCGAGCTGAAACAGAAGACAGGACTATGTAGCACTTTAAAGACTAACAAGATGGTTTATTAGGTGATGAGCTTTTGTGGGCCAGATCCACTTCCTCAGATCAAATTATGGAAGAAAATTTGACAGTTGCCAGCTTGACTCATCCCCATTCTGGCACAGCATTTCCCAGTAGTTAATGAGAGAAATGGTTGCTAAGTGCAGCTCTAGTTTAGTGCTTCAGCAGGACCAGTAGAGATCGGCAGCATAATTTAGCTTGATAAGGTTTAATATTACTATTAGCCACAATAATGGAGATCCTGCTCAAAACCACAGAGTATCTCAAAATCCAAAGGAAGTAACAGATACCAAGAGCTACTACAGGTTGAACCTCTTTGGTCTGGATCACAGAAGTTGCTTGGGCAGAGAGTCCCCGGACCAGAGAGCCCTCGTGGCAGCCAGGAACAAGACCAGAGAAGGGGGGTGCAGCCTGGAGAGGAGCTGGGTGCCCAGCACCGGGGCTGGCAAAGGAGTCAGCCCAGGGAGCAGAGAGCTAGGAGCCTGGAACCCAGTGGTCGGGCCGAACCAACAGTGGTGCCCAGCTGGGTAGTAAAGCCTGTTGGTTGGGATGGACCGATTGCAGTACCCAGCCAGGGACAGCGGCTGGTAGCCTGGCAGCTGGGACTCTGGAGGCCCGAGGCAGAGTCCAGCCAATGGCCAGGAAGGGAGCCGGACAGGCAGCTGGGCTAGCAGCGAAGAGAGCACAGAGGCCAAGGGGGAACCTAACCAGGTCTACTGATGGATCCTGGGAGAGTGCAAAGACCATCAGCAAAGGGTTGGAAAATGACCTCCCTTGTGTTTGGCAAACTCCCTCGTTCGGGACCAATCCGGTCCTGAGGATGCCGGACCAGGGAGATCCAACCTTAATAGTAACTAAAGCTCTCACACATACTTCTTAACTAAAAAAAAAAAATTCTTTCTAGAAGATGATAGCTTTCCCATATCAGAACTGACAAAGGTTGTGGACACATCTATTCCTCCAGCGGAGACTCTCCCCAAAATTTAATTCCTGCTGTACGCATAGCTCCATTCCCAGCCTAATCCCCCAAACCCAGAGTGCACCAGACAGTTGTTCCTCTTGTAAACAGCACTCTCCTTTACCTTCTTGATAACAGAAACGTCATACTGAATTAAATTCACTGCTATACTGTTTTTATTTATAGCCTTCTCAGAACACACAGAACATTTTACTGGCATCAGAATTGAAAGAAGCCTTGAGAACATCATGGCAAAACTCTGTTCATACCTTTGTACTCTGTAAGCATGGCTTACCTCAGAAGTATTCTGAGACCAGCATTAAAGCATTCTAAATATATTCAATAATAGATTAATCCAGCTGTCTCTTCAAAAGGCTGCAAGTTCTGAAACAGCAGGAGTCAGCAACTTGCTGGATGGGGTTTTTTTTTTCCCAGCAAGAGGTTCGATTGAAAATAATGAAACTGTTAATTGTGATTCAGTCAATACACCTGTTAATATAACTGAGTTAGGAGCTCTGCTGATACGGTCTATCTTACAAAATAAAAGGTGTATTCAGTGGCTCACTATTAACGGCCAAAGCAATAAAGTGCCTGTCTATCAACGGGACACAGATACTGTGGTGATGAAAGGTAGAGACAAAAAAAAATCCACATCTTTTATACAGTAGAAGCGAAATCCTACTGAGGGAAACAAAAGTTGAGGAACTCTGGCAAGTCAAGAGTATAACTTGCAGCCCTGTGCTCTGGGTGTTCCTAATCCTCTGACTGTCAGAAGCAGAGACTGGTTGACAGGGAACGGATCACTCCATAATTGCCCAGTTCTATTCATTCCTTCTGAAGCATATGGCACCAGTCCCTGTTGGAAGTTAGGGTACTGGAGTAGCTGGACCATTGATCTGAGTCAGTATGGTCATTCTTATGTAAGCTAGATATGTATGTAGACAGACACATTTATATATTACCACACAGCAGCTGGCCTTGGTAGGGCACGAGAAGACAACCAGCCCATGGAAAGGTGAGGGGGCAGGGCCATGCTACTAAATATCTGTATGATTGGAATCTGAATCCTTCTCATGCTGTCAGAAATCACGTAAGGAGAATATTATGCATAAATGCCAGAATGCATCTGTGGCAACCCTGAGAACATAAGAATGGCCATGCTGGGTCAGACTAATGATCCATCTAGCCAAAATCCTGTCTTCCAACAGTGACCAGTACCAACTGCTTGAGAGAGAGAGAGTCAGCAGAATGAGGTATTTTACTGATCCATCCATTGCCTTCCAGTCCCAGGTTCTAGCCGTCAGAGATTTGGGGACACTCAGAGCATGGGGTTGTGTCCTTGACTATCTTGGCTAATAGCCCTTGATGGACCTATCCCTCCTGTCAATGAACCTGTGCATCCTATGTAGGCCATGAGCTCTTTTCCTCATATTTGATGTCAGGGTGTGCTATCTGTACGTTGTGTTGTGCACTGAAAGGGGATCTGAGTTTTTATTTTTCTTTCCTGAAAACCTTCCTCTGGTTAGCATCTGGCCATACTAATTTCATTTAAAAAATATTATATTAGACCCTTGCCCCCAGGAGCTTTAGGGCATAAGAAAAGTCAAATAAACATATTAATTATTATTTGCTGCACCACATCTAACACATTTTCTGTAATAGTGCTGAAACCATATATATACTTCCACTACATACATTTTCAAATGCAAATTGCAGAGCACTGGAACACAATAACTGTCATTTTCCCTAGTGTATACAAGTCTGAGGAAGAAGAGGCAATCATTCACAAAAAGATTGCTTTCCCTCTCGTCCCCATCTGCCAAGAATATGAAGGATCTCACGTGTTTAAGTATACGGCATTTAAGAGATACCACTGTTACATTTTCTCCCCCACTCACAAAGGAACCAGACTCAAAAACCTAGCAGAATCCATGTGCATACTAGAACTCTATTAGGGGGAACCAAGTTGAAGGAATCCAGTGGATCCAAGTGGTATTCTGAATACACGCATAATCTGTTCTGAGCAGGATCTTGTTTTGGTAATTTTTGTGGACAGAGCTTATTTTCTGGGCAGAACTTGAATGCCCACCTTCAAGATTCTGCTTTCCTTCTCCCTCCCTCAGCCCCACCGTGGTCTATCACAAGTAGTTTCCTTCCTTCCGTGAAGAGTATGGAATATTTGAAGTTACATATATCACATGCACACTATGCTATGTGTTTGTATTAGCAAAGACAAGATCAAAAAAGTATGCCTTGCCCTTGGAATAGTGAGGTTTGCAGCTACTCAAGATCCTTGAGGAAGATTGTGCCTCCACCTCCTTACATCCTTCTTCTTCCTCATCTCTTCCTTTGTCTTTGCTAGCAATTACAGTAAATAACTATCTTTCTTCTTTAACTCACTCCATACTAAATACATCATATTATTTGAAAATGGGGGGAAGGGAATCAGAGAAGTAATACCACCTTTGCCAAACTTCATTTTAATCACTTTGATTTCATTTTGCACATTTTGTCTGCTTTGCTTATTTAGATTGCAAGCTTTCTTGGCAAGGACTATCTCTTATTATATGTGCACAGTAGCTACTATCACAATGGGGCTCTGATACTGATTGTATTACAATAGTGCCTAGAGACTCCAAACAGCTAATATTAACCTACCAGAATTATTTTCGTGATGTTAGCTCTTTTTTCTTCATATCATATTTTAAAAAATTCAAGAATAGTAGATCTTTAAGTCTACAGAGTATTGATCAAAATGCAATTGTTTAACATACTAGCAGCAATCCAACTGCTTGTTTTTTCAAACTACAGCGAGACCTGGAAAGATGTTTATTTTTTCCTTATATTACATAATATGCCAATATAATCTCGGGCCATGTTAATAACATGCTTTTCTTGATATAACTAATCATAAAGTGGCACTGCTAAACAGCTTAGGGTCAGGTTTTTTGTCATTAACTAGGGCTGGTGACTGAAAGGATACATGACCTTGTAATTAAGGTTGTAGAGTAAGTTTCCAGAGACCAAGGTTAGAGTCCCAATCTGCTGCAGGCTTTCTGAAAGACTTTAGGCAAATTGTCCCAATCTGCAAAATGTAGATAATGTTATTTCCCTCACTCTAAAGAGTGTTGTGAGAAGGCATTAGTAATTGTGAAGTAGTAAGGGACATATGTAATTAAGACAGAAGTCTATTACATATATACGGTATTTATTGCCTTAGTGTCTATAAACAAGAAAAAAGTGTAAATCTCTTATCTCCACATACCAGTAGACTTAATTTAATAAATTCAGCATGGATGTAAGCTGGTCTGAAAATGGAAAGACAGTGGATCTAGCACCATCTGCCACAGGGTATCAAACTTGGTATCTTATGGATACAAATGTGAAGGTGTCTTATCTATACTATAGATATACATGGACGCAGCGTATATAAACTGGGATAATTTCTAGATTATAAATGCAGAACTGTAGCATGAAACAAGCAATTCTTAATATTCCCCCATCGAGGGCCGTGGATAAAAGGAAATACAGTTATGTGGACTTCTTTCTGCTTGTTTTCAACAGACCCTCTGTAGAGTCTAAGCTCCTGACTGAGGTTCATATATCAAATCCAAGTAAACAAATACTGTCAGAAATTTACTAGGGGGCCTGTTTCATTCAGATCAGCCAGAGGTATCTCTATGCTCATGTAGCCTCAGTTCATTCCCTGCAGATTTCAATCAATATAGCATGGTGTGAGGACCTTGGGCAAACATGCATAAATTTCCAACTTCATTTTTATAAACGAGGAGCAAAAATATCCCCATGTATATCTCTAAGGACACATTTCTAGTCAAGGACAAGAAAAAGCTATCCTGACAATTAATGTGCAAATCATAATTTTCATTTTTAATCAGCAACCTAGTAGAAGTGGGAGTTGAATAAAAATCCTCCTCTAAAAGGAATTATAGCACTCCAGAGGATGAACATACACCGTGCCTGAGAATTCTCTTGAGACACAGAAAACACATGAAAGTAGAACGTGATAACAAAGGCACTGCTTATGCATGACACAACTAATTAGATTTATGCTGATGGTTTAAAGCAATTCTATTATTGATTATATTTGTTTTGAACAACATTATTCCTATAAATAGTGAATCACACATTCTTAAGATCACTTAAACTGTAGCTATAGCCACAACCATCATTTACACCTATTTTCAGATCATCGTACATTACTAATCCAATCACTGCTGAATTTAGTAAATTAAAATCTATCAATATTTGGAGATAAAATGTTTATACTTTCTTGCTAATAGGTTATATGAATCCATATTGTTATTAGGACAAATTCTTCAGCACTTACTAACCCTAAAATCCCATTAAAACAAATGAGAGATTTGTCTGAACAAGGATCACCCAGGATTTCTTAGTATAATGTCTGTATGAACTATTAGTCAGAAAACACCTCTCATGGACTCTTGAAAACATTGTAAATAAATGGGAAACCCTAAGTTTAAGTGACATTTAACAATGTACTGCTTTCCATTATATGCACAAAATAGGCAAATTAACGGTTCTTTCCTTTCCCTTGTTTGCCTGTCGGTGACTTGCAGAGACCATCTGGTTTAAGTTTGATTCCTTAAACATTAAATCACAGTATTAGGGCAAGATCATTTCTAGCCCTGCTACAGCCTTTCAGAACAACAGGGTGGGAGGAAGAATGACATGGAGATATTGGGACTGGCCAGATGCTTTCTCCTCCATGTCTGCATTCATACACCTCCCCCTTTAGCACCACGAGGAGTGGGCAGACACCACTGGTCCTTCCACTTTTACAGCTTAGCCAGGAAGGTTGGGGGTGAAGGGAGGAATACGTGAAAAAAGGATGCAGTATTTCCCCCCGCTACACTCCAGGAAACATAAAATCATTACATATATGGTTTGCAGGTAACAAAAATTGGAAGAGTGAGAAATAATGAGGAGGCTGGGTCACTGAGTGAGATCAGTCTGGAACATTTGCTAAACTGTGCACAAGGAAACAATATGTGTTTTAATGAAGCTAAATTTAAATATATACACCTAGGACCAAAGAATATAGGGGCACGTCTTACAGGATGGGGGACTCTATGCTGGGAAGATGTGACTCTGAAAAAGGATTTGAGGGTGAATAATCAGCTAAACATCAGCTTCCAGGGCAACACTGTGGCCAAAAAAGAACCATGTTTGAACTTAATAAGCCATGATGTCTTATTTAAATAAATCTTCAGATGAGTTGGTTATTTGACCGTTAAGTAATACTAGTTACAGCATTATGCAGAACAAAGAAAGGAATGTACGTTACCAACTCTCTGTAACTGGTAAAGTGACAACAGCTTCTTTGCTCCCAATTAACTTCCCAAAATTTATTTCTTATACCAGGGTTAAGCCAAAAAAATGTTCTCTGTTCGGAGGAAAAAGCTACTCTCCCAAAATTGATCCTACTGAGTGTTCTGTTTTTAATGCCATCATTTACCACATTACTTCTGGAATTTCTTGTATGATATCTTAATTTCCATGATATATAAGCAAAAGGACTTTTGAGACAACAGTGTGCCCTTGTAGCCAAGAAAGCTAATGGCATATTAGGGTGCCATAGGTGTATTTCCAGCAGATCTAGATACATTATTATTCCCCTTTATTCGGCACTGGTGAAGCCACATCTGGAGTATTGGGTCCAGTTCTGGGCCTCCTACTACAGAAAGGATGTGGACACATTGGAGAGGGTCCAGCGGAGGGCAACCAAAATGATTAGGGAGCTGAAGCACATGACCTATGAAAAGAGGCTGAGGGATTTGGGCTTATTTAGTCTGCAGAAGAGAAGAGTGAGGGGAGATTTGATAACAGCTTTCAACTTCCTGAAGGGAGATTCCAAAGAGGATGGAGAGAGGCTGTTCTCAATAGTGACTGATGGCAAAACAAAGAGCAATGGTCTCAAGTTACAGAGGTATAGTTTGGATGTTAGGAAAAACTATTTCACTAAGAGGGAGGTAAAGCATTGGAATAAGTTACCTAGGGAGGTGGTAGAATCTCCATCCCTAGAGGTTTTTAAGACCTGGCTTGACAAAGCCCTGGCTGGGTTGATTTAGTTGGGGTTGGGGTCCTGCTTTGGGCAGGGGGCTGGACTCGATGACCTTCTGAGGTCTCTTCCAGCCCTAGAATTCTATTACTCCAGTTATAATTCTCATCTGTGGTAACATGCAATTCCTAATGAGTTACACATTTACTTTAATAAAGAAATTTCACACATTTCATACATCTCAGAAAACATTTTGCACAACAAATCTCATGAATCACAGAATATAATTAGATGATAAGCACCCCTTATCAGTTGTTCCCACTCATTCATTTTAACACTGCTATAGTATCAGGCAGCCATTTTAGTGCCAAGGAACCTTTCTTGAACACCAGGACTAAGTCAAAGAAGTTAAAAGATCATAAATATTTCTTCCTGCATTTTGTCACCTACTATGATTCAACTTAAATACACAGAACTTTTCAGCTTAATATGAACAAAGTATTAAATTGTACGACTACACCACAAAAAAGATTTCAATTAAAATTTAGAAGAACTGTAGTGGTTTTAATATCTACTAAAAGGGCTAATGAAATCATCGGCTGCATCAATAGGGGAACCCCAAGAAGGAGGAGGAAGATTATTTTACCTGTGTAAATGGCAATGGTGTGACTACTGTTGGAATATTGCATCCAGTTCTGGTGTCCACGATTCAAGAGTGTTGAAAAATTAGAGGGGGTTCAGAGAAGAGCCACAGGAGTGATTAAAGAATTAGAAAATATTCCTTATAGTGCTAGAGTCAAGGAGCTCAATCTTTGTCAAACCAAAGAAACTTTAAGTGGTGACTTGATTACAGTCTATACATGTACCTACTTAGGGAATAAATATTTAATAACGGGCTCTTCAACCTAATAGAGAAATGGCTGGAAGATGAAGCTAGAGAAATTCAGACTGGAAAAAAAGATGTAAATGTTTAACGCTACAAGTAATTAACCAATGGAACAATTTACAAAGGGGTTATAGCAAATTCTCTGACACAGCAAAAACAAAAAATAAAAAGCTCTGTGTATGGAATGAATTGTCTTTCATTGAACAATGTGCAAGGGAGAACAGTTTTAGCAGGATAATATGTTTCTTGCCTTATCAGCAGTTTAAGTGACCTACCTTCAGAAAGTGAAATAATTGGGTGAGAATAAGCAAAAAGTTTGTGGGTGTCATAAAAAAAGTGATCCAATCAAAGAGATTACTTCATCCATCTGGTCACCCTATTAAGCAAACCAAGCAATCATGTGCGCTTCAGTTCCACTGAGAAAAAAGTACTAAGTACTGAGAAAGTACTAAAGAATGAAAACCTGGCTCCACTGAAGTCAATGGCAAAACTCCCATTGACTTTAATGGGGTCAGGATTTCAACCATAAGTATTTATATTTGGATCAGGCGAGTGGGCTTCATGAACGGCCCACCATCTCAGTGGGCCATAAGATTGTTGTAGTCAAGATGGTCTCCCAGAATAGGGTAGTTTTGCCATCTGGACTTGTGTACCCCCTCTCCGCTGCTTCCGGTCGCCTTTCCCTCCGGCGAGGCTGTCGATTCCCAGCCTGCAAGCCTATACAGGCTGGGAGCCCTCCTTCCCCAGTACCACTTCCACCCTTTCCCCACCCCCGCAAGTTGCCAAATCCCAGCCCGTGAGCTCGTACAGGCTGGGAGCCTGCAGCCCTCGCCCACTCCCCACTGCTACTTCCACTTCTGCCCCTCTTCTGCAAGGCCACTGACTCCCAGCCCACACAGAGCAGTTCTCCACCTGCAGCAGGCTGTGGGCAGGGGGCTGCTTCTGGGTGATGATTGACTGTTGTAACCAGTTAATCTGTTACCCATTCACAGCCCTGTTGTGTAGCTAGAATATGCAGAGTGTGGCAACTGAACTGTAATAGCACTTTGGATGCAGAGGGAAAGCACAGCTCTCAGTCCACGTTGCATGGAAATCAGCATGCACCTCACGTCACGTGACTTTGCTTTATGTGCATGTCACTTTAATACTGGTAGGAAAAAACCTATGCAGACAGTGGAACCTGGCAACCCTGTGCATGAACAACAGTAAACAAAATGTCTCATGGGCCACACATAGAACCCTGCCGGGCTGCATGCAGCCCCTAGGCCAGTGATCTCCAACCTTTTTACACCCAAGATCACTTTTTAAGTCTCTGAACAGGCGAAGATCTACTGCCCCGCCCCTTCCTTGAAGCCCTTCCTACATTACGTGAGGAGATCTAATGTAAATGTACTGCCCAGGTGCGCAGTTCAGAGAGGGTTCAAGAGCTACTCTTAGAGCCCCTGAGATCTACCGGTAGATCGCGATCTACTGGTTGGTGACCACGGCCCTAGGCTGAAGGTTGCCCACCTGCTGTATAATATTATTTTCCAGAGAGACTTTCACACAACTTAGCAAGTGTAATCAAACATTCTCCTTTGGCACTGCTTACTCCTACAGTGGTGGTTCCCCACAAAAGGAAGAAGTTCATTCTTCATATTACCCTTTGTCTGTGTCTAGACTGCAGGTTTTTTTCGAAAAAACTTCACCTGCGTCTAGACTACAGCCGCGTTCTTTCGAAATTAAATTGAAAGAATGCGGCTTTTCTTTCGACGGCGGTACTCCTCATTTCACGAGGAAGAACGCCTTTTTTCAAAAGTGCTCTTTCGAAAAAAGGCGTTCTGGAATGCAAACAGGGCTTTTTCGAAAGAGGGCATCCAGACTGCCTGGGTGCTCTCTTTCGAAAAAGCAGCTCACTTTTTCGAAGGAAGAGGTTGCAGTCTAGATGCTCTCTTTTGAAAGAGGCTTTTTTGAAAGATTCTTTCAAAAAAGCCTCTTTCGAAAGAGGCTTGTAGTCTAGACGTACCCATGTTGTCATGAGGAGAAAAGCCAATGTCATGGAGAAATCAGGAAGTTTTCTGCCCTTTTTCAGGCTAAAGTTTCTTTGCAGATAACATTGTTCAATAATTTTGAGTGGTTAAAAAAAAAGTATAACACTTGCAGGCTGTGAACATAGACACTTTGGCTACGTCTAGACTACATCTCTTTTTCGGTAAAGGGATGTAAATTAGGCATGTCGATATTGCAAATGAAGCCGGGATTTAAATATCCCACGCTTCGTTTGCATAATGGTAGCCGCTTTTTTTCGAAACAGGGCTTTTCTGAAGCCACCCCCGGCAGTCTAGACAGGGATCTTTCGAAAATAAAACCCTTTTTTGAAAGATTCTGTACTCTTCAAAAAATGAGATTTACAGGATCTTTCGAAAAAGGGTTTTATTTTCAAAAGATCTCCATCTAGACTGACTTCTTTTTTTTTCCGAAAAAGCCCCATTTAGAAAAAAAGCAGCGGCCGCCATTATGCAAATGAAGCACAGGATATGGAAATCCCGGCTTCATTTGCAATATCGAGGTGCCTAATTTACATCCTTTTTCTGAAAAAGGGATATAGTCTAGACACACTCTTTACAAAGAGAAGACTCCCCACAGTTCTAAATATTCAATGTACATGATTTGCCCACTTCTAGAGATAGCATTTTTGTGGTATGTCCCTCTGATGTTAAAAGCTCATTATAAACTCAACTCATGCCTCCTAAACTGGGTTATGCTTTAGTGGGCAAACCAGAGCAAAAGGGGCTTGGTCTTTTGTTAAGTGAAAAGCATATGCTACAAATCAAAGTGTGTTTCAATCCACATGTACATTTTTACAGACTTTCCATTTAGTTACATTACATGGAGCTCATTTCCAATTTATATTAGTAATTTACACCTGAACCACTCTTGGACAACTCATTAAATGAAAACTATTATCAGCACTGCTAATCTGACACAGATGAAAAAAAAACAGCTAGAGCAGAGTACAATCCATTCAGTGGACCCAGAGTCCTCCTGAAAGTGTCACAACTGTACATAGCATGTCTCCACATTTTGTATTCAGATCTCAGTTTACTGAATGATGTGTAACATCACAAGTAGGCGTATAGCTCCCTACCGTTTCCAGAACTGAGACAACATTTGCTAAATGTTTATTCCAGCAAATACACAAAAGACCTCGAACTCATGAACTGCAGCACAAATTTCAATTGCTTTTGACAAGAATACGAAAATAATCAATATACAAGGTGCTAAAAAATCCCTATTTGGGGGAAGGAGGCTGAAGAGGGGAACATCACACTGGTATTGCAGGGGTCTCAGCAGAGATGATGTACAGAGGAATAAATGTCCTAACATTTCCTTTACGAACCCAACACCCAGCTATGTCCACATAGTCTAGCTAGCCCATTAAACCCATCACAGGCAGTAACAGCTCCACTTTAGGAGCTATGTACAAGAAGTTTTCAAGTTCAGAATTCCTCTCTTAGAACTCTGTGTAGCTATAGGATGGGATTTGCAAGGCTTAGTAACTCATTCAACAATGTGCTAAGTCACTTTTGAAAATCCCAGTTGTGCATCTATAGATATTCCTGCTACATGAGGATGGAGTTTAAAGCAGTGATTCTCAGTGGGAATATGCATACGTGTTCCAGAGGATATTCAACTAATCTAGATCAGAGTTTGTTAACCGGGCAAGAGGGTTCATAGGTCAGATTTGGGGGAAGGGGGATCACAAGTGCAGATCCATCATTAAGGGGTGGCAAGCAGGGCAACTGCCTGGGGGGAAGGGGGTACAAAGCTAATCTATATGCTTCAGACAAGGCTCACAAATGAAAAACAAGCTCAAGTATCACACTGAAATATATGTGCAATATTTATATTCCAGTCAGTTTTATAATTATATGGGGGAAATGAGAAAGCAAGCAACTTTTCAGTAACAAAGTGCTGGGACACTTTTGCATTTTTATGCCTGATTCTATAAGCAAGTAGTTTGTAAGTGAGGTGAAACTTGGGGTTGGAAAGACACATCTGACTCCTGAAAGGAATACAGTAGTCTGGAAAGGTTGAGAGCCACTGGAATAAAGATTTCATCGGCACAGGTTTGGGGGGGAAAGAAGGGCGGAGGGGGGGATTGGAAGAAGGAAACTTTTATGGATTAAAAAAAATCAACTTACTCCAATAACCTTCACCTTACACCACACTAAAGAAAACAAGGGAGAGGCAGTATGACCGGTAAGCCCCTGAGTGCCAACTGTCAGTCCCCTAACCCCACACACATATACTGTAGCTCATATCAGATCGGATACAGTTATTGTCCCAACACAATTTTGCACAATATATATCCCAAAGGTGTCCTGTGAAATATCACATATAAACTGGTAATAACCCTGTGCTGGAAGTCTCTGTATGAGGTAAGACCAGATTGTACACAACGGTTAGATATATGCTGGAAATACGTTCCTAACATGTCTTGGAGGCAAAGCATAAAACCAACTTATCCTAGACAAGGGAATCTGCATTTACCTGTCATACTGGCTTGATTATAGGCGAAGAACGATGAAAGTGCATTACATACAAGATAAACAAAGCCACCTAGCTAAATGAGTAGGGAAGAAGAGCTTTTAACATTCACACTGGGAGATAGAATCTGCATCCCAGAAAGGCTTTCCGATTCTTGAGTCAAAGACAATAAGCTTTGGCTACGTCTACACTGGCGTGATTTTCCGGAAATGCTTTTAACGGAAAAGTTTTCCATTAAAAGCATTTTCAGAAAAGCACATCTAGATTGGCAGGATGCTTTTCCGCAAAAGCACTTTTTGCGGAAAAGCATCCGTGGCCAATCTAGACGCTCTTTTCCGCAAAAAAGCCCCGATCGCCATTTTCGTGATTAGGGCTTTTTTGCGGAAAACAAATCTCTGGTGTCTAAACACTGGCCCTTTTACGCAAAAGATTTTCGGAAAAAGACTTTTGCCCAAACGGGAGCAGCGTAGTATTTCCGCAAAAGCACTGACAATCTTACATGAACTCATCAGTGCTTTTGCGGAAATTCAAGTGGCCAGTGTAGACAGCTGGCAAGTTTTTCCGGAAAAGCGGCTAATTTTCCGGAAAAACTGTCCAGTCTAGACACAGCCTTTGAGAAATATAAGGGGGCAAAAACACCCTTCACACATTTGATTTATCATTCATTTAGGGAATAAGAGAGCCCAGCACCCGGTGAGCTTATGAAAGCTGGACCTCCTTTGATGGCAAGAGTTAATGGAGACTTATACGGCTAGGCCTAGACTACACTCTTTTACTGGAAAAAACTACGCAAATTGCATTCTGCAATTTGTGTAGCTTTTTTCCAATTGTTTTTCCGGAAGAGGGTTTTCCACTATTTGGCCCTGTCTAGACGGGGCCAAATGGTGGAAAAGCCTCCTCTTTCGGCGGAGCTCTTATTACTTGTAGAACAAGGTATACAGGGCTCCCTGAAAGAGCGCTTTTGCTCTTCTGTAAAAAAGCGCAAGAGCAAATGTGTTCCCTGGACACAGCGTAGTTGGTATCCCGGAAACACTCACCAGTCTAGACATACCTTTAATGTAAGAGAGAATTCTGCTTAGACAAAGCTTGTAACTTGCTGAAATTAAGTTTCAGTCAATAGAAAGTGTGTTTTGGTTTGTTATATTTGTAACCAGACCTGTCTTCTATTCATGCTTTGTACTGTATCACTCAAATTTCTATTCTTTTTCAATCAGCATATTATTATTTTATTACAAAACCATCTCAGTGCTGTGTATTAAAGTGGAGAGCGAGTCCCCAGATAGCCAACCAGACTGGTGCACACTTCCTTTCTTTGGAGACAGTGTATTCAGTAACTTCTATCAGTGGCCAGTGAAAAGGACTGGACATTGTAAAGAGACATTTCGGGAAAACTCAGGAACTGGGGCACACTGATTGCTACTTGCCAGTCAAGACTTGGACTAACAGAAGAGTTCATTGGCAAGGCAGACAAGCTAGTTTATCAGAGATCTGACACACAGCTTAGCAAAACTTTCATTTGGCGAGGTTGGGCGAGGTAACATGGAGCTTACACTTCTTGGTACCCCAAGCAAAACATCACAACCAACTGTTTGAAGCAGCTCAGAGCTCTGGCTTGTTAGAAGACTTAGTGGAGATGAATTAGGGGGCAGAGTGCAAAGGTGAATGATAAACACAATTTAACACATGGCTCTACAGTTTATTACATGGCTATCATATGACACACACACAATTTTCAGCAAGGAAGATTTAGGTTAGATATTAGGGAAAACTTTCTAACTGTAAGGATATGAAACCATTTACCAATGGAGTTTGTGGAATCCCCATTACTGGAGATATTTAATAACAGGTTTGATTTGGGTATACGTTTTCCTGCCTCAGAGGAGGAAAATCTAGATGGCCTGTCAAAGTCCATTCCAGCCTTACATTTCTATACAAGATGAGATAACATGACTTTTTCAGACCCATCTAAGAAATGAGGAAATTTAGAGACAATTTTAATTTAAAAATATCTATTAAATGGTGTTTTATATTAGATCACAGATTTAGCGAATAGATTTGCTAATTAAAGCTATATGGATAATCACAACAAAGCAAAACCAAAATCACTAAGAGAAAAAATCTGATTCTGGTCTGTGAAAATTTATCCTGGCTATTATTACACATGATGTAATTGATTTCTGCAAAAGCTGCATCCAATACTTTGACAGCTTGGAAATCCATTAGATACCTGCATATTAAGCCAACTGAGTGGTGCTGTAAACAGATTGCATGGGGGAGGGAAAGAAGTTCAAAATTTTAAATACTAAACGAAGTAACATATTTTAGTTCCTTGAAAATGCAGCAAACAATTCAGTCCACTTGTTACAATGTGATATTTGTGAAAAGGTTAACCCTCGTGGGTCAAAAAAATAAAATGCCTCAATCACTGCAATGGTTACAGATGGCTGGAACTATTCCAGGCCAAAAAGTCATCTGAAAAATTTCAGTTCATACCCTGGAACAATGTGGAAGAGTAAAGCAAACATATTAGAATAATTATGCATGCCAGTCTTTGGCAGGAAAACTTGAGGGGAAAGAGAGAGAGAGAGAGACAACCTTACAAATTCACTGCAACCCCCTGGGAACAGTTCTTAGGAAGATCGGAGCGGAATGGTGATAGATATTTTGCAAAGAAAAAGAATATGGACCTTTTGCAAATGTTGTAATGAAATTATGAGACTTCTAGGAATACAAGTGTCTGCACATAAAAGTGTCTGCACATAAAATCATGGAGTCTCTATCAGAATTAGATATTTTGCAAAGAAAAAGAATATGGACCCTTTGCAAATGTTGTAATGAAATTATGAGACTTCTGGGAATACAAGTGTCTGCACATAAAATCATGGAGTCTCTATCAGAATTATATTTTTTTAAAATCAACATAAAAGATATGCTATCACTCAAACAGAAGTTGTGGTGTAAATGCAGGAACTCAGTGTGAGGTTCTATGGCCCACCACACTCGATGACTACAGTGTTCCCTTAATTGTCTTAACATATATGCATTATTATTATTATTATTATTATTATTAATAATAATAATAATTTGAATTGATTTTTTAAAAATCAACTTCAAAATTTTCTGACTAATAAAAAGGAAACATTTTCCCCCGCATATTTTCATGAGATGTTTTCCCATTTTTTTCAACCAGTTTTAAAAATCATCATATTGGTCACCAAAAATGTAATAATTTTTTCTTATACTGCTGATATACACTGAATTTGGAAGTTTTCCACAGCAAGTTCTAGTTTTAAAAAAAAAACACCCAAAACATTTTATCCAGAGAAAAGCAGCAGCACATGCTGTTCCATATTTCCACACCAAAATAACCCGGAGAGACTCAGACTTAGGGTTGCCAGATGGTTTAAACAAAAATACCAGACACACTTGACTTTACATCACATTCTACATTACATCTTATTTAGAAAATACTGGACATTTATAGTTTCTCATTTCAATTTTCTCAATTTGTTTCTGAACAGAAAGCTCAAATATTGGACTGTCTGGTTCAGAACTGGATACCTGGCAACCCTACTCAGACTCATTCAATCCTTTCCTACCTCCATGAGGAATACACTTGAAGTTTTAAAGTTGTGGACTCTTTGGATTATTTTAACACTAATTCTGCAGTTACAGAACATCTTTATGCTAAAGCAAAGACATGTGAACATGCCGATTTCCTTTAAAAATTACACCAATACTTCTACTTCAAATGCACCATTGCAACAAATTTTTGTCCTAAGATTGTCGTTCTTTTTTTTTTTTTGGTAGGCATGACAATTTGTAATCTCTTGGTTTCATTTCATTTTCAGCACAAGCAGTTCAATCTACTTCACCTATCGAAAAGATCAAGAGAGAACTTGATTAAAATGTATAAGTCTTTTCAACAGCAGAAAATACCAGTAACTAAAAAGCTCTTTAATCTAGTGGAGAAACAAGAACCAATGGCTGGACGTTAAAGAGTGAAATATTCAAGTTATCAGAGAGGTGAATACCAAGAGAGGAGAAACTGCTTTTGTAGTTGGCTAGCCATTCACAATCTTTGTTTAATCCACACCTCCACATCAGCTGCTAGAAGTGGGCCTCATCCTCCCTGACT
Organism: Pelodiscus sinensis; assembly: GCF_049634645.1. NCBI lineage: Eukaryota > Metazoa > Chordata > Testudines > Trionychidae > Pelodiscus > Pelodiscus sinensis. Next base: position 105,852,265 of record NC_134711.1, read on the forward strand.
GAATTGACCTCGGTAACTCTTAGTCTATAAGGTGCCACAGGACTCCTCGTCACTTTTGCAGATCCAGACTAACACAGCTACCTCTCTGATAACTTGAATATTTCACTCTTTAACGTACAGCCATTGGTTCTTGTTTCTCCACTAAATTAAAGAGCTTTTTAGTTATTCTTGATTGGTACTCTTTTATAAGCCTGTATATTTATACCTGCCTCTGGAATTTCTACTACATGCATCTGCAGAAGTGGGTCTTTGCCCACGAAAGATTATGCTCCAATACATCTGTTAGTCTATCAGGTGCCACAGGACTCCTTGTCGCTTTTGCATATTCAAATTAGAAATAAGGCATCATTTTTGTAACAATAAGGGTGATTAGCCCCTGCACAGAACTACTGACAGAAATGATATCTTCAAATCAAGACAGAATGGCTTTCAGTAAGCAATGTGGTGCATGAACCACTGGTTGTACATGAGCTTGATGTTCCACCAGTTCACTTCACGACAACTTAAAGGGTGTTGTTCCATGAACCAACAACATTTGGGAGTCATGGCTTTAGTGAAACAAGTGATTAGGTTCAATACAGGAGAAAATGTATGAAATTATTTGCCCGCTGTTATACAGGAGATCAGGGTAAATGGCCTAATAGCACCTTCAGGCATTCAAAAAATACCCCAAACTATGAGTTTATCCTTATTACCTTTAAACCAGCACTGGAGATCTGTAAGGTAAATTTACATCTTTTCCTATTTCTACAATTTATCATGGAAAATTAGGCACTGACAAGCAATAAGATAGTTACTGGTGACACTCTATTCAACACTTCGTAATCGTATTGACACATAGTATGTACTTCAACAGGCTTATATTCTACTTTAGACACCAATAAAACAACACAGGCATAGAGCATATAGGTGATGGAGAAAGCTTCATAAGGCTTCATTGAAAAAGCATGTCTCAGGAAGGAAACTAAAATGTGGATTTACCTTCAAGTCGTAAGGGATTTAGGGTAGTCTTGCCAATCAGGCACTAGATTAGGACTCAGGAGACTTGACTTCAATTCCTAGCTCTGCAACAGATTTTCTTTTTGACCTTGGGTGTATCACTTCAATTCTCAGTGCCTCAATTTCAAATATTCTGAACATAAAAACAATCCCAGGAATAACCTTGCCACCTCATCTGCCACCCTGCTTTCTGCTTTTCCTCTGACCAATCTACTTAGAATAAAAACTCTTCAGTAGACAACTTTGCATGCTCTTCATTTGTTCAATGCCTAGCACAATAGGCCCTTATGATGGCTGGAACATCTAGGCAATTCTGCAGTACAAACGGATAATAGTCTAAAGAGCAGCCTGGAGTTTGAAGTGGAGTTGAATGGAAAAAGGCTGGGAGATACAGTGAAGTCCACTTTATCCACAAAACACATGCTGCAGGTCAATACCAGTTTAAATCTCAGCATGCCATCCTGACAACGAGCATCCACCCTGACTTGGAGGTTCTAGCCATGAATTGATTAATGATTTCAAGTGTCACTATCACTGGGTGCCCATCATGAAACATCTGAAAGGGATACGGATTTTAGAAGGCTAGAACACAGCACAGTCTTAAACCAGGGTTCTTTAAGATATTTCAAGTTGGACACCCAAAAAGGGAAGCACCCAAAATCCCTACTAGTCACTTCTAAAAATCACTACTACTGGCTCAATTGGCAATATGGGAGTTCAGTCTCCCTGCATATGCAATACTTATTCTAGCTCTTGAGTTTCCCGATAAGGAAGCCCATTGTCATGCTGATATCTGTCCAGAGAGTGTTAGACAGATCTAATACTCACACTGAAGCTGTCAGTATATATTCAATTTATGTTCAAATTTACGCTGATCATGAACATGTTTTAGAATAGCAGCTTGGTTATACAAATTCTTCTATTTAAATAAATGGATCACTAAATGCCACATTTGCTCATGCTGACAGCTGAAAAAGAATGGGTGGGAGTTCAAGGAGGAAAACCAAGTCCTAAGCCCAACCTTTTTAGACTTAATTAATTTTCACTCTTATTTATACAACTTGAGACAGATTTATTGTCATAAATGGCACCCAAACATACCATGCCAGACAAATAACAGACAAGACAGTATAGGTAAAAGGGCCCAAGTTACCACAGTCCAGAGCACCAAGAAGTGCTTCTATCTGCCACAATGGTCATCGCCTCCTCTGATTTCCTTGCTGGTCCTTCAGTCTCATCCTTCACTTTCTGGTTCAGTGTTGCTACAATCCAGGCTCATGTTCACTTGGATTCTTATATAATAATTTCATATTCCCTATTACTCATATTTTCTCTAAATAGCTTTTAGCACATCACCAATTGGGGTTTTATTTAACCCATACGTTCTGCATGAGCCAATGTCCATTGCCCATTTTCTGCATTTTTCACACTACCTTTGCATGAAATGTCTCATGTTTGGTGTCTTCTTCTTCCCAGAAAAAAAGGGGATTTTTATTGAGCATTACATGTTTGTGAACCTCTCACCTACAACTTACCACTCGACACAATACTTATCTCGACTAATAATAATATCAAAGAAGGATCGGCAAAGAACATACACATGCCTATTGAAGCTTCAATTTGAAGAGCAGGAAGCTTGGAAATAGAGATTATTCTGAGAATCAAAGTTCCTTTGACCTCTTTCCTACATTGATCATGAGTATACAGAACAGTGTATACACAGAGCAGATTTTTAAAAAAAAAAAAAATAGAGCTTGTTCCAAAGACAAAATAAGCAGCGATTTTTCTTCTATAATTTTGTTGCTTTAGCTGATTGAATGTGACCTTGTCACTAGTTTTCCACACCTTTAAGGGTTTAATTTTCCAGAGATCATTAATAGTGACAATATCTGAATTAATGCAGTCAATTTCCCTGTACAAATACATATAATATGCACGACATTGAGCAGTTATGCAGTTTTAAATTTATTCATTACAAGAAAAGTCACATAAATGTGTCACAAGCTCTCATTAAGTGATGGCACAAAAATTATGACTAGAAAACCAGTCCACAGACCTCAAATTTCTTATTTCCTTTATCTTACAAAAATTGATAATATAATGTACTTTCCCCAAACTGATGTGTTAAAATATATTTCTACTTTGCAGCAAAAGATTTGAGATACGGCAATGTTATATCAAGTAATGTTTCAGTTTTGCATTTATATTATCGTGCCAGAGATTGAATCAGAAATGTACATAAATAACCAAAGGTTATTTCAGGGCAATTCCTAACATGGAGGCACTAAAAGTGCACCACATCCCTGAAATGAAAGCATTATGGTCCAAGTATAAACCACAAAACTGTGATTACTGCATCAGTTTTAATTTATTATTGCTGAAATAACCTGCTGATTTGGGAAATAACTACGTTTTTTGCATCAGGTACAGTTGAAGTAAATTATGAATATTACTCACATCACAAAGGTTAATGTGTTTCTTTACGTAGATGTTAAATTGGCAAATCTCATTATAAATATCAGTTTTGAGATAAAGTAATTAGATTTTGAGCTGCTAAACCCTCACATTGAGTGATGGCCTCGCTGATTGTTTCATCAACTCCACTGAGCCAGAAAAAAGGCCATTGAGATAATAATAGAACCTGTAAAAACAAACACCGAGTAGTACAATCTGACAGCATTTTACAATGACCACTGCAATCTTAGATGACAATGATTTACTAGAAAAATCAGTCACACACTGAATCCAAATTTAAAATTTACAGTACAGTGTGAAATCAGGAAACCCTCCTGTGTAATTGGTGTAAAATGTGTTAAACAAACCCCATTGTACACTATGGATTACATTGTAGTAATCCAAACAACCTGCTTCTACCATATTTACTCACTGATGCACTTATCTAGTGCCATGGAATGAGAGCGAAAAGTTTTTCTATACCATTTGCAAGTGCTGAATTGCTCCATATAGAGCATTTCTCATTATCTAGCGAGACCAGTTTTACATGTCTCGGTGATATTTCCAGCATATCCCTTAAGGAATTATTCCACAGTCTGGCACACAGAACTTATGCAGGCAAATGTTTTTCTGCGTTACTCAAGCCTAAATTTTCCTGTCCATTCCACACAGTGACTCCCGTCTCAAGATTTGGGCTACATCTTCACAAAATTGACTTGAGCTATGCAACTCCAGCTATGTGAATTACGTATCTAGAGTTCACGTAACCCCTTCAGTCGAGTTACTGTAAGGATCTATGGGTATGTCTACACTACCCTCCTAGTTCGAACTAGGAGGGTAATGTAGGCATACCGCACTTGCAAATGAAGCCCGGGATTTGAATTTCCCGGGCTTCATTTGCATAAGCGGGGAGCCGCCATTTTTAAATCCCCGCTGCTTCGAACCCCGTGCAGCGCGGCTACACGGGGCTCGAACTAGGTAGTTCGGACTAGGTTCCTATTCCGAACTACCGTTACTCCTCGTGAAATGAGGTGTACCGGTAGTTCGGAATAGGCACCCTAGTCCGAACTACCTAGTTCGAGCCCCGTGTAGCCGCGCTGCACGGGGTTCGAAGCAGCAGGGATTTAAAAATGGCGGCTCCCCGCTTATGCAAATGAAGCCCGGGAAATTCAAATCCCGGGCTTCATTTGCAAGTGCGGTATGCCTACATTACCCCACTAGTTCGAACTAGCGGGGTAGTGTAGACATACCCTATGAGAGAAACTCTCTCACTGACTTCCCTTACTCTTCTCATTAAGGGTAATATAACAGGGTCAACTGGAGCGCGATCTTTGTTGGATTTGGCAGGTCTTCATTAGACCCACTAAATCAACCACTAATGGATCAATGTCAGAGTCTCGATTTGGGCTGTAGTGTAAATGTAGCCTTGGAGTCAACAACTAGAGAAGGATGGGGAGGAAGAACAACTGCCAGGAAAACGGATTTGAGGAAAAACAACAATACTACTTTTGATTTATCCTTCATGCCCAAGCTTTGCCATGGACATCTGTGAGCCAGAATTAATGCCTGTCTGAGGATCTCACTGCATGTTACAAACATTAGCTAATCCTGACCACACCTGTGTGAAGTGTATTTCAATATCTATTTTACAGAAACAGAAACTAATGAAGGCAGAGGGACTGGAATGAGCAGAATCAGGGAGATCATGCCGCCCACTCCTTTAAAAAGGTCCCTAACGTTAGCCATCCAAGTTTAAAACCATTGACGTCAAGTTTCTTGCCCATGGTGACAAAGGCAGTTTGTTGCACAGCTCGGAAGATAATCTATGGGTCTGTTCATACTACAAGTTCTATAGGAGCACAGTTACAGTACTGTAGCTACAACACTATAGTAAAATATTATAATGATGGAAGAAGTTTTGGCACTATATCAAATCCACCCCTTGAGAGATGGTAGCTACATCAACTAAATAATTCTTCCACTGATTTAGCTGTTTTTACAGTAGGGAACGTAACTACAGTGGACAGGTCATGACATTTTTCAGATCTCTGAGCAATTTAGCCAGGTCAGCCTACATTTTAGGTGTAAACCAGGCCTAGCTCTCCTGATCCCAGCTGTGTGCTCTACCACATGACTATAGGGACCAGAAGAAAGAGAAGCAAAAAGAGGAGAGACTAGGCAAAGCAGCAGAAGAGGGAATGGGACCAAAGTGAAAGTATTCACAATAGAAGAAGGAAAGAGGGAAGCAGCCATCAGAAGGAAGAGAGTGTGTTTAGTTGGGCATCACTAATTTCCACATCATCGCCCCAGACCAACCTCTGCCCCACAACAGTCTCTTCCTTCTGAAATATTTCCAATATTATATTATAACAGATAGTGAATATCTGTAAAATACAGAGCAAATAACAAAGCACCCACTGCATTTGCAAATGCAAAGTATTTTCATTCCCCATTTTCTTCTTAACAGTTTAGCTAACTTCCATTTCATGAGAACAGAACACTGCATAGATAGCTCATATAAAATGATGCTGCTATTGCAATTCATCCACTAAGATAACAAATACAGAAGCATATTCACATTTCTTTTTGACAGCTTGAGCTCTTCTTAAACTTCCCAAGTCATGTTGTCCAATCTGGAAGCAGTATTTGTAAGAAACGTCCTTGCTGACGTATGTAAATTAAGTCCAGTCAATGTTAAATGTGTCAAAATGCTATTTAGAATTGATTTCTCACTGTTTGAGGTGAAAAATTTTAATTGTATTTATTTATTTAAACAACAAATGCTCAGCTTTTCAGAAAATGAGGAACTAGGGAGATTGTTATGAGTGTCTGACATGCTGACACAGGATAGTTGAAGGGGAAACAGCTTTTCAGGCTGGTTAGGTTTTCAACAGAGATCTTTGTAAGCAACTCAAGAAACATCTCTTCCTTAAAACATGAAAATTGGGATAAACTGAAAACGATTTTGATGCATTTCTAGTACTTATGGCTTAAATCCTGCTCTTAGTTACAGATGTGGAACACTACTGGCTCCAATAAGGCCACAGGCATGTGACCTAGATTAGAGCTTTATTTGGCTGTTATGCTAAAGGTCAAACATCTCAAACCCCACAGCACCAACACCCCATCCTGATGGAGCCCTGAAACTGAACCGTTGACACACCAGTGGCTGATTTATCGCATCTGCTTAAATGTGATAAATCAATCTCTGAGTGCTCTCATGTTGATTATGGTACTCCACCAGGGTGAGAACAATAGCTAAAGTCGACAGGAGAGCAGCCCCCACCAACCTTACTGCGTAGAGGACACCATGGTAAGTATGTCAACTTCAGCTAAACAATTTGAATAGCTAAAGTTGCATAGGTTAGATCGACAGGAGTCGGGAAGGGGGGAGGGTTAGTGTACACAAGGCCTAAGTAAAGGAGCTGCATTAGCATGAAACTCCCATGGAATTGTAGCAAAGAGTCCCAAGCCCTATCCTGAAATGAAACCTCAAGGAACCTGAGTGGAAAAGCAGTTTCTGAAGGAAATACAGGGGAAAGATTGGACCTAGTCTGCAGGTACTCTTCTGCATTAGACTATGGTCATGGGAGATACACACTCTTGTCAGGCCCTTGGACATGGCAGAAAATATCATGACCCATGTGATTTTCATGAAGGATGCCGAGTTCTCTTTTGTAGGTCACCACAGCATTTTCACCCTGCCCAGTAGACATAGGACTTTGGGCCTTTAAGATGCTACATGAGCCAATTCAAGATTGGATTTAAATTGATAGCAGACAATACCATTCTTAGCTACTATGGGGATAGGAGCCCTATAATTGGAGAGATGAAAGCAAAATACTTTGCAAGTGAGCAGATAGGGCGAATGACTTTCCCAAGTCATCGAGTGACTCTTAGTTAAAACTGAGAATAATACTTTGTCTTCATTCTTTTTCAGTCTCTATCCTATTTTCACGCATGCAATGCACCAGCCATGTGCTGCCCCACTCCCTTAGCCGTCACTAGGCTTTCCCCATGTTTCACTATTTGCAGCCAAAGTCTGGGCAACGTATCTTGGGGATGGGCAGTCTTTTGTGTCCTAGGCCAGGTACCTTTGACTCCCTTCTGCCTCTCAAGAGAACCAATATGCTCTCTGTCAGGCCAACAAAGTCTGCCCCAACTCTACTTGCCAAGCTATGTTTCAACAAGTCAGTCTCTGTCAGTATGCCAACCATTCCTCACGCTCTTACTCAGACATCTGCCAGTTGTGCTCTCCAGAAACTTTGCAATGTGTGCAGCTCTCACCTAGCCAAGCTGCTTATCCACTGACTTCTAAACACATACATCCTATAATTTTTCATTGTTATAAAAAATGTGATATAAAGATGTTGGATGGAACTCCACTTTACTAAAGAAACTCACTGCTTGCCATCATTTGTCTCTTCCCGCATATTATTTCAAAGGTAACTGCAACTGCGCCACAGGAATTCCATGCTTGCTCAGCCCTTTCACTAGAGGTTTTATAAAGTCCTGTGTATTCTTTCTGTATGTGTGTCATGGGGCATGTCTCTTCCCCCTCCCCACCCTCCAAAAAATACTCATGAATTAGAGTGCTTGAGTCTTCACTGTTCCCTTTTAAGTTCTTTCCACCATTTGTATAATAACCCTCATGCAACAACCTTTTTACAGCACCAATAGCACTTTTTTGAGGGCCCTCTCATCAGGACTTAAGGGGAACAACGGTGTCCCTCCCTTGAGGTTTCTATATTATGAAGCTCAAATAGCCCGGGTTCTTAATCCGCCCTCCCACTTGACACATCCTTCCAGCTTCTATATAGCCCTGGGCTCATGGCCTAATTGGATCCTTATCCCATCTACTCAGCCAGCCTGTCTAATTATGCTCCCCTACGATCTGCTTTCTCTAGGGGAATTAACAACCTAGTGGTCAGAGAGCACAGACTCCCCTGTTCACTCCAGGCATCCTGTCTCAATATAATGCCTTTTATCTGCAAACATCATTATCACCCATTATAGCAATAGGTAACAAGGTAGTCTCAGTCTTAAATGATAAGTACTATACTTTTTAATAATTCCAGAGTATAGCAAAGATGATTTTTCCCCATAGGTAATCATGTAGTCTCTCTCAGCAATCTGTGGCTGTCTCTTGGAAACAGAGAAAATGGCAGCCTTTCTACAACATTAAACCTTGCAATAACTTTCCTTCTGTTGTTGCAAAGTTTGTAGGCATGTGGGAGAGAAACATGTGGGGGAGATGTTATTTACCAGAAAAACCCTATCACATTATGCAACACTATGTTCCCAGATTTTGTCCCAAGTCAGAGACAATAATACAAAGCACGCTGAGAAACAGTAAAAAAAAAAAAAAAAAAAAATCAAATGCATAAATAAATAATGGATCGTTTTAACTGCTTTTGAAGAAGTGTACCACTTATCTACAGAAAGAACATATGTAGACTTCATACCAGTATATGCTAAGATAAATTTGCATAAATTTTATACTTGATTATTTACTTCTTTCAGTTTTGGAGACAAATGAACTAACATTCATTTTTTTTTAAAAAGGAGGGAGAAAATGTTTTCCACTAAACAGTATAATCATGAGTGGTACTAGAACACTAACAGGACATCTGAGTTCAGGAATGGTACTCAGTCACAAAGACATGCACGGTAGGGAAATGGAGGAAAATATTCCTAGATTATAAGGTCAGACATAATCATTATCATCATCTAGCCTGACTTCCTGCATAATACACGCCATAGAATTTCCCTGTATAAATTCTTATTTGAACTAGTGTTTCTCAAACTGGGATCCACGAGGGGCCCCACTGATCAATGCCTTCCCCTTCCTCTCTCCAGGACTTCCCCTCCTTCCTAGTGCCTCCTACATGCTGGGAACCAGCAGAGGCCCTGGACTAAGGCAAACTCCCAACCTGCTCTGGTCCCGTGTGGCTCCCAAAAGCAAATACCAGGTCCCTGTGATCCTTAGGTGCATGGGCAACCAAGGAGGCACCTTGTGCTAACCCCATCTGAGTGGCGCTCTGCAGTTCACATTGGCTAGGAATATGACCAATGGGAGCTGCAGATGCAAGGGCAGTGCGCAGAGCCTCACTAACCGCCTATATAGCTGGGGGCTGCAGGGACCTGGTGGCCGCTTCCTGGGAGCCACAGTAAGTGACGTTGAGACATATGCCAAATCCCCTCCTGAACTCCAGAACCCTACCACAGTCCTGAGCCCCCTCATTCACATCAAAGCCCCACTCCACCCCAGAGCCTGCACCCCTCAACTGGAGTGCTTAAACTTCCCTCCCTACATGGCAACCACCAGCCCAGCCTACGAGGCCAAGTATTGCATGTGGGCAAGAGTGAGTGACAGAGTGGGTATAGAGCAAGCCTTGTGAAGGGAGAGGGCAGGGGGCCACTGAAAAATTTTAAATCGAAATGGGGGTCCTCAGGTTGCTAAAATTTGAGAACTAGAACATCTTTTAGAAAAGCATCCAATTTTGATTTTAACATTTCCATTGACAGAGAATCTACACACCTCTTTGATAAATTGTTCCAGAGGTTAATTAACCCTCAGTGTTAAAAATCTGCATCTTATTCCTAGTTTGAATTAGTCTAGCTTCAACTTCCAGACATTGGCTCGGATTTCACCTTTGTCTGCTGCCCTGTTATCAAATTTCTATTCCCCTCAGACATTTATATTAACACCTAAAGCAGTTAGAGAGAGTAGTGGCAACACCACATTTCACCAATTTCATTTTGTGGTGAAGAAGATGGAAAGATTAAAGGAATTCTAGAAAAGTATTTAAATATACTGATGAGAAGCAACAAAATAAAAATAAACAGTTAAAGAAAAGGAAGTCTCTAAAAAATAGAGAACCTACAACATCAAGCCAATCATTCTGCCCCAAATATATTAAAGGGACAGGGCTCCTGTGATGGCATGTATTAAAGTCAGACAATACTGAGCATTAATAATTAGAAAAAGAGAACAACAATTGCCTTCCTAACTAAGCAAAGGCCAGAGATTTTAAGAATCGGCTTAGAAGAACAAATAACCCAATTAGTACATTCAGGATCTAAAGGAAATGTATGATGCAGGTAAAGGATGTCTGATGCATGTCAGAGAAAAGAAACTGCCCCCCCCAGTAAAAAAGTTTGGCCAGGCCGCTCTTGCTATAGTGGGCTGCAGTACTCCTTGAGAGAAACCGGCCGCACCCTTCCTGCATACCATTGCCTTTAGGAAAAGGAAAGGTGTGAAAAGGGGAAAATAGCCTCAGACTCTCCCACCCGTCACCTTGGCTTGAGAACTGCGAGGCTTACCTGGTCGCATGAAACCTGCACAGTTTCGGCCCAACCCCTGGGACACAGACCCCCCACTTGGTGACCATTGGGCCATATATGGTAATATGCAAGCGCGGGAAAGCGATGTGCGGATTTGGGGATAAATACCCATGGCACAGTTCGCTCTAGGAGGTCTTCACAACACACGTACCACCGTGCGTGTGCCTTCTCGTATACTTCAAAGCGCTGCTGGCCTGATCAACCGACCAGCCACCTCCCCCGACTCTCGGGCGTAACCAAGGCCTTCGCAACCGAACCGATATCTGTGAAATGTTCCGTGTGCTGTGTAAGTTGGTATGTATGATTTGATTTTTTCCTGTTGTATAAGCTTAGTGTTGTAGTTGTTTTTGGGTAGTACATAAGAGTTTGTAGTTATCACTGTTATTTAATTACTGTAGCTGGATATTTTAAGATTAGAGACTATTCCCCTTGCCATTCCCATCCCTATATCTCTGACACGTTTTACTAGAAGCCATAGAATAAATATAATAAATACTGTAAATTCATTATTAACACAGTCTATTAAAAATCTTAGAATAAATACTATAAATTCACCTCTGTCATAAATAAATATTTTTTATTTGATAAAACTGTCCACCTGGCTCTGTCCTTCCCCCCTTGGGTATTCATTATCGGACCTGTGATTCTCGCGACAATGCACAGTGATTTTTAAAGTGCTATATTTATATTATACGAATTACTGGTAAAGGGTAGGGGGAAATGATCTGATTTTCAGAATCTCAAATATTACACCCCCTCAGCCCCGCACAAATATGAGGTCTGATTGCAAAAGCACACACTGGGCTGTCTCTTTAAAGATGTCAGTTTTCAGAGATGGAAGCAAAGGCTGCCATTTCCTATGCTGTAGAATTTGTGGGGAAGTATAATGTCTAGATCTATGCCTTCTGTGAGATGAAGACCCCACCACATTTGGCAGGCAACTCAAAAAACAACTGCAGGGGAATCAAGACATTTGCCTCTCACTCCCACTGGTTAATGGGGGCTTTTAGGGATACTCGAGAGAAGTCTGGAGGGTACGTCAACACAATTGAAATTTGGAGAAAACTGAATTTTTGTTTCAAGATTTACAGCGTTTTATTATTTTTGTACTTTTTAACACTTTTTAAAATGTCATCACCTACCAGGCCATGATTAAGTTGTTCAAACAAATGTGTTGCAACGGTAGAAAAAAAAAATGTGTGTCTGAAAACTGTAGGTACTGGGGGTACTTATAATTTTTTTAAAGGGGTACTTTATTAAAAAAAGGTTGAGAAACATTGACTTAAACTGTGCTTACAGATGTTTTGCCTAATTTAATTCTGAGAGTAGGGCACTGAACATGGAGGCTTGAGCATGCTTTGTCAACATTCTCAAGTGTTCATATCATGAATAATGTGTTACAGATCTCAGGCCAGTATACAGAAATTCCTGTGGCGGGTGCTTTTTTGTAAATGTGGGCCGCAAGGGTACGAATGCACCCCTGCGATGGTACCCCAAATAAGAGTGCTCTGACCAGCCAGGTGAAGGCACGAGCAGCACATTGCCCAAGTTTCCCTCCCACATGCTTCGGCCAGCTGGGAGAAGGCTGTGGCTTATTCCCATCCCCTTTTCCCAGAAGCTTACTTGGGGGACCATGGCAGGATGTGTGCTTGTACCCTTCGCATACCCCCCCCCCCCCCTGCATACGGGCCTGGATCTGGCAAACAGTGAATGTGGTAATGACGTTTGTCACTCAGTTTGTAATGTTGTTTTGCCTGTCTCGCCAATTAAAAAAAGAAAATATCTGTATCCAGGATACAATATTGCCCTCTTACACTGGATAGGCCACCTTCATTGATGCTGTAATTGCAAGGAAAGGAGAATCCATCCGCTTATTCCAACCACAAGGAAATTAAAAAGAAAGAGGAAACCGATTCATTTCAAAGAGTGAAGGAAAGAACACTTAAAACAAGATAAAGCAGATTCCAGTCAAGGAGTTAGAATAGCAATTGGGTTCATCATGAAATTTGGTAAAGTGGATTTTCACTAAGGTAATTATATTGGTCCCAGTATTAGCAAAGCACTTAAGTATAACTTTAAGGATATAAGCAGTCTCATTAGGTTTCCTGGTTCAGGGGCATCATCTTTTCTTTTAACTATCCAAATAATGACTTTGGGTTTGTTAGACTCTATCACCTGCACAGATAACTTTAAAATAACTGCCATCAGCTACAGAGCAAAATAACAGAACAGCTCTAACAACCAATTAAATCTTCAGGAATGTTAGCAATCATAAACCCATAAAGATTCTATATTTTTTCTTCTAAAGAAGTTTCTTAAAAAAGCCAAAATATTTTATTAAAGCAACATCTTCCCGTGTATGTATTTTCTTTTAAATGTTTAAATAAAGGGGTGAAGTACAGTAATTTTCCTTTGGACTATTTAGGTACTATATTTACCCTTCTTGGATGCTAAGTTTTTGGAAGGAATAAAACTATTAAAATTAAAATAATTGTCACCTTATACTTTTCAAAAAGGTCAGTCTTCAAAATGGCATGTATAAATAATAATATACACTTGGGAATATTTTCCAGAACAAAACTGAAATGAAGTTTTGATCTGTTTTCCTAAATAAAGCTCAGATTCAGTTTAATTAATAATTATTAAAAATTAATTCAGAGCTAGTCTGTACATAACACATGCTATCAGTCAGGCAAGAAAATTAAATATCCTTGTGAAGAGAAAACGCCATCTGTTGAGACAAGGAATACTCAGGACAATATCACAGGCTGGCTATTTCAAAATAACTCCTGCTTTCCATGAGGAATAGCGCTTATTTCAAAATAGTTATTGTGAAATAGCAGTAGTGTGTATGCTCTACTACTGCCATTTCAAATTAACTACTCCCCGATTCATTCATAGTAATTACTCCGCAGTGCTGCCTGAGGCTCTAAGTCAAGGTAGCACGTTCACATTAAGGGAGCCTGCCTCAGACTAATTTTGAGGCTTCCTGGTAGCGTGAATACGCTATTTCAAAATATTTCGAAATAACTCCCAAAATAACTAAATTATTTCGAAATAATTTCCTATTGTAGACATGCCCTTTCTTAACTCCTGTATGATCCCATAAGTCTTCAGTATCCATTTTGGTTTTATTCATTTTATATTGCATCTAGAAGTTAGCTTGTTAATTTGAAACATCATGAAAAGTTCTGAAATCAGCTGGAAGCCAAAACATACTTCCACGGGATGCACTGAAATTATACTAAGCTATTTTGTGGAAATGTACTAGTAGGTACACTCTCAATAACCCTTGTTCTTTGTATGAGCAGAACCTGTCAGAAGAAAGAAGTATGTTCTGTTAAGGAATGTTCTATATGAATTGGTGCTAGGAACCATTAGGGTAAAACAATTCATGTCGCTATGCTCTGATGCTATTTGTACTCTTTGGTTTACTTACACTTGGAATGTTGTTGTGCATGGTTGGTACAGATGTCTTTATATTTTGACAAATAGATATGAAGCTAGGTAAGGAAAAGGAAGTAAGGTGTATTCATCTTCTGCTTCTATAGACAAATATATTATAAATCTATATAAAATTAAACTCACTTTTGAGAAGACAGGTTTCTAAGCTGTAAGCATTGTGTGACTGCTTCCCAAAAGTTGGTAACACACAAGCTCTCCAGTTGTGCGAATGTGTCCATGTTTAATAAACTTAGTTATCTGTATGTTCCTTTAATCAAAATCTAAACTGAACCCTAACACAATAAAGAAACAGCTTATTTTGCTGTCCAGGCACAGTGGCACACATTGGAAATGGCCCATCTTGAACATAAAATATATATTTAACTGTCTGCTCAATCAGCTCTGCTTTATCATTGTTACTACAGCTAAATGCTATTCGAGGGTGTCCAGTGTTTACCAAAGTATGGAATAACAGTCTTGAAAGCAGTCCTCCTAGAAAGTTACCGAAGAACCTCAGTGTTCCAAGCAACAATCTTACAAATGGCCAGTAATAAATATCATTTCCCCCAGCCAATAAATAAATAAATGACATAATGAAAGCAAAGTTGATGAAGTACAAACTTTCACATTCTGATCCCTTCCGTGAAGAGTATCCTATTGCAGATTTTGTACCTGTAATTTTGAGATGTAGGATTTTACAGGTGTGCAGAATAGGGGTTCCAGAGAATTTCTCTGCCATCCCTCCTCTCTAGGACAGACAAACAAGACTGCATTTTTTCTAACAGGTGCAGCCTGCTCTGGAGAGCAGTGTATATGTAGTCTAGACAATAGGTAGACACATTACTTAACCCTGATCACCTGTCTCCTAGCTAATATTGTTCATGCCCAGTCACATTAACCAGGTTCAGCCACACAGTACATTTTTTTTGAGGGATCCTCCTGGCAGAATGCAAAGGAAGGATCCCTATGCCTTCCTCCATAACCCACTTTTGGCACTACAAGGGAGAATTTAGCCGTGTGTGTCTTGGGTTTGGACTAGCACACTCCAGGTTCTTACAATCTTTCAATGTTTAATTATTTATACTGTATAATAACCTCATCTGTCATCTGTAGTACTGCTTCAAGTTCCTCATTAATAAAAAAAAGACAGAACAGCTTGACTCAACTTGCTTTTACTAGTTCACACAAGGACTGCTTTACTCCCCCTACAATGTCCTAAATTGTTAAGAGGATGAAAAATAGTACTAAAAATCATCATCAATTGCAATGGCATGGCGAAAGAATTTTAAAGAGTCACTGTAAATTACTCCTGCCCCCACAGATTTTGTTCCCCCGGCACAAAATAGTTCTCAGCCAAATTCACACCTCCGATCAATTACTTCCCTCTTCCTCACCTCTCTTCCACAAGGGGCTGCTATGGCTCCAGAAGAGAGAGCAGCTGGCTCAGCCAGCCACGAAGGGGGGAAGGAGCAGAGTCTGCATTCCTCAGAGCCTGCTGTCCCCCAGGGCCAGGTGAGGAGGCATGGCATATGGGGATGGGGAGGGATTAAGATAGAGTGTGGCACATGGGGAGTCAGTCTGGGGTTTAGAAGGGCTCATGGAGGGGATAGACAAGGGCAGGGGCCAGTAGCTAGTTGGGTGATAGCATTGAGCTACCACTGGAATATGAGTGGGGGTGCAGAAAACACTTAGGGACAGGATAGCTGAGTAGTGGCACAGGGACACGGGGATGGGGACGGATATGCCTGATCGAATGGGAGAGGCTAGGGGTCAGCCAGGACTTGCATGGGGAAGATCCCAAACACCTTAACAATTAGGGATGTTAAATTAAGTTTAATCAGCTAATCGAGCAGTTGATGGAATTTCCATCAACAAGTCGATTAGTCGGTAAGGGGGGAAACTGCAGAGCCACAGCGAGGTAAACTCCCAGCCCCGGGAGCTAATCCAGCTTCAGCTCTGTCTTTGAAATGTATCAAGAGCCTCCAGGCTCTTAATACTTTGAAAAGGCAGAGGCACAGCAGCGGGAACTGGGCATGAGCGGGAATCAGCTGTCCCAGATCACGCAGGGTCCCAGATGGCTGCACCTCTGCTTTTCTGCCTGGCAGCTCTTAATACATTTAAAAAGCAGAGGTGCAGCCTCTGGGACTAAGCACAAGTTGGGACAGTGATAGAAATGTAGCCGTGTTAGTCTGGGGTAGCTGAAGCAAAATGCAGGACAATGTAGCACTTTAAAGACTAACAAGATGGTTTATTAGATGATGAGCTTTCGTGGGCCAGACCCACTTCCTCAGATCAAATAGTGGAAGAAAATAGTCACAACCATATATACCAAAGGATACAATTAAAAAACGTGTATCATTTTTTTATTCATTTTTTATATTATATTATATATATATAAAATATTATATTATTTTTTCATTCATGTGTGTTCATTTTTTTTAATTGTATCCTTTGGTATACAGGCAGTCCCCGGGTTACGTACAAGATAGGGACTGTAGGTTTGTTCTTAAGTTGAATCTGTATGTAAGTCGGAACTGGCGTCCAGATTCAGCCGCTGCTGAAACTGATCAGTTTCAACAGCGGCTGAATCTGGACGCCAGTTCTGACTTACATACAGATTCAACTTAAGAACCCCAAGCATCCCCAAGTCAGCTGCTGCTGAAACTGATCAGCGGCTGATTCCAGGAACCCCGGGGGAGGGGCTTCCTGTAGTCAGCCACTGGTCAGTTTCAGCAGCGGCTGACTTGGGAACGCCTGGGGCAGAGCAGCTAGGGTGCTGCTGGGTTGGTCCAGTAGCGCCGCCACTCCTCGGCGCTACTGGACCAACCCAGCAGCACCCAAGCTGCTCTGCCCCAGGCGTCCTGATTCAGCCGCTGCTGAATCTGACCAGCAGTGGCTGAATCAGGATGCCTGGGGCAGAACAGCTGGGGTGCTGCCCGGTTGGTCCAGTAGCGCCCAGAGCAGCGCTACTGGACCAACTGGCAGCGCCCCAGCTGCTGTACCACAGGTGTCCGGAGCAAAGCCACGGAGCACGGGGTTAGCGGGACAGCCCAGACGCACCGTGGCTGTCCTGCTGCCCTCGGGCTCCGTGGCTTTGCTCTGCTTTGCTCCCCGTCCCCCTGGTCTGCAGATCAGGGGGACGGGGGGGGGGGGCAAAGCAGAGCCAAGCCGCAGAGCGCGCGATCAGCTGACAGCCCAGACGCGTCTGGGCTGTCAGCTGGCCGGGCGCTCCGTGGCTTGGCTCTGCTTTGCCCCCACCTTCCCCGCGTCCCCCTGGTCTGCAGACCAGGGGGACGGGGGGGGGGGGCAAAGCAGAGCCAAGCCTCGGAGCGCGTGGGCAGCGGACAGCCCTGTCCGCTGCCCACGTGTTCCGCCACTTTGCTTCCTCTCCCTGGTCTGCTGGAGAACAGGGAGAGGAACGGCCCCGTTCGTAACTGCGGAGTAACTCGGGGACTGCCTGTATATGGTTGTGACTATTTTCTTCCACTATTTGATCTGAGGAAGTGGGTCTGGCCCACGAAAGCTCATCATCTAATAAACCATCTTGTTAGTCTTTAAAGTGCTACATTGTCCTGCATTTTGCTTCAAGTTGGGACAGGTGATTCCCAGCTCACACTCAGTCACCCGACTATGCTTCTGCCTCCCCTGCTCCCCCCCTTTCCCCCTCCCCATGAAGACAGTGCTGAGGGGAACAGGCTTTTAAGCCAGTTCCCCACAGCACTGGCTCCTGCTCTCCCACTCTTGCTGCCTCTCTCTGATAGAGGCAGCAAGGGGGTGGGGGAGTGACTAGTCACATTACTACTTGACTATCTGATAAGCATATGCTTATCAGATAGTTGACTAGTCGCTTACATCCCTATTAACAATCCCTCCCCCCCCATAAAATCCCTCCCTCCTCTCCCCTCCCCCTCAGCTCCTCTGTTACACCAAGTTTCCCAAACCTTTTGCACTGCTTCTGAGGGGGTGGAGAATACATTATTGTTTTGTAGTTTAAATGAATTATTACACAGTTCTGTATTAATATGCCTAGTAAGTGTCATGTATGCTTAGCAGCTCTTTAAAATTAATTCTATAGCAAAAGCACAGACAGCTATGTTTAAGAGGAAATAGCTTAACCACAGGCTACATGAATTGTCTTTTTGCTGTTAAGAAGGAGTGTATTAGGAAATGTGTTAGGAAACATGTTAATTTAGAATAAGCAGTAAAATTTGTAAGAGTAAAAATCCTCATCTGAGTCTCTAGCTCTTCAAAAACATACCAAATTTGATGTAAGTAGAAAAAATTCCTTGCATATAATTACAAGAGCTTCATCTCACTCGCTAGCTCTTGAGTAACACACCAAATTTGATGTAAGTAAAAATAATTCTTTTCATCTACTTACAAGATCCTCAGCTAATCCGCTAGCCCTTAAGAGAAAAAAATTTTTGCATCTCAAAACAACCACAGAACGGAGTAGA
Organism: Pelodiscus sinensis; assembly: GCF_049634645.1. NCBI lineage: Eukaryota > Metazoa > Chordata > Testudines > Trionychidae > Pelodiscus > Pelodiscus sinensis. The sequence continues at coordinate 105,870,966 of NC_134711.1, forward strand.
CAATGAGAGATCAGGCCATAAATACCCTGCAGTAACGACTGCGGGTACCTCATCACCTGCAACTCATTCTGGAATCTGAACTCACGTGCTGCTCTCTGACGACAAGAGGCAGGAGGTCCATACCGAGGCAGGTATCGTAACAGCATTCGTTGTCCTCTACCTGGCCAGTAGAGAGATGCTGCTACACCTGATTGGATGAGTCAAAAAACGTAACAAAAGACTCTGAAAAATCTAACAAAAAGAGTCAAAAAACCTAACAAAAAGATTCTAAAAAAAATCAAGAAAAACAAAATAATATTGATAAGCTATAAGATCAAGAATCCTCATAGTTGAAGTTTTTAAAAATTAATCTAGAAGAAATTAAAAAAACTAGATAACGAGTTAGCTGACGTGACTAAGTATCCCTGTAATCACGCTAGCAGAAACAATTTTCTTTTTGTATTTTTCTTTTTTTATTCGTTTTCTTTTAATTCTTAGCTGTTATCTTTTAACTTTGTTATTCATTAAGTGGCAACATCAATAAAGTTATGCTCATTAATTAAAACACAAATTGGTACTTGGTCTAAATTTATTGACTACTTCCCAGGTAAGCAAGGGGGCAGACCAGAGTTCTGCACAGTCCTAGCGAACCCAAGGGAAGGGGGCGGTTTGTTTAATCATGACCACTCACGGCAGAAAGGAATCTATTTGGCAAAAAAATATTTCCTGAATCTTTTTTGTTGTGTCTATTGTACATGCGTACTTGCTGACAGGTATTTCAAAATAAATGAAACTAGTGTAGTTACATGGTGTTATTTTGACAAAATATGCCAACCTTTCGCATCTTGTACGCAGAATTTTAATTTTTGGTGCGAAATTCACTCAGCACTGGAGAGAGGAATCAATCACAGAAACAAAACTATAATAATAAAAAATAGTTTAACATTCCTAAAGTGCATAGTATCAGGAGGATCTTGTTTACTATTTTAAAAGTACCAAAAATAAAAGCCATATCAACATAGCTCAGGCCTATCTTACAAGTATGATAAAATACAAGTCTATTTATTACATTAACATGTCCTACTGTTTTCAGTGCCCATTTTGAAATTCACTTCCATCATACAAATGCAGGTTTTAAATGCTTATGCTTTTAGCCTCACAATCTGGCCCACGAAAGCTCATCACCTCATAAACCATCTTGTTAGTCGTTAAAGTGCTGCATAGTCCTGTCTTTTCTTTCAGCAAGTCCAGTCGTACACGGCTACATCTCTATTACTAATCTAAACAGTGTTAGATATCATTATTGTTGTTGTTTTAAGGACTGTCCACAATGTGGTTAGCTGTGCAAATACAGAGGCATAGATTCTGACCCTAAGACCTTAAATACTAAAACAGAAACTGACGACGAAGGGTAGGGGAAAGGGATGTAAGACGCTAGCAAATGGTTGCAATAGTAATTGATGACTTGGTGACATAATATGGCAATACAGGCAGTCCCCGGGTTACGTACAAGATAGGGACTGTAGGTTTGTTCTTAAGTTGAATCTGTATGTAAGTCGGAACTGGCGTCCAGATTCAGCTGCTGCTGAAACTCATCAGTTTCAACAGCAGCTGAATCTGGACGCCAGTTCCGACTTACATACAGATTCAACTTAAGAACCCCAGGCGTCCCCAAGTCAGCTGCTGCTGAAACTGATCAGTGGCTGATTCCAGGAAGCCTGGGGCAGAGCAACTCTGCCTCGGGCTTCCTGTAGTCAGCGCTGGTCAGTTTCAGCAGCGGCTGACTTGGGGACGCCTGGGGCAGAGCAGCTCGGGTGCTGCTGGGTTGCTCCAGTAGCGCCGCTCCTCGGCACTGCTGGACCAACCCAGCAGCACCCAAACTGCTCTGCCCCAGGCGTCCTGATTCAGCCACTGCTGAAACTGACCAGCAGTGGCTGAATCAGGACGCCTGGGGCAGAGCAGCTGGGGTGCTGCCGGGTTGGTCCAGTAGCGCCCAGAGCGGCGCTACGGGACCAACCGGCAGCACCCCAGCTGCTGTACCACAGGCATCCGGAGCAAAGCCGCGGAGCACGGGGGCAGCGGGACAGTCCAGACGCGCAGTGGCTGTCCTGCTGCCCTCGGACTCCGCGGCTTTGCTCCCCGTCTCCCTGGTCTGCAGACCAGGGGGACGGGGAGCAAAGCCGCGGAACACGCGGGCAGCGGACAGCCCAGACGCGTCTGGGCTGTCTGCTGCCCGCATGCTCCGCGGCTTTGCTCTCCTTCTCCCTGGCCTGCAGACCAGGGAGATGGGGAGCAAAGCAGAGCAAAGCCAGAGACCAGGGAGACGGCCCCGTTCGTAACTGCGGATCCGACATAAGTCGGATCCGCGTAACTCGGGGACTGCCTGTAATTTTACTTTTCTGTTGGTAAGATACACAATATTCCCAAGAATCCCACAACCTTGCCACAATCATCTGATTGTTTTTTTGTAGGCATCACAATACAAGGATGTATTCATGGGACTAGAATGTGGCAAGTTTAGTAGACTTGCAGCTCAAAAAAGCATGTTCTAAACTCAAAAGGTCATGTGGAAGAAAACACAGAGACATCATTGGGAGAATGGAACAAATGGAAAATGGAAGCTACATACCTGTGGAGCAAAGGAGAGAAGTGTCAATATAAAAAGATAAATATTTGATAAGGTAAATTTGAAGAGGATACAACATTTCTCAAGATGTTTTATATGAACTGGAGGGGGAAGGAGTTTGACATGAGAAAAGTGAAAAGAGGACAGCACCCTATGGGACCCCCAATAGACAATAGGAAAGAAGGAGGAGGAAGACAAGCCATATAGGACAATGAAGGAAGAGTCCAAGAGGTAGGAGGAAAGCCAAGAGAAGTTAGTACTACATTACCTAAGGAAGCACAAGAGGATGAGCCTGGATGGTCCATGTTAAATGCGGCAGAGAAGTCAAAGAAGATAAAGATTCAGTGAAGATTATTAGAACAGAAAGGGGGGAAAGACAAAAGGTTAGGAGGATATTAAAGGAGAACAAAGGTAGGCAGCTTAACACAGCTACATATTGAACTAAGTTTTTACTAGTAGATTGGAACAATGTGTATTTTAGTTGATAGTAGCCAACACCACTACCTAGAAAGAGATCCAAATATTACCAAAATCCTCTTTTCTCATTTGTAAGATGATTTTCTAAGTTCACCTTCATTACTGTTTATTGTTTATATTGTGGCAGACCCTAATCAAGGACTGAGGTCCCATTATGCTACATGTTGTACAAATAACACATAAATACCTTCCGCACCCTGAAGAGCATACAGTCTAAAGAGCCCATTCTTTTATACTGCTTCGGTATTTAATCCAGATGCTAACTTTCACATGTACCCCACCTATTCTGCTTTCTAACTGCACTCTTTGCCAATGAGTTCATTGATTTATACCCACACAAACCTACTGATTTCACTGGAGTTGCAGTGGGGGAAGCACACGTCGAGAATTTGATCGCATGAGATGCAATCACATGAAAAACAACTGATTTCCTCACTAATGACCACTCAGTGGATTCTGGACCAGGTCCTTGGTTAGCTGGGCAGAACTCTCTCACCCAACTGTAACATGTTCAATACATGACTAGATTTTCACTTCTTCCTCCTTAATTAAAACTGCATGACATATACCAATTTAAGCATATTTTTGGAAACTGCTTCAGGAGCAAATTAATGCATCCAGCAGCAGTCTAAAGAGCTCTCACTGCAGAACTGCTTAATGAATCAATGCCCCTGGATATTTCCAAGGAGGCATGTGTAAATTGCTTTGGTATCTTTAATTTATTCCACAGTCCAGAGCAAGCAACCAGGGATTTGCAATCACTGCACATGCATATACCTCACTATTTGGAAATAATGTGCTCTCTAAAAATACCCTACTATGTATTAAATATGCTTGCATGTTTCAACCTGTACTAAATTTCTATTACTGAAATATACTATGCTGCTATTAATACCATACAAAGTTAGTATTCAATATACAACTACTACTTAGATTGTCAGAAGAAAAAAAATCTTTAATTCTTGCAGCCAAATTCTGTCCTCACAGTTGTACCCATTCCAGTGATGTCAGTGGGTTTTTATTAGTGTACCCAATGTGGAAAAGCTCCGGCTGTGCCCTAAGGATCTTGCGCTTCTGGCAGATAGTGTTTGCCTCAGAGGCTCACTGTGACTTTCCACACAGCCTCTTCTTTTCTAGAGGCCAGGGTCACAGTCTACTGAGCCTACTCATCATAGGTTAGTCCACAGTTTGAGGTGAATACCCCTCAGTAGTCCTGTTCTCCCCTCTTGGGGGAGACTCTGTAGCAGCATGGGGAGCATTGGGGGGAACCTGGGCTCACCCACTATTCCAGGTTCTGGCCCAGAGACTCTAAGGCAGCGGCAATAGACAGTGTTTCTTCTCCTCCAAGTCCGGCAGCTTCTTCCCTGGGCCACTTTCCCAAACAATTCTTCCCAGTATCTGTCCTCAGGTACCTGAGCAAGTCCGTCTTGCTCCTCCACAGCACTCTGCTTTGCTCACAGTCCTCAGCTCTCACTCAGAACACCTCTCACTCTCAGATCCCCCACCCATGTAGCTGAGCTGGTTTTTTATATCAAGAGGAGAAAGTACATGTAAACAAACAGATGGATAAACATCTCTTGTCTGAAGAAATGCCTGCTTTTCACCTTTGCTAGTGACCCCATTGCATATGCTAAGAATATAATTTTCAGTACCTACACATCCAAAAGCTTATATGGCATCTGTATGTTCATTCTAGAACAATGCAGATGATCAACAAGACAGAGGCATTTATTAAACATCTCACATGAAATACACTAGTGAACAAGAATGTAAATACAGGACTGAAGGAATTCCTGTAACCTGTATGCATCCCATATGCCCTTTGCCAGTCAGCATCAAGAGGTCCCTGGGTAACCAATCCTAATAAATGCAAATAATTCAGTGAACACAAAATACATTCCAAGCTTGCTTCAAAGCCAAGTGAAGTAAAAAATGATACTTGCTGATTTCAAGGAGCTTTAGATCAGGGCTTAAATTGAGAGAGCTGCTAACTAGGGAATGGTGCTGTATTAAAATCATGTCAGTAAAAAAAAATCCATACATGAAAAAAAGAAAGAGGGAGTGCATTAGGCTGGCCCAATTTCTTTTAGAAAGTTAAAATCCTTTTGATATTCCTCCCTGCCCGTGCTTTTGAAGGCAGAACTGAACAAATGTGCAAACGGATGACATTTAGCCAGACCATGAAGGTATAAGATAATCCATTTCTTTGCCTTTATGTGGCCAATAATTTTGATTCAAACTTGATTACTTATCTAAATATTGTCCTGCTGCTTCCAAGGTTTCCCTTGGGGGGGGGGGGAGGGGGAAGGTATCCTCGGACTGTACCATTTCTACCGAAATAGGAAGAAAAAAAGTTTCCCTCTCATGTTCAGATAAAATGGGGCCCACCCAGATCTAAATGTTTGCTAACTGGACTTGTTTCAAGAAACTGAAGCTGACTGAGGAGTTTTCCCCTTCCTAGTGACAAGCCAGTTCCCAAATTTCATGGTCACAATGAATCCGATGTACATTCTACCGCTATGGAATCAAGTTCTTTTTTCAGCGATGGAACCAATGCTTATTGATACTCTTTTTAGGAAGCAAAAAATTAAAATGTTGATATACAAGTTAATTTTCTAAGTGAGATACTAGTAAAATAGTACCATACTAGTAAGATACTACGTAAGGACAGGCATGCTGGGTCAGACCAAGTGTCCATGTAGCCCAGTATCCTGTCTGGCAGTGACTAATGCTAGATGCTACAGAAGGAATAAAAAAGAGAAGGATAATTTTAAGTGCTCCATTGTCTGTTATCCAGTCTCCAACTTCTTGCAGTAGGAAATGTAGGGACATCTGAAGCATGAGATGTACCTCTGGCTATCTTGGCTAATATCCATTAATGACATACACAGTGCTTTTTTGTGAGAGTACTGTCCAGTACACAGCACTGGCACATCCAGACACAGTACCAGCACCTCCAGTCAGAGCTAAACAACTTTTCCCCTGGAGTAGTAGCACCATTTTTTTTAAACAAAAAAAGCACTGCATACTAGTAAGACACTCATAACATGTATCTTGTATACAGTTGATTAAGTTCTATTTGTGAATATATCTACAATATTTTATTACCCTTGTAAAAGTTATATCGATAATAGAGACAACAGCACTCCACAGACAACTCCGGTGCATCAAATGGAACTAATATTCCTTTCCATTACAGTAGCTTTGTGAATGTAATTGCATTCTGCCATCATAAACAATAATATCCATTTTGAAAAAAAGAATAGGAATTTGCTTTGCAATAGGAAAGAAAATGCCAAGTATATCATTCATATCAAATGATATTTCAGGCATTATTTCCTACCCATAACATTTACTGAGCTATTGTTCCATCTTCTGTGCATATAAGAACAAATTGAAAATGTTTTAGGACGTGAAAATAATGCAAGTTAAATTCTGTTTCTTCATTTCCACCATTCTGTATCAGAACGCTCCCCATAAAACAACAAAAAGTCGGAAGAGTCAGATGCAAAATGTCTTCCACAAGGGACATCTTTCAGCCTACAATGGCATTTGCTTTGGCTGGATTATGGAAATTCTGATACGTGATAGCGCCTTGGAGTTATCCTTACAAACTTTAGACATTAATCTAATTTAAGTCTCACTACACCTGGGTGACATATCCAAGTATAACCCTTGTTGAACAGATGCAAACACTAATGCATAGAGAGGTTAAAAGTTGTGATAGTTCTCATTGAGATGGTCAAAGAAAGGAATCCAGATTTCATGACTTAGCCAAATGCTCTGTAAAACTATATTTCTTGACGCCTCATATCTTTCTGGACTGCATGCCAGCGTCAATGCATAAGTACCTCTTAGTAATGGTTGGTGAACCACGCAAAGAGTATTTTGTGGCTGCCTTAGATTTATCTGCTTTACTGGTGACAAAGGGCCAACTATTAAATCATCATCTGCGTGGCTCACCTGAGGAGAAGTCCTAGGAGAGAAGCCAGCGCTAAGCCATCTATGCACTCACCCAATCTCAAGGTCTGTCAAAGATTGGTTCAGTCCCTGTCACAATTTAGAGCAGCTCTGGCACCACTCTGACAAGCAGCATCAGGTTGCAATGATCCAATCTCTTTCTCCCCTCCCGCCCCTAAGATTGTCAAGGTGCAGCATGGGCCAATCATGCCCTCTCCCATTTTCAGCACACTCCATAAAAGGTGGCTCTACTTCAGCTGGAGAGTCCTCCATAGTTGGGGATCCTCCAACGAACCAGACTTGGCAAGTTGAAGGCTTGCTTTGCACCACAGTCTTATAGGTAGTGAAGATCTGACTCAGTCTGTTCCATCATTCAGTCTAATACTTTGCTTCAGGCAATCAAGAAGTGGGGTAGAAGGTAATGTAAAATGTGATGGGCAGGTTACTTCCCAGCAGACTGAGCAAACAAGGAAATATTCCAGGTAAGCCACTGGCTGAAGACACTAACAGCACGTACCAGGATGGCAGCACCAAGATGATGGAGGGTCAAACTGAAGAAAAGGTGAAGAGCCTTGCCAAGGATTCTCCAGAAACATGGACAGGTATCCAGATGTATCTCATTGGTTTTCAGGGAGATAGCCTCCTAACACTCTCTCAGCTGACAGATATTTGGTACAGGTTGAACATCTCTAATCTAGCACTCTCAGGATCTGACTGGTGCCAAATCAGAGAACGTGTCGGACCATGAGAGGCCAATAGTGTCTAGCAGCGTTACCAACACTTCCACTACTTATTGGGCTTTTAGAAGACATTTAGGGGTAAATTAGATCTAAATAACAGCACAGAACACTGAAAGCCAGGACTGATGGCTGTAAACAAACTTTACAGGGCCGGAGGAAACTTGGCCACACCCACAATGAGGACATCCGGCTATCTAAAATCATGCTGGACCACAGAATGTTGCCAGACCAGAACATGCCGGACTAGCAAGGTTCAACCTGTAGTTCTATCCTACAATGAAAAACCTTAAAGCACTCCCACTTCAATTTTTTCCACCCTCTGGCAAAGATCCTCTGCATCCACTTACATGTCCCTGAGAATACCCTACGTCCTCTCCACATCCCCAGGATCCTTATACACTGAGCAGACATGACCCTGTGATGTCGCCAAAGAAATGAAATTTCAATGTAACTTTACGTCTGGTGATTCTCTTTGACAAGGTAATTCTGGCATGGTATCTCTTCGAGATTTGTTACATGTAGCCTGACAGCTTTCAGTGCTGTGGCCTCTGCTGCCTTAAGCATCCTTCTGCTCTCGTATGGTTGTCATCATTTTTGTCCTCCATGGTGCTGTCAGAATTTGTTGTTGATTTGACGTATGGCTCCAAATGCTAGTTAATCTGGAAAGGATTGGGACTGACCCCTGTACTGCTGCAAGCTCACTTAGGGCATCCAACCATATGTATTTACTAAAGATCACCGTTGTGGCAAAGACATCTAAAGGCATCTTCCACCATGTCATTTTGTCTTTGCTTTCACAAAAGGTTGTCACAGAATTCATTTAACACTTGTACTTTTCTATACAAACAGACCAGTTGAAGATTGGCTTCCCATCTCCATTCGAATCTACCCAAATTCTGGGATTTTGATGAAAACTGGATTATTAATCCTGTAAGAAGCAAATTCACTTTTATTCTTTGAAGCCTTGAAACCAACATTTTCCCCTTGTTTTAATCATCAAGAAAAAACTGTGCTGGCCTATAATGGCCTAAACTCTTAAGAATTCCCCACAGTTATGCTAAAAGAGTGGTCAAACAAAACTCCCACAACATCATTAGGTAGAAAGCAATGAAAATGCATTAGCATTTCTAAGTAAAAGAAGCATCACATACATTCACAATCTATTTTTGAAGAAGTTTTCTGCTAAACTATCTGAAACTGAAACTACAAAAAAAAAGTATACAGGATAGAGATGACAGAGGAAACATAACTCACAATACAGGTGTAGGAAAGCATGGTTTTGCTTGTGCTAAAGTTTCATTATAGGTAGGTTAGAATTCTCCTGATGGAAATATGAAACATAATGGAATGTTTACACCATATAGCCAATAAGTTAACCTCTCTCTGTTAGTAATTGGAAAATACCAGTCATACAGTTACCCACAAATATGAGATCTTGCTTATAAAAATCTTATGCAACTATTGTACTTTAGGACAGGAGGAGTGACAGTCTGTTTGTGCTGCTTAATCCTAGATGTCTAATCTTTGGTTAATAAACAGCTAATCTAAATGAACTCAATTATCTGACATATAAAGGAGAATGTTTGTATGTTTGTGCTCTAATAACTTGGACATTATAAGAGCTACCGGAACCAAACTTTGCATGGGATAACCTTTCCTCCAGGAGAAGGTTTTAAGGTACCGTAATTTAGCGAATATAACCCACACCCAAATATACCCCACACCCAAATATACCCAGTGTTTTTTCTATATGAGTAAAAAAAAAATCTTGTATACCCCGCGCACGAATATAACCCATGGGATATACAAGACTTTTCTGTACCAGGGGTATATTTGCTGGGGGTATATTTACGGTGCGGGGGATTAGACACTCACCGACCCAGGTTCCAGCTCAGCCACCAGCCTCTAGCCTCCAGGCAGGGGAGCGCTCATCCCACAGGTTCCTGTGCAGCCGCAGGAAGAGGCAGGGGGATGAGCGCTCCCCCGCCCCTTCCTGCGGCTGCGCAGGAACCGGGGAGTGAGTGCTCCCCCGCCCATAGGCTGTGCAGTCACAGGAAGAGGCAAAGGAGAGCTCACCACCTGGTGAGTAAATAAAATTCTGTATACCCCGCACCCGAGTATACCCCGTGGGAGCGCAAGGGGATGGGGTTTGTAAAAACGAATATAACCCGCGGGTTACATTCACTAAATTATGGTACTTTTGGACCCAAGCAGGCCTGAGCTCAAGCTGTAAAAATCAAAAAGTAACCCGCCGTGCTGTGCTGCAGGGGCCGCCCTGCTCATCCTAGGTCCCGTGCCCGCTGCCTGCGGCCCCCAGCGCAGTCCAGGACTCGACCCCTGCCGCCCGCGAGGTTACATAAGCGACCCTCTCCCCCTGCGCTCGCACGCAGTGCCCTGACCCCCACGTGCACAACAGCTCGGGCACCCGCCCTGCCTCCCACGGCACCTGCAGCCCCAGGCACGAGCTGGGGCGCCCCTCCCACCTGTAACCTCCCCTCCAGCCGGGGTCACACCGCCCCCCCCAGGGGATGACGCAGACCTATATTTTAATCCCTGTAGAAATCAGTGCAACTTTTCTACCACTCAAAAAAAAACTTTTCTACCACTCAAAAAAAATGGACTACTGTTTTTCTGCATTTTGTTCCTCCGGTTTCCCCAAGCAACGCCGGGTAACTCCAGCTAGTTTACAATAATTGTTAGGATCTTAAACTACTGTGGGGGCATGATTGATACATTACTGATAGTTAACAACTGAGCATGACTATTTTGTGAATCACCACTAACTGATAACATTTTCAATTGTGATTATATGATTAGAGAGAAAGGTTCCCTTGAGTACAGATTAGTTTAAAGCATAACAAATCTCAGATAATAAAATCTAACTTAAATTGACTTAGCAGTTACTATAGACAGCACATGCCCAGAGAGGCAGAGAGTTACCAATAACTATGGAAGGGTATGTCTACACTACCCTCCTAGTTCGAACTAGGAGGGTAATGTAGGCATACCACACTTGCAAATGAAGCCTGGGATTTGAATTTCCCGGGCTTCATTTGCATAAGCGGGGAGCCGCCATTTTTAAAACCCCGCTGGTTCGAACCCCGTGCAGCGCGGCTACACGGGGCACGAACTAGGTAGTTCGAACTAGGATTCCTATTCCGAACTACTGGTACACCTCGTGTGCTTTTTTTTTTTTGCTCAACCAAGTTTGCCATGTTCGGGATTTTTGTTGAAAGCATCTGGCAAGCCTAACTTTACCATGTGTTAAGTTGTAAGTAGGCATTTTAGTGTACCCAGGGCGAGCAAACATATTTTCATCATTTCATCATTTGTCTGCCCCTGCAGAGTTGCATCCTGGGCATCTGTCCTGCTCTCCCCTTGGGAGTCTGTAGAGACAGTTAGGAAAGGTGATTGCTCACAAATAAACAGATGGAGGAAGGCAGCTTGATGCTCAAGAGAGGGAAAAGGACTTGCAGTCACGCATGTCATATTAAAAAACAATGAAAAATGCCTCTGGGCCAAATGTATCCGATAATTCCACAACATCTGCAGACAAGCAGGGCACGTAGCCATAATTTACATAGAAGTTGCTCAGATTAATAATATTGACACTTGCAAAACTAATTTAAAAGTTAATTCCCAGCTCTCTCACCCTGCTCTATGACTATGAGCAAATCGTTTCCTTCTCCCTGCTCATCCTTTGTCTTGTTTAGTTCCTGTCTTTGCTCTATGCAGGTACAACACACAGCACAATGGAGCCTTGATTATGGTTCGGGCCTTTTGGTGCTCCTGAAAGAAAGCTCTCCTTTCTGATTGTGAGGACTGGCCAGGCGCAGGAGTGGAAGCCAGTAGCAGAAGGGAAGAAGAAGGTGAGCAGCAGCACAAAATTCTTGGACCATTCTGATATGGAAATTTGCTTTTTCCACAAGCCCCCCCTAAATCAGTAGTATCTGAAAGCAGCACTGCATGTTCCAAGTATGATTCCACAAATCTTCACCCAGTAGGCCATTTTAGAGGAAATTCTTTGATGCAAAGCACAGCATTTCCTGGACCCTCATCACCCCTCCCACAGGATTGGTTCACTGCTGGGACTTCTCATTAGCGTCAGTGAACGCAACTAGGAACATCTGTAAAAACAAGTACTCCCTTTCTTGGCTTCCTGAGCACATTTTCTAAAAGGTCAGCAGGTCAGAGCAAGAGGTCACACAAAATCCATCATTCAACCCCACAAATTTAGCCTTAATGCAAAAGATTAGACACAAAGCATTATTGGAGTTTGGGTTATTTGTCAACCACGGTAACATTAAAAATTGTGCCTTTGGAATTCAAACCCATTTTGCTATTTTTCTTTAATGCTTCCTTTTCTAGAGAGTGTTATTGAACTTGTCATTAAAGTAGCAAGAAAGCAAGCAGGAAACCACAACATCTGTTCTAAGGAAACAAATCTTCCTAAAACAAAAGATGCAAATATTTACATACAAGAAGTTAATGGGGGGGGGGGGGGAGAAAGAGAACCAAATCATAATAATAATGAATCATTAATATTCAGCACTTCTCACTCCTAGATCTTAAAGTACTATAAAAAGGTAGGCAAGCTTTGGCATTCCCATTTTACATCTGGAGAAAACGGAGAATGGCTTGCCCAAGGTAAAACAGTGAGTCAAAAGAATATAACCTAGGACTCTTGAGTTCCAGTCCAGTGCTCTATCCATTGCACCCAAACAACCTGCCATGGAAAAACATATAATAGAAACATCTAGTACCACCATCACCCCTTTGTAACTTTAATAGCATCCCCATGCAAGAGGCTCACAGGTATATGAGAGCAAGTTTCATATAAAGTTATCACTGGAACACTAACAATACATGGATCTTTTATATCAGGAGTGGGCAATAATTTTTGATGGGGAGGGACCACTCCAAGATATTAGAAAGTGGTCGAGGGTCACACTCTTCTATGACATTAATGGAGGAGATGCAGGATCTTGAATGGAGGTTGGGTGCAGAAGGGAGACTGGAATCTGGGAGGGAGTTGGGATGAAGCCGGCGGTTGTGACCTAGGGCAGAGAAGTGGAGGGCAGGGGTTTGGGATGTGACCTAGGCTAGGAGGATATTGTGATCTGGGGCAGGAGACTGGTTTGCCAGATCTGGGAGGGGATGTGGGTGTATGACGGGAACAGAGGGTACAGGTATATTGAGTGGGGGGGGGGCAGAGGGTTGGGGCAGGGAGGGACTGGGGTGCCAGAAGCAGGCTGTGGCCAAGAGACTTACCAGACAGCAGCCAAACTAACCTGCCTGCCTACAGAGCTTAAAACATTTCCCAGCCAGCCAGCCTGCCTACATACCTGGCCATCTGCTTCATTGAATAACTGAGCTGAGGAGAGGGGGCATGGTTCTTCTTGGCTGCCTAATATTCCAACAAGCAGCTCCCATTGGCTTGTTTCTGACCAGAAACCAGCCAATGGGATTGTACTGGAGGTAGGGCAGCTTCTGAAACTTCCTCCCTCCCCTCCCGTTTTAAAACGAACTGAGCCCTGCAGCTGTGTTTCTGTGCGGCTTGCGGGGCTGTGGGGCAAGCAGGGGATCCTGCCTGGGGCTCCTCACTGCCTCTGCGGGCAGGATCCAGTGGCTTGGCAGACTGGATCTGGCCTGTAGGCTGTATTTTGCCCAGGCTTGATTTATATACTCGCATGACCTGTGTATGGTACATGCCCAAGGGACCATGCAAATATGGAGGAAATGTGGAACTAATGTGTGTTACCAGTCACCTCTGGGGAGCAAATAAACAGGTTTCTCCCACACAAAGGATAGGCTGATGCCTCCAGGCTGGCAACAGCAGAGTTGGTCAATAAATAAATTGATGATGATGGGCTGAGTATGATCATCCTCCATGAGAGTTATGGACCCTCAGGTGGCTGATAAGGCTGATCCTTGAACCACAAGTTCTAGTACAATGAGGACAGATGTTTCCAGGCACAGCAGAAGGCTGTTGACCATGACTGGAAGCCACTTCCTCATGTGCCTCTTCTCTTCAGCATGTCGGCAGGCAAATTCAAAATGCAAGGAGCCATTACGTAGGACTTGTCACCATTTTGAGCAATCCTGGGCAGGTGTCTCCCAAGTGTCAACGTCAGTGTTGCACTTTTTAAAGTTATCTTTTAGCAAGTCCTTATAATGCTTCCATTGTCCTCACACAATACAGTGTCCTTCTTTCACTGTAAGAATGACCTGTTTTGGGAGGTGATGGTCTGGCATCCGAACGTGATCAATCCAGCAAAGTTGCTGACAGAGGATCATTTTCTCAACAGTGGTGGTCTTTGCCTCTTCCAGAACACTGATGTTAGTGCATCTGTCTTCCCACTTGATCTTCAAGATCTTGTAGAGGCAGCATTGGTGATACCCCTCAAGTACATTCAAGTGATGTCTGCAGGTTGTCCAGGTTTCAGACCCATACAATAGTGTTGGGAGAATGATGGCTTGATAGACAAGATGCTTGGTGTGTGTTTGAATGTCATGATCTTCAAAAACCCGGTGCCTTAAATGAGCAAAGGCAATGCTGGCACAGCTCAGACAGTGTTGATTTCTACATCAATATCTGCATTGGATGAAAGATAACTTCCAAGGTAGAGAAAATGATCAAGATTCACTGTGCCCCTCTGTTGATTTTAATAGATGGGTTACATGGAACCTCATTTGGAGAAGGCTGATGGAGCACTTGGATTTTCTTGCTGTTAAGGGTGAGACAAACACATTTGAGATAGCCTGAAGATCTTTCTCATTGGGAAAAAACTGTTGTCATCAACATACTGAAGTTCCACAACAGATGTGGTGGAAATCTTACTCTTAGCTTTCAGCCTGCTAAGCCTTATTAGGTTCCCATCCAGTCTGTACATAATTTCAATGCCAGCGGGGAGCTTCCCAGCAATCAGGTTGAAAATTAATGCAATAAAGACCGCAAATAAGGTTGGGGTAATGAGACAGCCCCATTTGACTCCTGTTTGCACTTTGAAAGGTTCACCCTGGGAGCCAGTGGATGCTCAGAACAGTCACTTTCATGTTGTCATGAAGCAACTTTAGGACATTGATGTATTTATCAGGGCTTCCACACTTTGAAAGTACAGTCCAAAAGGCACGGTGATTCAGAGTCAAAGGCTTTAGTTAGATCAAAAAAAGGCATGTACAGTGGTTGGTTTTGCTCCCAACACTTCTCTTGCAGCTGCTGTGCAATGAAGATCATATCTGCAGTTCCGCGACATGGTCAGAAGCCACTCTGACTCAGGTAAAATTTCTTCTGACAGGGTAAGTTGCTGAATTAACTCTGGTCCACCATCTTTAAAGATTTCAGAGGGGATCGCATCTGGGCTTGCTGCCTTATTGTTCTTTCTCTGCTTAATGGCACCTTATATCTCATACAAATGGGGAGGATCTCCGAGGTCCTCCATAGAAGGTCATTGTGGGATTTGCTGAAGAACTTAATCTGCAACCAGAGTCAGTCAATAACTAATTACATATCAAGTGGCCATTTAATTTGTATTTTTAGCAAACACCAGTGGGAAAAGAGACCAGCATGGTATTTCCCCCACCAGTGGATTTCGTGTCTCCTTCCCAGTATCTTCAATGAAGGTGGAACAATTTTTGAAAAAGAAAGTAGTTAAGGAGCCAGAGGTGAGTAGTAATTATGATAAAATATAATATGGTTTTAAAAAAGGAAAAATTGTGCCAAACTAACTTCCTCTCCATCTTTGTGAAGATAACTGATTTTTAGACAAAGGAAATGCAGTAGAGATGATCCACCTAGATTTCAGTAAGGCGTTGGATACAGTTCCATATGGGAAATTAATTAAATTAGAGAAGATGGGAATTAATTTGAGAATTTAAAGGTGGATAAGGAACTGGTTAAAGGGGAAAAGGATCTCAGAGAGGTAGCCTTTGAGGCTAACAAATATTAGATCATGGGCTTTCATGGGTAAAACCCACTTCATCAGATGAGTTGGAGTGGAAATGACAGAATCCAGGGTGTATATATAATAGCAAAAGCAATTACTTTTCAATTGTAGGACCAGTGTTAATGAAGCTAATTGAGCAGGCTGGATATGTCCCATCCATAGCATTTGATGTAGAAGTGCAGATATCAAAGGCAGAGACAATTGCTTATCTGCTGACTGTCAGTGTCTAGGCTGTAGCAGCAAAGCATTTGAGGCAACAAGGGTAACACTGCATTTGAGGACTCAATCCCTCACCAGTGTAGCTTGAACCCTAGAATGTGACATCTCATCCTGCCACCCAGCTTGCACTGGGGACCTTCTACACCCCCTTCTGAAACCTACCAT
This sequence comes from Pelodiscus sinensis, assembly GCF_049634645.1. Classification (NCBI taxonomy): domain Eukaryota; kingdom Metazoa; phylum Chordata; order Testudines; family Trionychidae; genus Pelodiscus; species Pelodiscus sinensis. The sequence continues at coordinate 105,887,078 of NC_134711.1, forward strand.
TACTTTTCAGGCGGTTCTGCAAACCTGATGAATTAATAGGACCTCTCAATCACAGCACAGCCGGGATGCAATCCAACACAGCATTGCAGTACTTTTATCTGTCAGCCTCTTAGCAGCCTCTAGTGCTGCCTGTCACCTCAAAGGTTACTGGGAGAGGAAAAGCAAAGTTACAGTAGAACTGGAGGAGAGATACAGTGAGGGCTCCCCCACGAGAGAAGTGGTTGTGGCTACAGTTTTAAGTTACTCAGTAAGCAGAACTATTTTTGTGACAATCCAGAAACATAACATACACAATTGTGATGTCAGCACTCGTGAAAAATAATCTGTCATATTGACACATTGTTAATGGATCCTGCATCTCTAATGCAATATTGATTTCACTAATGTCCTTCTACGCTATCATCTAGGAGCAGAATGTCTTTAGTTGTTACACAGTAAGCCGCACTCCAGTTCACACAGGGTAATGGACAATGTTATAATGAACTTATTTAGCAACAGAAATGTGGTGAGTTTTGTATTCTACAGCAGTCAGTAGCATTAGGAACACTAAGTCAGGGGAACATAAGTCCTATCCAATTCCAATGGCCAGCGGCGGATATAGGGCAGGGCGAGCAGGGTGGCTGTACTGGGCCCCGAGCTTCAATAGGCCCCACGCATGCGCTGCTGTTGGATGTGGCGCTACTACCTGTCGGCTGTGGCCGTGGCACATGCACAAAACTGTGCTGCCCCGGACCCCGTGTGTCAATAGGCCCCGCGCCCTGAACCTTGCAAAACTCTCATCCACCCCTGCCAATGGCTGCTTGCTCACTCTTCCAGGTAGATCACATCCACCATGCATCTGAATGCAATAGGCACTCTCTAAAGAAATGAGCACTTATGGCAAAATAGGGCAGGCAGCAATGTTCCCTCTAAACTTTTCCATCCATGTGCGGAATAATTTTTATGTGCACTAAGGCAGTCAGATCAAAGTAAATTTAAAATGAACAAAAAATGCTACCTTGTCCTGATCCACTAAGGAACCTGTTGCATACAAATTCTTACTCTAAACAGCGACTCTTATCTTAAATGCTCCAAATCAGGGTTGAGTTTTACTCTGGTTTGGGTCTACAATTTTTTAGAGTTCTTCAACTATCCGCTTAGGGTGGACCAGACAGATGCCAAAGCCGGCTGAAGACAAAGACTGCCAGATTCCCATTGCTTAAATAGACTTTTCCCCAGGGTAAGAATCCTTTGTTCAGCATCCCCATTCCCATGGAAATGTACCAGGTTGAAGACGGATTCCAATACTAGGTGGCATGCTCACACGTCTTTCTAGACCAACCAGTTTGTCCTATAAACCCAAACAAGCCTGGTCACAGTTCATTCATTTGAGTACTGAGTCGTTACGTTTCTAGGCATAAGTGGTCGGTGAAAGTAGGGCTGGGGGAGGCAAGCCTCCAGCCCCACCTCCAGCACCACCCCTTCTAATGAGGCACCACCCCCTCTCTCCATGGGGAGGCAGGGCAGCGCACCATGCACGTGCCCTCCTCCCCCAACCACGGGGAGGGGTGGTAGACAGGAGAGTGTGTGCTAGCTCCAGCCCCCACAGCCCTGGAGCACTAGGGGAGGGAGGAAGGCATGCAGAGCAGACCCAGCTCTGGAACGCCAGGGAGGAGGCCTACAGCAGGTGTTCTGGGGGCAGAGTGCGAATGGGGCCATGCCTAGCAATTTGGGAAGGAAAATTCTTTCCTCTGCCTAAGCTTACTGGACACCCATGTTTCTAAGATATCAGTAATGGCCCTCATTAGCACATTCAGAATTATAAAAAGAGAGCCACACTTCACATTTCTAACTTCACATAAAAGAATGATACATGCACAAAAATAGAATATATACATTCAGCATATTGTGACATTAAAATTGATAGGTTACATGATCTGTTTGGCATAAAGCATCTTCAAGTTACGCATATTTATATCCAAAGGCCAATTTTCATAAAGCACATAAAGCATGGCGTGCAGGGCATTTTTGCTAGACCTGTACAACACTTGCCACTGAATCTTCTCCACTGCAGGCTGACACTCTATTGCTCCTCTCTCTCACCCAAAAAGAGCTGAATTCCTTACTCATTGTTCCCCAAAACCTTGCTGACCTTTGTTCACTGTGTCCATAGCTCTTACTATGTCCATAGCTCTTGCGTTAAGATGAATGAATAACGCAATCACAATTCAATAAATCAACAAGGAAATCACAATGTCTCAATGTTTAGGGCATGTCATTGCCTGTTGTACAGAAAACCATGTTTTTTCCTGGTTTGGTATACTCCAGGAACCAGCCAGATAAGCTGGTGAAATAGAGAGTAAGATAAATAAGCATAAATGAACTTCAGAGACCAGCCCCATACCTGTGATACCGCAATGTTGCCACTTTGCCCTCCATGACCTTTCCCAAGGACCGCACTCCTTGGGTCATTTACACAGAATCAAATCCACACAGACAAAACTCCGGGCAGTGCTGCGGACAGTGAACCTACAGACAATTTGGCTACAACGCCACCATCTGCAGGCAATTCCTGGCTCAGATAGAGCCAGGGGCCTCTCCTGCATCACAGGAGAGTGCTGGATTTTGACAGCGTATTGAGGGTGCAGACAGGGGAACAAAAGAGAGAGATGAAGGACAAGACTGGTGTGGATGAATATCTATAGCAGACAGAGAAACAGAAGGGGCATGAAAAGCTAGGCAACGAAGATGCAAGGAAGGAGAAGATTAAAACAAGGATCAAAAACCTTCCAAACTTTCTGATGCACATGTCCCTGACCCCATTAAAACCGTAAGAGATGCATTCAGGAAAAGTTACCTCATTTTCTACTTTGCAGTCAGAATAGGGGTGTGAACAGAAAGCCAGTTAACCAGCCACCCAGAAACCACCACCTTTACTGGATGATACTTACCAGGTACCAGTTACCTGTTTCCCCAGAAGCATCCTCCCCTGCTTCCCATTGGTGGCTTACTGTGGGCAGAGGGCTGCTCCAGCCCCACTGGGCCCCTGCATGGCAGGAGTTGGGACCGGGGGCCGGCCAGTGGCCAGTCCCACACAGGGTTGGGAGCTGGGATTCGACCACTTAGTCAGTTAAATTGGTTGAACGCTGGGTTAACCGGTTAAAAGTTAGGTTAAATGATTGATCGTGATTTGACATCTGTAAATCAGAGACACTATGCAAATAGTATTTGGATTTTAAAATACAAATACTATTTCAGATTAAGGAACATTTGCAGCCAGTGAAAATCTAGTGACTCAAAGTCTTACCAGAAACTGTTTTTAAGGGGGAAAAAATCAGTTTTACACAATGCTTAGCACTCAATATTCAACATATAAATCCTAGGAATCCCTCTCAATTCACTAAATAACTCATATACATCTTGGTTAATTTAAGTTTCAAAAAGCTATAGATGGCAACTCTACCTGGCAATCTTGTCTGGTATACGTGAACTATTGTACAACAGCACCTGTATTTTGACATGTTTTACTGCACGTTACCCTTTGCTTACATGTAAGTCAAACAGAAGAAACTATTTCTGACCTAATTCCATGGACCTATAATTAAGCTTGGTAGAATTTGATGTTTTAAATAATTTCAACAGATAATATCAATGTTTATTTTTAAGCATCTTTTCCAGTTTAATGGATTTTCATTTTAACAGTTGTAGGAAATTATTGGGGGGGAAGGGTCAGAGAACGATTGTAGACATTTATTCAAAAAGTTAAAGTGGGGTTTTTCCCACCAAAGCTTATGCCCTAATTAATCTTTCAGTCTCTAAAGTGCCACAGGACACCTCATTGTTTTTGTTTTGTCACTTTTAAAAAAAAATCTTAGTCATAATACATAAAGAGAACAATTCACCAAATATGCAAGGGCAACAAATATAGCATAAACCATGGAAATGTAACATTGAAATTAATAATATCAGTGCAACAAAAACTGCTGGAAAATAAGAATCCCTACCACATCTTTTTTTTCCAATCCAATATCTCTTGATTAGGGAATAGTGAAAAAGAAGTCTTTAAATTATGGGAATTTTGTATTCAAGAAACACTCAGCCCAACAATCTGAAAATTAAAAAAGTCAGAATACCTTCTGGCTATGAATTGTGAAATTGGGTTTTCTGACTTAAGAGTCACAGTGCTGAAGAGGACTCATCTACATAAAATACCCAGCTTCGCAAATCTGAAACTCTGCTTTGTGTTATTCAAAGCAGTGCAGCTATATCTATGCCAAAGGAAGCAAGGTGGCATAGCTACAGCTCTGTAGCGAAGCCAGAAAAACCCTGTAGCGTAAATGCACGTTACAAAGACAGAGAGGGTCTTTTCATCACTGCAGGAATACTCTCTCAAGCTCATGGTAGCTAGGTCAATGGAAATATTTTTTCCGTCAACCTAGCTATGTCTGCAATAGGTTAGCATCCCTACAGAGCACAAAGGTGCACCTTTTTCTTATACCTAGGGGCTACAGATATATCAACTAAAATTTTAAGCATAGACCAGGCCTCAGATGGTCTCTCCTGATCGATGAATATTTAATTACTTATGCAAAATTGAACAGTCTCCAACAGGAGAAACTGAAAAGGAGAGACATAGAGTATGTCTACACTACAGAGTTTTGTCGGAAAAATGGCTTTTTTCCCGAAAAAGACTCCTTCAATTACATCACACTGCAGTCGCATTCTTCCGAAAGAAAATCAAAAGAACAGAGAATTACCAATGCCGGAAAAACCTTCTATCTATGAGGAAGAAGCCTTTTTCTGAAAGAGCTCTTTTGGAAAAAGGCGTGTGAACGGGGAAGAGGGAGCTCTTTCAAAAGAAGAGGAAAAAGCACAGGTGCCCTGGTGGCCACTCCATTCATAGTAATCACAGTTTAAATGCGAGATAGCCTCCATTCAGTGTGGACGCTATCTGTTCAAAAAGCAGATCACTTTTTCGATGTGCTTTGGTGTGTGGACGCTCTCTTTTGGAAGAAGTTTTTTCAGAAGATCTCTTCCAAAAAAAGGTTCTTCCAAAAGAAGCCTGTAGTCTAGACATAGCCTAACTCCACAGCATAATGGCTAGAGCGGTTTGGAGAACTAGGTAGAAGTCTCAATTCTGAGAGGCCTCAATTTCATCCAGGTGCAAAATAAAAACAAAAATTCTGATGCCTCAAATTTTCACAAAATAGAACTCTTGTTTTTCAGCCAGCCAGCCACAAAGTTTTAGGTTCTACTCCCTTTTCACACACAATTCCAGCTTTAGGCCAGTTTAAATCAAGTCAGACTGCACTGTGTGGTACAAGGTCTAAAAGAGAGGAAGGGACTGTTGGGAGCATGGCCAGAACCCTGGCTCTGTCCCAAAAAAGCAAGCGGCACTGGTAAGGCAGGAAAGTACCACTAGGATGGTCAGATGTGGTCAGCATATTTATGAAATCTCCCCCATTGGGATTCAAATGTAATTTTAAGTTGCTTCTGCCCAACAGACCCCATGAGGCTAGGGTGAAGGGGATAGTGGAAATGAGGGGCTATGCTGGCCCAGCACCAGTGGGGGTGAATTTGACTCATTTACTATGGAGTTTTGAGAGCACTTCATACATGACTGGGGGTGGGAGGGCAAATTCACCAAGATCTGTGGTGGGTTCCATGGCATATTATTCCCAGGTGGGGATGTGGTAGTGGCGAGGAGTTAGAGGAGCAAGATCAGTCCATGAAGCAGGCAGAACTGTCGGGGGAGAGGGCTGCAGTGACTGGGATGTGCCAGGGGACGTGCTGATCTTGGGTGGGTTTTTAAGATGCCCCCACACCCTGTGGAAATCACAAGGGAAGGGAGCTATAGCACCAAAACCTTCAGCCCTCCCTCAGTGGGAACTCCCCTTAGGGCGTGGAGAAGCCACTATGTGGCACCCTCGTTGGCAGTCTGAGCAGAGGTTCTAAGACTCAATAGTCATGGAAATTGAAGGGCCGTATTACCACAGACGTGGGCCTACCACTCCCGATTTGAGCGAACCTGGGAGAGCACTGTGAGCAGCAGGGCCAACCACCGCCATGTACCCTAGGGCAAGGTGTCTCAATGCTTCTGGAAGGGGTAGGGCCTCCAGTGGAAGGGGTGGAGTGCAAGGCAGCAGCCCTTAATGCTGCCCAGAACACCATGGATCTCCATCTCCTCCCTCTCTACCAGCTGGGAGAGACTCCTTGTTCTCTCCTCAGCAGGGAGCAGCTGCTGTCACTGAGGAAACGTGCCACTCCCCTACGCAGGCAGCTTCATGCACAGAGTCCTGAGCCAGGCTCATGCTGTCGTGCACCTTAGAGCAGTGGTTTTCACCTTTTTCCCCTCATGACCCAGTTGAAGAAAATTGTTGATGGCCGTGACCCCAACATAATTTGACTAGAGTGCAGGCTCCAGGGTGAGGCTGAGAGCTTTGGTGTGTAGAAGGGAGCTCCAGTTTTGGGGGAGGGTGGGGGCGGGAGGAGGCTGGGCTAGGGCAGAAGGGGCTTCATTGAGCAACTCCTGGTCAGTAGTGCAGCAGGATTCCTGCCTTTCATGGCACTGCAGACCATGCTGTGCCCCAAAAGCAGCCAGCAGCAGGTCCCCAGGCAATGGGAGGGTGGAGCTAATGCTCAAGGCAGGGGCAGCGTGTGGAACCCTCTCCCACTAGGAGCTGGGCCTGTTGCCAGCCGTTTCTGGGGCACAGCACAGTCTGCGGTGCCAGGACAGGCAGAGCTGCCTTAGCACCCCCACTGGTCACCTGATCACCCTGCAGCAGCAAGACCAGTGGCTGACATTCTGCCGCCCAGTTCTGGGTCATGACCTATAGTCTGCAAACCACTGGTTTAGAGCAGTGTTTCCCCAACCAGTGGTACAAGTACCCTGAGGGGTACGTCAACAACTGAAATTTGGAGAAAACTGAATTTTTGTTTTAAGTTTTACAGCACTTTGTTATTTTTGTACTTTTTACACCCAAAAATGTCATTGCACGCCCAGCTGCGATTAAGTTGTTTAAAAAAAAAGTGTGTGTCTGAAAACTGTAGGTAGTGGGGGTATTTACAATTTTTTTAAAGGGGTACTTTATACAAAAATGGTTGAGAAACACTGGTTTAGAGGGAACCTTGATTCCAAAGTAAATTAAGGATGACAAAGTACAGACACAGTGGAGCTAATGGGAGAGAAGCCATAGATATTTAAATGGCAATAAACATCCATAGCCTGGGGCAGGAATATACATCACCCACCAGGACTCATACCATAAAACCTAAAAAGTGTCATATTAATGAAGAACTGGCATTAGCGATGAATTAAATTATCCCCATATAACTGAGTCCAAGAAAAAGTGCAGACACACAGTTGTACAGATGAGAAGATTTCAGTCTCTACTATCTATACTAAATTCATATTCTTTGCAAAATATCGGGTCTTATTGCACTGAAATGTTTTCCATGCAATTTAGTCATTATTGATCTGCTTTGTATCCAGATTAATTTTAAATTATTTGGTAAATTTCTATAGGATAGTGTTTCCCAAAATGAAACAGCATACACTGTTCACTCTATTCCCCCCTTCATTGCTGTTGCTAATTAATAATATCCTTACAGGTATTACCAGAAATGAAGCTAGTTTCTTTATTAATGTAATCCAAGCCTTTGATCTAGGAAGCCATTTATCACTGCCCTCTGGGCAGACATGAATAAGTTTTACATAATACAGCGAAGGATTTATAAAGAGAATAGCACACATTTTTAAAGAGGCCTGAACCCAACCTATAATTTCTTTTGCCTATAATCAGCTAGCAGCACAAATGATAGAATGACAGGACACAGACTTCTAACTGAAAAGACACATTTTTATTCAGGTTTACTATTAAGCAGACTACTGTGCTAACCTGGGAAGACAATCTAAGAGAGTGCCTGTGTAACATTTTCCAGTGCTGGTTGGATAGAAGCAGCGCTTACTGTTTTCTCCCTTAGGTTCCACAGTCTATAACAGTGTTTCTTAAACTTTTTAAGACCGAGGAACACCAAACAATATTTTTTTTAAATGAGGAACACCAAGGATTTTAAGGGCAGCTATTTTGAAATCAGTAGTTCTCTGCGGCACACTGGTGTGCCACAAAATACAGTTTAACACTGATCTAAAGCAAATATGCTATGAATCATGGCATAGGGTGGAAAGTGACTTAGCAAACCAGCACTTTCTTGTGGTGGATGCCACTTTGTGTTCCATCTTTCATTTAAAAAACACAAAATTGAGTCTCTTGTCTGACAAAAACTTCGAAGCTTCTTACTTCAAAAGCCAACAAGCCCGGCATAAATAGATTGCCCTATTCCCTGTTGGGGCACACTGGGAAGTGTTATAGGAGTGGTTTATACTTCAAGATATTTATGTACACATACATAGTACAATCAATGGAAATTACAAATTTCAATCCCCTGGGATATTCAAAAATTGGTTTTGTCCAGAAATGTAACAAAAATAAATTGAAATCTCAGGACTATTTTGAAAAAACAAAATATCCCAAAATGTATTTTGTTTTAATCTTATTGAAACGTTTTGTTTAGACAAGGTCAAAATATTTTGTTTCAAGTTCATCATTTTATATTATATTCAATCATATAAACATCATACTGATAAAGGCTAAATGAAACACTTTCATAATTTCCCCTGAAAAGTTTGAGAAAACTGTTCTATCAGATGATTTTTGACCAGCTCTACTAAATAGCTATTTAATGGATAAAGTGCCAACAGATAGCACTCAGGAATACATAGCATGACAAAGCTCCTCCTTGATCATAGTGGGTCCTATGCTTTCAGTTGGATTGCTTTTCAGTAGGACCTGTAAGAGTTGTTGTAACAAGTTACTTCCTCAGTGCTCTTTACAAAAGGCATACATTGCTATTGCAAACTCCATAACAGCCTGATGTAGAAACCCTCTCAATTATGAGGCAGCTTTCATGTTCAGTACTGTTTGAAAAGCTGAAAAAAATTGCAGAATCTCATGAAATTCCATGACCCTGGGCTCATTGGTTAATCTTGATGGTTACATACCAGGCTCTCCCCCCCCCCCCCCGCATTGCTGCCTCTGTATCAGAGGCAGCAACGCTTGCCGGGGGAGCAGGTAGAAGCTGTTGCTCGCATGTGCACTGGCTCACAGCGAGCCGCCTCCCTTCACACGTAAAATGTAACTGCTGAAAATTTCAGCAGTTACACATTTACAAAAAAAATGTTTTAACATCTGTAATCCTCGAGTGGTGTGAATCAGGAAAGGTTCATTGCTAACCAAGACCCTGAATAAATTGGACTGCATGAAGGCTAACCTCCTCAGCTTAGATTGGATTTGTTTGCCATTGTCTCAAAGTAAGTGGAAATGGCTATATTAAAGAAGAGCAAATAGAAGAGGGGGAGGCCTAAGATTTAGAAGTGTTCCAGCCAATGTTTATTTTAATCTTCACATATGTTATTTTACCCTCAAATACAGTTTATTTCACTTTCAATAGCCAGTCATAACAATAGACAAGTGTATATTAGATAGAACCTAGTTTGTTGTTTTCTTACTAGTGTTCTTATATTGAACTGAAAGCAAGAGATCTTACTATCACATTAAAACACTACAGATTTTAGCTATGCTATTTTCCCTCAATGCCTTCCCTGTAAATGTTTGTGCATTTTTAAACTGGTGCATCTGAACCAAGCCCCCATACACGTCTAAAAGTTCAACACATTCAGATATAAATCTTAATTCCACAGGCCTCGCACTAGGGCTCCCTCCTCTTCTAGATATGGAAGAGCACCAAGAGGTTCACTTCAGATAAGCAACCCACAGGTCAAATGCCTATCCAAACTATCTGAACCTCTATCATCTACAGAACAGCCGTTCTTGAAATGTTTCAACACTTTATCTTACAGCCTCAGCAGGAAACCAAGGAAGCAAAAAAAGGTATGTGAAGATGAAAAATAAAGGAGAAGAGATGTTTTATTTCTCAGTAGGCTAAAATTGTTCAGAGCAGATCTAGGACATCTTTTTATATGAAAGTTGGGAAAGGATTTATTTTACCCAAACAAGATCACCAAAGTCGTATTTTAAATCGTCGTTGTTCGGTCAATACTAACATTTATATTTGGTCATAACTGATACCAATACATATTAGGAACACGAGGTCAGGAATGTAAATTCTTTTTACTTGGACCAGCCTCATTTGAGAAAGAGACAGGTTTTTAAACTACACAGAGCTTTTCTTCAGATCTCGAAAAGGAACTCAGAGGACATCTCTATATTGCAACATACCGTATATTCCGGCGTATAAGACGACTTTTTATGCTAAAAAACATCCCCCAAAAATCGGGGGTCGTCTTATACGCCAGGTATACAGGCAGTCCCTGACTTGCAGGTACGAATGGGGCTTTTCTCGCCCCGGAGGACACAGACTGCGGGACCTCGCAGTCCCGCCACGCCTGTACTCCGGGGCGAGAAAAGCTGCTCCGCGTCTCCCTGGTCTGCAGACCAGGAAGACGCAGAGCAAAGCCGTGGAGGGGCTCCGGCAGTGGGGCAGCCCAGGCACGCCGCAGCTGTCCCGCTGCCGGCGTCCTCAGAGGCTTTGCTCCCGGTGTCCCTGGTCTGCTGGAGACGGTCCCCAGCAGACCAGAGGCACTGGGAGCAAAGCCGCAGCAGCGGCGGGGTCCCGCGCCTCTGAGGCTTTGCCAGAGCAAAGCCTCAGAAGCGCGGCACCCCGCCGCCGCTTCGGCTTTGCTCCCAGTGCCCCTGGTCTGCTGGGGACCGTCTCCAGCAGACCAGGGATACCGGGAGCAAAGCTGGGGAGGCGGAGGGGCGCTGGGGCGCTGCCGGTTGGCCTCTTAAGGGGGGTAGTCTTATACGGCGAGTATAAGACGAAAACCTATCTTTTAACTAATAAATTAGGGGGTCGTCTTATACACCCAGTCGCCTTATACGCCGGAAAATACGGTAAGCCCATGGCTAGTACAACTCAAGTTAACAAACCCTCAATGTGAGATTTACATTCATTTGTTACCCAGTTTAGGAATTGTTCAATCCTTCAGCCTAGACTGGGACTCAAGCATCTACACTGCATTATGCAGGCCAAGTCCAACCAGCCATACCCCAGCTTTCCAAATATGACTGCGCAAGCCCTTTGTCATGCATAGGGCCATATCAAATTCACCATTCATTTTGGTCAGTTTCAGTCATATAATTTAAAATACGGTAAATTTCATTATTTCAGCTATTGAAATCTTAAATGTCAGGGTGTGATTGTGGGGTCCTGACCCAAAAAGGAATTATGTGTGTGGGAGTTGCTAGGTTATTGTATGAGAGTTGTGGGCCTGCTACTCTTATTTCTGCACAGTTCTGGGCAGCCGCACTGCCTTCAGAGCGGGGCAGCTAGAGAATGGTGGCTGTTGGCCAGGAGCCCAGCTCTGAGGGCAGAGCTACTGCCAGCAGCTGCGCTGAAGGAACAGTGGCCTGGTATGGTGTTGCCACCTTTACGTCTGTGCTGCTGCCTGCAGATCTGGTCCCTCAGTCAGCAGCCACCACTCTTTGGCTACCCAGCTCTGAAAACTGCAGAAAGGATGACACGGATAGGCTACGTCTAGACTGGCATGATTTTCCGGAAATGCTTTTAACGGAAAAGTTTTCCGTTAAAAGCATTTTTGGAAAAGCACGTCTAGATTGGCAGGATGCTTTTCCGCAAAAGCACGTTTTGTGGAAAAGCGTCCGTGGCCAATCTAGACGCGCTTTTCCGCAAAAAAGCCCCGATCGCCATTTTCACGATCGGGGCTTTTTGGCGGAAAACGGTACTGTGCTGTTTACACTGGCCCTCTCGCGCAAATCATTTGTGCAAGAGGGCTTTTGCCCGAACGGGAGCAGCACAGTATTTCCGCAAGAACACCGACAATCTTAAATGAGATCGTCAGTGTTCTTACGGAAATTCAAATGGCCAGTGTAGACAGCTGGCAAGTTTTTCCGCAAAAGATGATTTTGCGGAAAAACTTGCCAGTCTGTGGTATGGTATGGTATGGTATTGCCAGGTATGGTATTACCACCATTACTTCTGCACTGCTGCTGGTGGGGTGCTGCCTTCAGAGCAGGTACCTGATTCAACATTACAACCACTGCTCTCCAGTTGCGCAGCTCTGAAGGGAGCAATGCAGAAATAAGGGTGGCAATACTGTGACACCCCCACCCCACTAAAATAACCTTGTGATCCTGCAACTCCCTCTTGGGTCAGGATCCCCAGTTTTAAAACACTGGTCTCCCCTCTCAGCATTCACTGAGAAGCACAGTGGAGTACGTTTTAAATGACCACCTAAGGGGATAGGTGGTGGCGTTGTACCTATGCATGTTCCAGGATTGGAGCACAAAGATGGATGAGGAACTATCTTTGACTGGAGTGGCTTCTGTTGGAGACGAAGAGAAACTCTGGAGCTTATGCAAAGTTTTTCACCTTCACTGCCAAGAGCCTCGTAGATACTTCTGTAGGCAGTGGAAAGAGGACCTAATGCGGAGGACAAAGTCATTGATCAAGAGGTTAGATGATGTGGAGCTCCAGGTGGGATTGCTCAGGTGGGGCAGGCAGCCAGGAACTGTCTGCCACTCTGGAGGTGTTTATCCAGACTGAGCAGTTGTTCTCCAGAGAGCAAGCAGCAGGAGAGAAGATGCCTGGGAAGTGGCTATGGTTTGTGTAGCGAATAGGTGTGTTCAGGTTCTCGAAACGTACAAGGCTGGCTGTGTTTCCAAGTGCTGGACATTTCCCTCTTCCATCGTACTTATTAGCTGCAAAGGGTATTGATGCACGCTGAGATCCCATGGAAATCCTCCAGAGATTGCTCGGAGTTTCCTGGAAGTACTTGGCAAACCTCCTCTGACAATTCCTTTGCCAGAGCTGCTCTCTTCCTTTCCTTCACTGCAGGAAACTTTACATACCATTCGACAAGCACTTGTGCAGGGAACCAAGCAGCACACAGGCAACCAGCACTGGGACCAGGGTGGAAGCCACAAGCATGCAGTAGATGTACCCTCACTTCCCTGCTTACCCTCAGTAGTGAGAGGTCTGCTACAATGACCCCTGCCTGTGGAGAACTGTGGGAGAATGTTAGAACATTTCCCCCTAGTCAGCTGTACTGCAACCCTTGCAGAGTGCTCTTTTCCCCACCCCCAGCCAACACTCTCCATGCTGTGGGCATTGGCTGGGAGGTGTGCGTGCCAAACGTCAGTGAGAAAGTGACTGCTACATCACCAGCGGTGTATTTTACTGAAATGTTTCAACAGTCTGCATGAACTAGGGATGTAAAACTCCGATGAATCAGTTAACTAGTTAAACGTTAGGTTAACCTAATGTTTAACCAGTTAACCAACTAAGCGGAATCCTGGGTGGGAAAATCACTCCAGCCCAGCTGGAGCAGCTCCCAGCCTGCAGGGTTCCTATGCCCAGCCCAACATGGAGCTGGCTTCCAGGGACAGGCCTTGGGCGGGGGGACTGCTCCCAGGGAACTGGTTGACCAGTACCGTGTAAGCATCATCTGGTAAGGGTGAAGCTTACTTGGGAACTGGTTAACTGTTTACCCATTCACATCCCTCGCATGAACTTAATCATGCATTTTTCCTTGTGCTTCAGCAGAAGGTATTTTTGAGAAATACCTCACGCACATCAGGCAAGCATCTCCACCAGGTAAGAAAGTGCCCAAGACCGAAAAAAAGCAGCATGTTCTGGGAGGTACTGCACTTCTCCAAAGCAGAGAAAAGGGAACCCAAGGAGGGAAGGCAAAAGGAAAGACAGAAAGAAAATCAGGTGTTTATTAAGAATGCTACTGAGTGGATGATTCAAGAGGTGGAGGAGCAAATGCTGACACTGTAGGCAGGAAAAACTTTCCATAATACTAACTTGCAAAGCAATACGGATGAGAACTCTTAAGTTTTGGAATGGCTAAGTGTGTCTGCCCAGCGTATTTCTGCAGTACAATGCATTTCTGTAGCTCAGACACCAAGGACGAGACTGAACTGAATTTGTACTCCGGAAATCAACATGCAAATAAGCAATTAAAATGCTCTTTGCAGTCCCAATCCACATTTTACCATCTCCTCCCCACTATACATCTGTGATCAGTCACCCAGCACTCTGGCCTCGGGTTCACCTCACATACTGTACACACACTCACAAAACCCCCTATTCAGAATGAGATCATGATGCAGTAATAGAGTGTTCGGAAAATGCCCTTGTGATTCAGCAGACACGCTGTCTACAAAGTTTTAGGGGACAGGTTGTTAGGATTTGCTCCGGTTGTTTGTTTATTTGTAAGTGCTCAGGCTTTATTACCCACTGAATGGAACAGTTCAGGCTCACAATGTCACGGAACAGCCAGGGGGTTAACAGGACTTATTAGGCAGAGAACCAGAAGCTTAAGAGCTTGGAAGGGCTTTTTCCACCAGTGCTAATTATTCTGGTAAACTGTACAGGGAAGCTTTATTTAAAGAGATGCTGTCAGATACATTTGGGGTCAAATTTTCAACTCAACCTTCAGATGGACAGTTTTTTCCTCTCTATCAAAAATTTATACAGAAAAAACTCAAGAGCGCTTAGATATGTAAATGTTAATTTGGATCCAAATGTCAGGCTGTCAGAAACACGAGTACAGGCAAAGATAATTGGCACTTAGTCTTAGAATTGAATTTGCCTTAAAACATGTTATAATCTGTCCAGGAATTGAAATATCTAGGATTATGGGGTTTGTGCATGGAGGAGATAATTTCTTAATGGTTAGTCACCCTCTCCAATTCTCCTCCCCTATCCAAGTAAATTTCCACTACTTATCCTCCAAAAGCACCAGACAGTAAGGCAATTTATGACCCTGGAATTATTACATCCTGTAATGTGACCACTACTGGTCAACAGTTTTGATCAACAATTTGTGCAGCTAGCTACATGAAGACAACTATTCCAGCATTCTTCCTCCATGCCCCGCAAAACGGGCCAATCAGTCCCCACCAGATATGACTAAGCAAGAACGAGCTCTCGAAATCCATCCCCCAATTAGTTTAATACAGTAACAGGTCCTCACATAGGCCAAGAAAAAGCAAGTATTGAGGATCATGTAAGAAGAGAAGTAAACAGAAGTTGTGTGAGTAACCTGCTAAGTAAAGGCAACAGTATCCAGGGAAACAAGCGAGTCAGGGTGACAGGCAAATGAATAAGGCCACAAAGACAATTATTTAAAACAAAACACAACAACAACAAATAAACAGGAAAACACCTATGCTGTCCACCTTGTCTCTCTAGTATCCCAGGGCCAACAAGATTACAACTACACTGCAAAAAAACAATGCAGAGTAGTAAGCAATATAGCAATATGAGTAAGGGACGCATGACGGAGGCACACTAAGAAAATCAAGAAAAGAGTATTGTGTGAACATGCAGCACGTGTATGGCATGGAATGTATGGGTATTGCATGAAATAGACAGATAAGGGTTAGAATATAACTGGTTAACCGGTTACTGGGTTTGCTTACCAATAACTGGTTAACTGGCGGCCAAGTCGGGCTGAAGCAGATCCCCACCCATGGTGTGGCGTGGTGGGCCTGACCCTACTGGAGTAGCTTCCCGCCCCAGTGGGCTTGGCCCAGCTGGGCTGGAGCAGCCCCTGCCTGCAGAATCCCATTTAAGAAGTTAACCGGTTAAACATAATGTTTAACAGTTAACCGATTGAACAGGATCTTACACCCCTAATGAGCATGAAGAGTTACCAGTTAGTCAACAGCGAGGGGGGTGCACACGTGATGTGAGGGTTATACACATATATCAGGCACAGAAGGAGAGTGTCACAGGCAGCGTTGCTCCACAGCTTCCCAACTCTCGCTGCCATGCCCCGGCTCCTTTAAGAAGGTTCATTCTCTTAACACAGACATATAATTCTACAGAACACAACAGTAACTCACTCCTTTCTCTTGCACTTCAGAACCACCCCTCGCAGGGGGCTCTAGTCCTCTTGCTCCTAGCAGCTTCCCAATTTCAATCAACTCTGCTCCCTTCCTGGAGCTTTAGCCTCAGGGGCAGATGACCATTTTGCAGGGGCCAGGGCAGCACAATTTCGCAGGGCCTCCCTTTGCCACGGCGCATGCACAGGCTTCTTGAAGCGCGGGGCCCGGGGTGACCATCCCACTCACCCAGCCCTATATCCGCCCCTGTTTAGCTCCAACTCTGCTACCCTAAGGCTACGTCTACACTGCGAGTTTTTGAGGCAGAAAATATGCTACTGAGGGACTCATTAACATAAGTTGCGATATCATTAGCATATTTTCTGCCATTTCTTTTTGCGCAAGGGGTTTTTGTGCAAAAAGAAGCAGTGTAGTTGCTTCCGTTTTGCACAAGATCCTTATGCCTCTTCTGGAGGATGGAGCTGCCACCTCCCTCCGATCTTGTCCCAGGATTCATGGTGGCTGTCAGGCCCACTGTGTGGAGGAAAAGTACTGCAGAATCTACACAACCAAATCAGTAAGAAGCTAAACCGCCTACTTGTGCCTCAGGCCTGGAGAACTCATCATCACTAGCCTACCGTACTCGGTTTTATGTTTGATTGCACTTATGTATCGTCCTACATTTCCCCCCCCCCCCCCAATAAGGCTTTAAAATTGATGAAGCTTAATAACTGGGCACTGGCCATGCTTTTTGTCCAGCTACAGGATGTAACAAAAGCAAGGGAATCATCCCTGCTAGTGCCCCGTATGCTTCCATGTTGTGTCACAGGATAGGATCCAGCCCAGCCTATCAACACCTCCCTCCTCATGCTCAGAGCTTATCCAAAAGCATCTTTCTGGGGTAAAAAAGGGAAACATAAAAAAAAAAAAAAATCAAGCTTGCCATAACAAGGCGCTTACAGGAATAGTCTTATTCATACAGCAAGATGTGAGCTATAAAATGATATGCAGCAGTCAGTCTCCAAGTTCTCCTCAACCCTACTGCCTCTCTTTCTGGTGTTTAGAATATTCAGGGGGTAGTCGAGTTAGTCTGCACAGGATAAACTTAAAAAACAACAAATGGTCTGGTAGCACTTTATAGACTAACAAAACATGTAGATGGTACCGTGAGCTTGCAGTGCTACCAGACTATTTGTTGTTTAAGTTTTTTCTGGTGTTTGTATGACAGCTGACCCCAAACCAGTGTTCTTTGTAAGAAGAGCACTTGGGAGGCCACCCAGGAGAGACTGAAATACTGCCCAGCTGATTGGCAGACCACCCACAGCCGGCAGCATGTGTTTCTACTGGTGGTGCACATCCTTGGTGCACTATTCAAAATTTAATGTCTACACGGATGGAAAAAAATTAAAGGGAACACTGCCCACAAACACCAGATGGGTACTAAATATTCTTGTCTTTTCACCCTTTCCTTCCTGCACTTTCACAGAGCTAAAAAGGGATGCTATCATCTACCTGCACCTAGGTGAGCCGGGAGTCTCCCTGATGTCAATTAGGCAGCATAGCCTGCCACAATATACCAGATGTAAATATCTATTTTTTTTATAGCTGGGGAAAAGACAAAAATGTTAAAATGGCACCTTCACAGAAAGAGAAATCTGTATGGTAACACTCCAGACATTAATAAACCCTTTCTCTTCCTCAGTTGTCAATCTTCACCAGGTGTTATAGACTCCTGCCTGGCTAAAGCTGAATTGGGTCATTACAATCAAATAGATATTGCTCATTTCAAAGCAACACTGGCTTTTTTTTTTAAGCAAGCATTCTCATTTTCATCCATTTGGACACAGTTTTGAGGACAAACACTAATTATTTGGGGCCAAATTTTAAAGGTATTTAGATGTCTGAAGATGCAGAAAGGCATTTCGAGGGTTTTACAAAGGAACTTTGGTTTTTTTGCAAATTCCAATATGGGCCTGTTTACATTCTTGAGGCATCTAAATGTTTTTTTTTTTTAAATCTGGGTCTGTGTGGTCAGAATTACAGTTGCTTGCAGGTGTAAACAGACCTATAGGCAGTTACTTTTCTGAAAATAGCTGCACGTTAAAAATCTTTATTTCATTTTAAAATATAACAGAAAATTGTTAATATTTCGATGAGGACTCGGAAACAAGTTAATTAAATGAATACCTCTACTGTAAGTGCAGTTGAGGTGCTGTATTTAGTTATATACTCTCAGTACTAAATACAGATGTCCTTTTCCAACAAATGACAGTGCTACAAATCACATAATCCATAAGCTACATAAAGGACATTTTCAAACTTCAAAAGATTCTTCTCCCTGTTTCTGTAGTTTAAAGACACTTTAAATAGCAAAACACAACATAGCAAACCAAAACTAGGGAAACAAGCACAAAGACATGAAACCGGTGTAATTTTCCATGACAACTGTTATGGAATAAATCACATGGGGGAGGGGGGGAACAGAACACAAGCTGCGGCTGAGAGGTTGAAATGCCCCCTGCCCTCTCCCTGGAGTTGCCTTATTGGTATGCTAAAAACATGGCTTGTTAGGAGTAGAAAATGCTAAACATCTCAAGCGGGTATCAATATTGACATTTGAGTGCACTAAACAGCAATTTACAGATGGACCATGTCGCTCACAAATTAATCACCACCCTTTACAGTGTTCATTCTTATCAAATTGCTCCTCAATAGCCTAAATATCTGGCTACTTATAAAATGTATTTTGTCTGTGTTAGAAATAACATGGCTATTTCTGCATTGCTCCATATCACAGCCAGACCAAATAAATAAATAAATAAATGTGCTTCATGGAATGAGCTGTTGCTATGAAACAGAAACAACTGTTTTATTTCTGTGTGTAATCCTCTGACCCTCCTTCTCAAGGCAGAACAACAAAGAAATAGAATAAACTGTTGTTTCAGGCGAATGACTTATCTGGATCTGTACTGTTATGGGGCCCACTCTTCAGATAGCATAAATAAGGACAGCTCTGGAAGCGATTGTGACTGTGGTCCACAATCCAACACTGGAAGTAAATCAAGCCCCTTCTTAACAGTTGAATGTCAGGCCTTATCTGCACTACATAATTTTGTCGACAAGATGGTAGAGCTACCCATATAGAAGTATTTCTCCTGCCGATGTACCTCCCCATGTATGCTGACATAATAAAACCACCTGGGTGACAGACATAGGACTTTCTGTCTCTCACAGAGTGATGCAGGTTGAGTCTAGACCACTGGGGGGCAACCTTCAGCCCAAGAGCCACATGTGGCCCACCAAGGTGCTATGTGTAGCCCACGACATTTTGCTTACTGGTACTCATACACAGGGTTGCCAGATTCCACTGGTTTCTGTTCATGTCTGGAGTTTTGTACAGGAATTGCTAAAGTGACACACACGTAAAGCAAGGGCACGTGAATCGAGGTGCTTGCTGATGGCATACCACAGCGACTGAGAGAGCTGTGCACTTCCTCTGCATCCAATCCAAAACACTGCTCTAGTTCAATCGGCACACCCAGAAAATTCTAAGTATGTAAGTGCAGTTAGCAAAACTACCCTATCCCGGGAGACCATCTTGGTTATGACAGTCTTGCAGCCTACTGAGATAAAGGAGGGCCACTCCTGCAGCCCACTCCCTAACCTGGGTGGTTCATCACTGGGGTAGACACTGCACTTGGTTCTGTCACCCTCACTGGCCTCCAGGAGGCATCTCACAATGCCCATCCTGACCATATGGTCAGCAGTTTGAACTCGGCTGCCCTGAAAGTACACAAGCATGTGTCCCTCCCAAGATTAAAGGTCTGGGCATTTTAGAAATCCCTCTTCCTATTCGCTCAGCCTGCACCGATGACACAGCATCTTCCCAGCTGGCCATGCGGGCTTACCCCAGGCAGACACTCCCATGTGGAGTACACCAGCACTGTTGGGTCTGCTAGGTCTATGAGGCGAGGAGGCTGCACGCTCGCAGCGTTGCTCCAGCCATCGTAACTTTGACACTGAGGGTACGTCTAAACTACATGGCTCCATCGACAATGGCTCTGTCCACTACATGGCTCCGTCCACAATCCCTTGCTGAAAATTGCTTGGCAGAACTTCCTGGATTCTCTCCCTGTGTTGTAGAAAACTTTGCCCCCGTAAACCTGCCATTTATTCCTGCAGGAATTAAAGCCTGACACTGAAACTAATGGGAATGGGAAAGGCCTGGAGGACAAGGCCCTGTATGCTTAAAAAAATAAACTATTTTTTCCATGTAAACCTAGTGTAAAAATACAGGTTGCACCTGGCACCCTCAGGAACCCAAATGTGGGATTTTTTAGACTAGGAGAGATCAACTCCAGCTGCTCTGCTGATGGACTCTGGGGTCCATCAGCAGTCCCCACTGTGTTCCCCACCTAGTTCCGCTGCCAGCTGCTCTGCTTCCCCTCCTATTCCAGAGCTGCAGGGGCTGCTGGGGGCTTCTCACCTCCAGGCTTCCAGATCTCTGCTCCTGGGGCCGCTGGAGCTCCCCAAACCCAGGATGGCTGGAGCTCCACTGCCTTGGTGCAGCTGAGGCTCCGCTGCCACAGGGCTGCTGGGGTCACCAGGGCTCCACCGTCACTGAGCAGTCAGGGTGCCGTGCCTCAGGCTGCCCCCAGGTTACCTGAGTTGTGCAGCTCTGGGGCTGCGAGTTTCTGCCAACCGAGGGCTGCTGGGGTCTGCTGGCCTGGGTCGCTACTCTGCAGCCTGCCCCACAACTCAGGGATTCTGGCTCCCTGCCCACTGCTGGGCTCCCCAGGCTCTCAAGTCCAGCAACACCCGGGGTCCTGCTGGACCACAGATGTTCCCAGACCAGAGAGCCCTGGACCACAGAGGGTCAATCTGTGCTAGAAATATGGAGTCAGGTCACAATGTTCATTTTCATCAAGGACACTGGGATATGCCGAGAGGAGTAAGGCGGAGGTGCATCTCAAAATGCTGTAGGCAACCAATACAGCACACAGCAAAACAAGAGCAGGAGGGAGACAATTAAAAACCCAGACTGGAAAGCCAGGAAAGGAAATAGAGGAAGGAGAGGATGATAAAGCTCTTGAATGGCCAGTCAAAGATTCTGAAGCCCCTTATTACACTGCAGTCTGAGCACACACGGACACAACTCCCCCGGCAGCTAATACAGTGCTCCATTTCATGCCCTCCCCAAACTTTCCTTGTCCCCACATTCCTTGCATTCTCCCAGTCCCTCACGATACCCTGTGCACTCAACCTCTAGGCACTGGTTTCACAATGACAACTGGAGTTACAGCCCTCACTGGGAGACTGTTCCTCCTTGCGGTGCCCTGTTTGAGCAAAATTTTACTCTTTGTCCTGTTATTAAATTTGAGTCTTTGAAAGAAGAGTCTTCATTTCAGTCACACATACATTTAGCTCAGACTAACATTCGAACAACAGTGGCTACAGACATGAATATTTGCTTGGCACAATTAACACTCAGGAAGCAAGCACAACGGGGTCATTCAAGGCAACAAGTAAACATTGACTAGCCGAATGCATTACATAAAGACACAAAACTGAAAATCTTTGTCAAAATGCTCCTTCAAAGCCTCCCTGATTTCAACAGCCACTTGCTGTGCCCTTCTAATCGCCCTGGCATCTGGCCGCTCAAAATCAGCAGCCAGCCAATCAACCTCAGCAATCCACCCCTAGGGAAACTTTTCCTCCTTTGCTTTGCAAATATTATCATCCCCAGCACAAAAGGCCATGGTGACCATCAGAATAGAAATTGAGGTCTAGCCAGCTAAAAATGCAGAGCCTTTTCATCAGCCAAAAGCTCATGCACCTGCTGAAATGCTTTTTGCTGCTATCCAGGTTCTTGATGAATAGTAAGACAGAGGTAGCCGTGTTTGTCTGATCTTGCTAAAACAAAAGGAAAAACTATGTAGCGCTTTAAAGACTAACAAGATGTTTTAATAGGTGATGAGCTTTAATGGGCCCACGAAAGCTCATCACCTATTAAACCATCTTGTTAGTCTTTAAAGTGCTACATAGTTTTTCCTTTTATTTTAGCAGGTTCCTGATGTAAGGCTTCATGAGCCATGGAAGCAAGGGGTGTGCAAGACTCTCCAAAGATCATGAGGGGAATTTCCCCCTCCCCATTTGGAATCTTTTTGTCTGGAAAGGATGTCCCGTGGTGTACGTTTTTTTGCAGACCAGTGTTCCAAAAGATGCATGCATCATGAACCTTCCCTGATCGCCTACACGGATAATAGCAAAAAGACTCTGGTGATGCAGCAGTACCTGCCAGTCCATGGGGAAGTAGCCCAGTTGATGTACCCCATCACAAGATGGTTTGGGGACAAAACTGGGATGTGTGCGCCATCTAGCCCCTTGCCACAGTTAAGGAATCCCTTTGCCTCTCAGCCATCAGTTATTTCCTGCACGTTACCAAGAGTCACAGTTCTTCAGCATTCACTCCCCATCAGTGCCTAACACGAACCAGGGAAGCTATTGATCCAACCGGCAGACCAAATTCGGTGAGGAATCCTAGTGACAGGCATGTTGCACATACACAGAAAGCAGCAGCAGGAGGCAGTTAATGGCCCTGCACACTTGCATCACTGCAACCCTCATAGTGGACTTTTCAGCTCCATATCAATTTGCAGCTGACCAGTAGCAGACGGGAGCTGCAATCTTCCACATAGCAAACACCACTCTCTTTTCCACAGTGAGGGCAGCTCTCGTTCTGTTGTCCTACCCACAGCCCCGCCTCTTCTGCTGAGGCCACACCCTCCAAAATGGTCAGGGGAGGAGGTGTGCACACATGTGCCCCAGCCTCCTCAGCCGTGGAGCAGCAGGGAGGGAGGAGGGTGCGTGGCCCAGTGTTCCCTGGCCCTGGAGCATGGAGAGGGTAGGCTCTCCGGGGCAGCAACAATCTGCCATAGTACACCTATAACAGGCGTTCTGGGGGGAAATGTGTGGATGGGGCCATGCCTGGCAATTTGAGAAGCCTCTCCCCCCCCCCCAGGATACTGGATGCCCATACTACAGGTGATCCTGGCAATCGATGACCTCTCAAGATCCCTGCCAGTTCTAGTGTTCTATGTTCAATGATTCTATAACTACAGACAGGTAAGTCTAACGACAGTACCGGGCAAATTAGTTGAAACTATAGTAAAGAATAAAATTGTCAGACACATAGATGAACATAATTTGTTGGGGAAAAATCAACATGGATCAAGCTGGGCTCGACCCCAACGACGGAGCCGCCGGCCAACCCCCCGTGACCCAGGCACCAGACCGGCCACCGCCAACTCCGATGCTGAGTGGGGAAGCGCCGCTACCGCCACCCGACTCGTGCCGGCAGGTGGGACCGCGACAGGCCGGGGAAGGGGGTAGGAAGTGACCCAGAGCAGGGAGCTGGAGAAGCCCCTGAGTGCTCAGCGTGTTGCGGGGAGGAGCCCACACCGAGGCAGGGGTGGGAGCCGCCTGCCACTGATAGGGCCCTGGGTCGGGGTCCGGTGGAGAGGGAGGGCCCGGGCCTCCCTACTCCTCCCGCCCTGAACCCCGGCAAGTGAGGATGCGACTAGGCCGCAGAGCCTGTGTACCAAGGACCAGGCTGGGAGGCCATATTTCCCCTAATACAGGGGCAGTGTACTTTGGGACTAGGACCGGGTGGTATGAATTATGCCCCGGATGGGGGCGGCAACCCCAAAGGAGGGGGGAGCCCCCTGACACAATCACTAGAAAAGAGAGAAAAAGGCATTTACTCCGGCTTATACCATTATCTGGAGAATGTTTAGGATCCATGCTGTACAAATACATGTGAAACAGACCTCTAAAAACAGAAGTTTTCGTGGTCTGAAACTTTCACCTTGTGTGTATCACTAGCTCAAATAACAGAAGCCCTACAGCAAATTAACACATAGCTTTAGGGTTTGTAGACAGATCCATGTTTCAAAGAGCTTGCAAATAAGGTTTCATCCTACAAAACAGCTAGCATCACACCTAATACTTGCTTCTTCTGACTCATATGTGCCAGAACTCTATCACATAGCAAAGACTGGGCCTTAATGTGATACCATTTACCATGTATTAATTAGTAGCACAGGAGTTTAAAAAAACATTAAGATCAGAGTTTTAGATATCTGCAACACACCAAACAAATTCTCTTAAAATAATCTTTCTTTCTTACCTTAAGCCATTAACACCTAAGTAAACTGTTTGAAATGTTGTCATGCAAATGTCCTGGCACACACACGCACACCCTATGCAGTTTGCTCCCCCCATCCCAATCCTTTCCAAGGGAACTCCAAGAAAGTCCCTTAACTCCCTAAGGGTATGTCTACACTACCCTCCTATTTTGAAATAGGAGGTTAATGTAGGCATACCGCACTTGCAAATGAAGCCCGGGATTTGAATTTCCTGGGCTTCATTTGCATAAGCCGGGTGCCGCCATTTTTAAATCCCGGCTGGTTCGAACCCCGTGCCGCGCGGCTACATGCGGCACGAACTAGGTAGTTCGAACTAGGCTTCCTAGTTCGAACTACCGTTACTCCTCATTCCACGAGGAGTAACGGTAGTTCGAACTAGGAAGCCTAGTTCACAAGAGATTCTGGAGTTATTGTGGATAGTTCTCTGAAAATATCCACTCAATGCACAGTGACAGTCAAAAAAAAGCAAACAATGTTAGGAATCATTAAAAATAGGGATTAGAGAATAAGGGTACATCTACACTTGCTCCCTAGTTAGAACTAGGGATGCAAATGTAGGCGACCAAAATTGCTAATGAAGTGGGGATTTAAATATCCCACGCTTCATTAGCATGATCTCGCCGGCGTGTTACTCCGCTCAACAGCTGTTTCAAATGTGAAAGGGATTTGGTTCGAACTAATGTTACTCTTAATAGACTCCTAGGGCTGGAAGAGAGCTCAGGAGGTCATCAAGTCCAATCCCCTGCCCAAAGCAGGACCAATCCCAACTAAATCATCCCAACCAGGCCTTTGTCAAGCCAGGACGTAAAAACCTCTAGGGATAGAGATTGCATCACCTCCCTACGTAACCCATTCCAGTGCTTCACCATCCTCCTAGTGAAATAGTTCTTCCTAATATCCAACGTAGACCTTCTCACTGCAACTTGAGACTGTTGCTCCTTGTTCTGCCATCCATCACTACTGAGAACAGCCTCTCTCCATCCTCTTTGGAACCTCCCTTCAGGTAGTTAAAGGCTGCTATCAAATCCCCCCTCACTCTTCTCTTCTGCAGACTAAATAAGCCCAAATCCCTCAGCCTCTCTTCCAAATCTCCCCAGCCCCCAATCATTTTGGTCGCCCTCCGCTGGACTTTCTTCAATGTGTCCACAACCGGCCCTAGAACTGACCCTTGGGGCACTCTGCTTGATACCAACCACCAACCAGACACTGAGCTGTTGATCACTACCCATTGAACACCACAATCTAACCAGCTTTCTATCCAACTTACAGTCCATTTATCCAACCCATACTTCCTTAACTTGCAGGCAAGAAAACTGTGGGAGACCATATCAAACACTTGCAGAGAATATCTTATTGTCTCTGTATAAATCCATAGTACGCCCACATTTCGAATACTGATACAGATGTAGTCACCTCATCTCAAAAAAGATATTGGCTTTGGAAAAGGTTCAGAAAGAGTCAAAAAATGATTAGGAATTTGGAACAGGTGTCGTATTAAGAGATTAAAAATATTGGGACTTTTCATCTTAGAAAAGAGGAGACTAAGGGGGGGGATATGATAGAGGTCTATAAAATCATGACTGATGTGGAAAAAGTGAATAAGGAAAAGTTATTTACTTGTTCCCATAACATAAGGACTAGGGACTCACCAAATGATATTTATAGGTAGCAGCTTTAAAAACCAAACAAAAAGAATGTTTTCTTCATGTAGTGCACAGTTAACCTGTGGAACTCCTTGCCAGAATGTTATAAACACTAGGACTTTAACAAGGTTCAAAAAAGATCTGAATTATTACATGGAGTCTAGGTCCATCAATGGCTATTATCCAGGATGGGTAGAAATGGTGTCCCTAGCTTCTGTCCTTTCAGATGCTGGAAATGGATAACAGAAGAGGACTCACTTAATGATTCCCTGTTCTGTTCACTCCCTCTGGGGCATCTGGCATTGGTCACTGTCAGAAGACAGCATACTGGGCTAGATGGACCTTTGCTCTGATCCAGTTCTTATGGCAAGCACACTCCCATTATGCACTGAGATCTGTTCCTAGAGTTCCCAGCTGCAGGTGGTGGTGAGCTGAACAGTGGGATAGCTACCCACAAAGTGATGCTCTTTATGTCCATGCAAGAGCAATGTCTGTGGATGTGCTCTGCCAACCAGGGGCAGACCTAGACTAGCTGCCAGCAACTGGCGCCCCAGGCGAACCATACAATCGGCACCCCCACCTCCAAACCTCTCAATTATATTGCGCCACCATTTGGCGCCCCATTTAACTTGACGCCCTAGGTGACCACATAGTTCGCCTATATGGACGGACCGCCCCTGCTGCCAACACAATGCATTGTGTGGACGTGCAGAACTGATGGAATTAAAGCATCTTATGAGTATCACCTGATGTCACCTCTGTAGCGTAGATATGGCCTTAGTCACAGAGGGACCCTGCATGGGACAGATGGGACTGAGGCTCTGGGAAGCTAACAAAGCAAAGTTTTCAGGAAATCAGCTCCTCGGGTGATAGGCAAAGAGAGAAATCTCCCAATGGCAAGGAAATGAGGGATCTATGGAAACAGACAGCCTAAAAACCATTATCTGCCAGCAGGGCTCCTCTGCCCTCCCCCAGCCAGCATAAATCTGTCAGCAGCCAGGATGCACTGTCAAAGTACTTGGCAGCTTGCATCCCATTTATATCATACACCAATATGCAGATTTATTTCTCTGAATCATGAATTTAGGCCAGATCTTCCAGTCACTTTGGTACATTTGCACATGTGCTTATCTTACACTGGAGAAATGGCTACTAGACCCTTCCGCAGCATTGCAGCATGGAGGATAACATTCGTAAGTGTGGAACCGACACTTTCCTCACTCAGGCAAAATTGCCATTGAAACTAATGGGAATGGGAAAGGCCTGGGGGACAAGGCCCTGTATGCTTAAAAAAATACTATTTATTCCATGTAAACCAAGTGTAAAAATATTAGACATATCAGGTCAGGTCACAGTGTTAACTTTAATCAAGGACACTGAGCTATGGTTCTTATAGATTACCATTGAATTTTTTATATCTGTGCAGATCTGCCAGGACCTCAATATGAAGATCTCATTTGAGTGACAACTGAACTCCATGCAAGTCAATTGATTTACATAAGGCCAATAAAGGGATCAGTTAAAACTGAAGCTTTAGCCTTCCTACTTTCTATAAGTGCACCAGGCCAGTTACCACTGGAAAGCACAATCAAATTACTGCATGCTCAGCGAGGTCCAGAATTACTGAGAGCAACACAATCCCAGGGGAGAGGAATTTCCTCATGCAGCACAACTGCTATCACACCAGTTACTTGAGGAATAGCACTGACAAGTTACCAAAGAATTCTATACCGTCCTCCTTAGCTGAAGGGATGGAGATAAAGCATGAGATAAAGCACTCTTCATCAAGGGCATCTGAATACCAACAAGCCGGTATATCTTCAGAGCACTCTACAAGATTTACCCTTCCAAGCAAATAATTATTAGACTTGTTTGGGAAATTTTTGGTGAAAGTATTTTGCTAGAAAGTGCAGATTTGTCAAAACCCAAACACTTCACAGGAATGTGTAAGTTTCTACAAAGGTTTTCAAAAGGAAAGGTTTCTTTGATCCAGGACGGAATTTCTGGTCAGCAAGAATACTACACACACTTCTCCCCCTAGGAGCAGTCAAGTACTCACCTAGAACACAGGAGACCCACATTAAAGTGCCTGACCTCCCTGATTCAGAGCAGGGATTTGGACATGGGTCCAGCACAACCACTGAGATATAGAAAGGCTTGCTTATGCTTAAAAGGCAACTGTTGTTCAGCTGCACCAATGCCTCCTATACAGACAGGAGGGCTTCTCCCATTGGTGTAGATAATCCACCTCCACAAGAAGGCCTTTGCTATGTTGACAGGAGAGGCTATCCACATCAAGGGTTAGGTGGATAAGGGTGTGAATGAGGTGTGTCGGGTTTTATACCCTGAGCAAAGCAGTTATATGGACACAACTTGCTCGTGTAGACCAAGCCTAAGTCTCTCTTGCTTGAACAGTTCCACTCTGTATAAGTAATTAAATATTCATTGGGCCAGAGAGAAAAAGAGAGACCGACTAGCCCAGTGGTTATGACATTCTGGGATGGGGGAGATTTGTGTGTAAGTCCTTGTGCCAATGGATATTAAATGATTTATACAACGTAGAACAGTAGACCTTGAGAGACACTCATCTGCTGGTTAGGGCATTCACCTGGGATGTGGGACATACAAGTTCAATTCAACATCTGAATTTAGCAGGGCAAAAGCTTGAACCTTGATGTCCCACATCCCAGGTGAGTGTCCTCACTGCTGCTAGGACTCCCTCTGTGACTTTTCCCACTCTGCTTTCCAAGAACTCAGGTCAACTCTAGACTTGGTCACTCAGCTATCTTTACGTGGCATACAATAATACTATGCTGAGTTGGGCAGGATACACCACAGATACAAAGTCACACAGAACTCCTCTCTATGTACATTTACATAGCGTTGCATGTACCACCCTTTACATCACACATTTTGGAACTGACTTGGTTACTTTATTGGAACCAATCCCCATTCCTCATGTTTTGTCCATGTTTGACCTATTCTTTTTTCATCTTTACATTCCACCTTATCTTGTCTATTGTTAGTTTGTTCTTAGTAAATGGGCCCCTGAGTGTTCCCTCCCCTTATCTTAACCAGTTCAGACATTCTGTCTTAGCTCATTGACCCATTTATCTTGGTTACACACACACATTCTGTTTTCAGCCAAATTATCTATTGGCCTCCCCACCCCCGCAATCCTATTTTCCAAGAAATGAGGCCCATCCCATGTTTAATTGCTCGTATCAAGCCAGGCTTACAACCACTATAGCTATTGGCTATTCTAGGGAGCAATGTAGGAGGGTCGCTTTCTCTCTCTCACTGAAAAACTTTGAAAGGTCTCCATATCATCCTGTTGCAAAATTGGTAAAAGTCTCCTAAGCAAGGACATCCATTTCCCATCCAGCTCTTGTAATTGTTAATCCTTGCAACACACACACACACACACACACACACACACACACACACACACACACACACACCCCTACCTACCTACCTACCTACCTACCTCTTGGACAGGATGAAGCTGTAACTTGCTACCCCAAACTGGAACTGTGACCTATAGCTACCCAGGGAATGTCAAGATATGGAGGTTTCTTGTGGCTAGCCAACAAGTGGAATTTATGAAAAGATCATTGTGAAAATAAAACATATTACATTATATACTGGAAGGACCCCTACAAATCCCTCATTCAATTAAAAGACCTTGAGAGGTCAGCTAGTCAATCCTTTGCACTCATGGCAGGGCTAAGTATTATCTAGACCAGTTTCTCTCAAACTGTGCTCCACGGAGCCCCAGCGCTCCGCGAGACATCTCCAGGGGCTCCGCAAGGTTGACAAACTGGAAACATCGATAGGTACAACACATACAATCAGTGGACCGGTGGGGCTCAGCATAAATTTTTACGCATGTAAAGGGCTCCGGAGCCCAGAAAGTTTGAGAACCGCTGATCTAGACCGGTGTGTCTGAAAGTGTTCCACGGAATCACTCTTAGAAACACATTAACTGGCCACTCTGGTTTGTTTATTTACTGGCACCATGGCCATGAAGCCTCGTGGCTCCCATTGGCTTCGTTTCATCCTTTGCAGCCAAGGGGAGCTGCAGGAAGCAGTGACCCAGCCCACACCACTTCCCGCAGCTCCCGCTAGCTGCAAAGGAAGAAACAGAGCCAATGGGAGCCGTGAGGCACCGGTAAATAAACAAACCGGGGTGGCCAGTTAATGTGTTTCTGAGAGTGATTCCACGGAACACTTTCAGAAACACTGGTCTAGACCATCTCTAACAGGTGTGTGTGTGTGTAGCCTGCTCTTAAATATCTCCAGTGATGGGACACTGCACAACATCCCTAGGCAATTTACTCCAGTACTTAACCACCCTGACAGGAAGCTTTCCTAAGATGCAGTTGCTGTAATTTAAGCCCACTGTTTCCTTTCCTATTCTCTGAGGTTAAGGAGATCAATTTTTCCCCCTCCTTTTTGTAACAACTTTTTATATACTTGAAAACTTCTCTAGACTAATCAAATGCAATTTAAAATTTCCTTCATGGGTTGTTTTCTAGGCCTTTCATCATTGTTGTTCTCTGGACTCTGATTTGTCCACATCTTTCTTGAAATGTGTTGCCCAGAATTGGACACCGAACCCCAGGTGAAGGCTAATCAACACAGAGGATAGGAGAAGAATTAATTCTCATGTCTTGCTTACAAATCTCTTGCTTTTTTTTCCTGCAACAATTGACTCATTTAGCTTGTGAGCCACTGTGACCACTAGGTCCCTTTCTGCAGTACTCCATGTTGAATTTCATCCTATTTACTTCACACCATTTCTCCATGTATATGGTATCATGAGCTTTCATGGGCACAGCCTGAAAAAGTGGTCTGTGCCCACAAAAGCTCCTGATACCATCTACATGTTTTGTTAGTCTACAAAGAGCTACTAGACTATTTGTGGTTTTTTAAGTTTATCCTGTACAGACTAACTCGGCTACCCCCTAAGCTACCATTTCTCCAGTTTCTGTAGATCATTCTGAATTTAAACTCATCCTCCAAAACACTTGCAACCCCTCCCCGCTTGGTATCATCCACAAACTTTATAAGTGTGCTATCTATGCCATTATCTAAATCCACTGACGAAGCTATCAAACGAAACTGGCCACAGAACTTGATCCCTGTGATATTAGAGCAATAATGTGCTCAGTCGTAGAAATGCAGGACAATTGGCTATGCTGCCCTTACAATCGGTTAGCTACCATACTGGTCAGAGCAACTATGTCATCCACTCCCTTGGGCAGTCACACACAGTCAGTGATGATGTGGTCAGTTCTGGGACAGTGACTGCTCACCACATTGCTCATCAGCTGCCAATCACTGATGAGCACCACAGTGATGGCAGTTAAAGTTATACCACCACCAGCTGATGCACACAGTTTTAAAAATAACCCACTCCCATGGAAGATATTAGCCCACACAGTCCTCAGACAAGAAGAGGTGTATCCTGGCCATTTCACCTTGAAATGTGTGTTAATTCATGCTAAATAGTCTGCTCCACCTTGTATTTAGTTGTGACTTGGAGTACATTGTTTCCCATACCCCAGGCCAGTGGTTCCCTACTGGTATTTTTTATACTGTGGACTGGCAAACCCATTTACAAACTTTCGGTTGGACTGGTAACATTATATTTGCATATATTTACATATTCATTGTGGTAACGAATTTTAAGAGGTCACATGTTATTTTACATTGCATCTGTACATACACTGTACATGTCACTGTTAACGGATCAGAGTTTTAGATACCTACAACACTAAAAAAATCTGTTAAAAGAATCCTCTTATCTTAAGCCATTAACACCCATGTAAAAACTTTGTTCAAAATGCAATCATGCAAATGTCAGGCCTTTTGTTCCAGTATTCATAAGCAGCTTAAAAGTTTTTAGCCCATGTGAAATTGTGGTACTCATATACAGCCTGTCCCAGCCCAGGAGAGACTCCTATGTCTGCAGCCCAATCACGGCTGTTGTGCTGAGATAAACAGTCTGGTCCTTGCTGCCTGCAGTCCAGATGGGAGCAAGTTAAGACACCCCAAACAAACACGCTCTGTCCCCAAGATACCAGCACCTACCCATCCCCTTTCCCCTACTTATCCCCACACAATCTGCTCCCCACCAGCCCAGACCAGGAGAGAGTCCTATGTCTGCAGCCCGGCTGTGATGAGACAGGTAGTGACTCTTGCAGCCTGCAGTGCAGAGGGAAACAAGACACCCCAAACTTCCCTTTGTCCCCACCACACTGGACAGATGCCAGCACCACCCCACATACAGACTGCTGCCTCTCCCCAAGACCAGGAAGCTAGAGGAACATACCGGGTTTCCTCACGAGAAGCTGCAGGCAAATCCAGCAGCTATAATCAGATCACTGTAATTAAACCTCTCCCGTACTCATTGCATGATCCAAACTCCCCTCCATTCTGGCCCGCTCCTGTCCCAGCCATGTTTTTACTCCCTCCCTCCTTCATCCTTATGTCCCCTTCCCTACACCAGCATGTTCTTTGTCTGGAGCAGGGAGCTTCTTGCTGCTGAGGGAGTGCCCTCCCCAGCCAGGAAGCACTCTGCAAGGCAGCCCTACACCTCTGGGCAGAGCTCGATTAGCAGCTGTGCAGCCGCACAGCTTATAGGGAACTTAAATTCCTGCCAAGCCAAACATCAAGGCATAGGCATGGCCTGGCAGTATGCCACAGCTGAGCACCCAGTGGTTCATGGCCCAGCACTGGTCCGCAGACTGGCAGTTGGGGAACCACTGCTCCAGGCAAGAACTCCGTGTAAATTTCAAAGTTTGTCTCTCACCAACAGAACTTTGTCCAATAAAAGATATTGCCTCACTCGCCTTGTCTCTAAAGTGCTCTGTCTTCACTATGAGTTTTATCCCAAAGTAAATGAGATATAGTACTGATCCTGTTTGTGGCAATGAAGACAACCCTTGGTTTAAGGGGAGGTGGTCCCACTGCAGGAAATATAAAGGCTTCAGGGAAAACGTTTGCACACGCTATCGGCCACTTAACAGCAGACAGAACCAGAAACACTGAACCTACAAATGGATATACCAAAAGGAGTTTGAACAAGATATTGGTAATATGTTTGGGAGGGGACAGAAGAGGTACTAATTCAACCTGGAATCTTTCATACTAACATACTAATACTCCCCAATTCCCCAATAAATAAAGCTTAGAAAAACACTTTGGGCTCCCTCCAGAAAGAAATCTACGACATAAATCCAATTTACTACCTACTGCAATTTATTTTCAGCTCCCTGATTAAGAAAGACGTACCATAAATAGCCCTACACTGCAATCAAAAACTCACAGCTGGCCTATGCCAGGTGGCTCGGGCTCATGCGGCTCAAGCTAAGGGATGGTTTAATTGCCTTGTAAATCTGGAGCTTGGGTTCTAGGACCCTGCAAAGTGGAAGGGTCCTAGAGTTCAAGCTGCAGCCCAAACATCTAGGCTGTGTCTACATTGGCACCCTTTTCCGGAAAAGGGATGCTAATGAGACAAGTCAGAATTGCAAATGCCGCGGGGGATTTAAATATCCCCCACGGCATTTGCATGAACATGGCTGCCGCTTTTTTTCGGCTCGGGGCTTTGCCGGAGAAAAGCGCCAGTCTAGACGGGATCTTTCGGAAAATAAAGCCTTTTCCGGAAGAGCCCTTATTCCTCTTAAAATCAGGAATAAGGGATCTTCCGGAAAAGGCTTTATTTTCCAAAAGATCCCGTCTAGACTGGCACTTTTCTCCGGCAAAGCCCCGAGCCAAAAAAAAGCGGCAGCCATGTTCATGCAAATGCCGCGGGGGATATTTAAATCACCCGCAGCATTTGCAATTCTGACTTGTCTCATTAGCATCCCTTTTCCGGAAAAGGGTGCCAATGTAGACACAGCCCTACAGTGCAGTTAAACAGCCCTTTAACTCAACCCCAGGAACCCAAAGCAACTGTCACAGGTCCGCCATGGATGTAGACAAGCCCATGGTCTTTAGAAGTATGTCTACACTTGAAACTCTGCAGTGGCACAGTGTGACAGGGCAGACAAGGCCGTGATCCCAGAAACAGCCATAGATAAGTCCTCCAGGAGGCTAGAGAGGCTCTTAAGGAACTGGCCAATCAGAGACTAGGAAGGTCTACAAAAGGAGCCGCAAAGCTTAGTAACAGTCAGTGTGGGGTGAAGCTCAAAGTGAGCAGGCTATGAGGCTGGCTGAGGAAGTTGCCTTCAGGAGGAGAAGCCACTTTTTCCTACTAGGGAAAAAAACTGAGGGAAACCGAGAGACAGATAGACTTGGAGATGCCAACAGAGGGTATGGGTCCCTGTTTGGTGTACTCTGGGAGAGTTGTGATTACGCTGAGTATGACTTTTCCAGAAGGCTGGAGTAGCCAAAAAGGTTTTTTAAGAGGCAGTTCAGAAACCCACAATTGGCCAGATGGGAAGTGCCCATGGGAGGTGAGTGCCACCCCATTACACACACCTACACCACATATTGGGAACTACTATGCAGGGGAAGAATTAACAAGCTGATTTTTGTTCCATTGCTCAACATGCCAAAGCATGTAGGACCAGAGTCCTGAACTGTTGTCAACTGGCATTGCTCCATTAAAGCTAAGCCTCTGGACTGCTGTATCAAAGTGAGCTAGGCCTTGGCTACATTGGGAAATTGTGTTGACTTCTCTACATAGCTCACTGGTGTGATCCTATCTTTAAACCAACCTCACTCACAGGCTGCGTCTAGACTGGCATGATTTTCCGCAAATGCTTTTAACGGAAAAGCTTTTCCGTTAAAAGCATTTGCGGAAAAGAGCATCTAAATTGGCACGGATGCTTTTGCGCAAAAGCACTTTTTGCGGAAAAGCGTCCGTGCCAATCTAGACGCTGTTTTGCACGAGAAAGCCCTGGTCGCCATTTTCGCCACTGGGGCTTTTTTGCGCAAAACAGTTTTTACCTGTCTACACTGGCCCTCTTGCGCAAAAGCCTTTGCGCAAGAGGGCTTATCCCTGAGCGGAGCATCATAGTATTTGCGCAAGAACACTGACAATCTTACATTAGATCGTCAGTGTTCTTGCGCAAATTCAAGCGGCCAGTGTAGACAGCTGGCAAGTTTTTCCGCAAGAAAAACTTGCCAGTCTAGATGCAGCCATAGTGTAAGCAGAGCTCCCTGGCGGCCTGGGGAAGCTTGCATGAGTCATGGATAATGGTACGATTTAGTCACAGAGGTCATGGATTTCTGTGACGTGACTGGAACTCTGACTTCAGCTGTGCATCCACCATCCCTGATTTCAGCTGAAGCCAGGGCTGGGTGCCTTCCTTGCAGCTGTGGTAGGAGGTGGAGTCATGGTGCCAAGCGCCAGGGCTGGAGCTAGGGCTGTGCACCCCTGACCCACAGCTTCAGCCAGGGCCAGGCTATGCACCCCTTCCTCACAGCTGCTGCAGGAGCCTGGTCTGTGCTCACACACATGCACCCTCTCCCCACACCACTTCTGCTGGGGCCAGAGCCAGGGCTGTGTGCCCCTTCTCCATTCCCCACAGCTTCAACGGGGGCCAGCTAGGGCTGAAGCCAGGGCTGCACTCCCCCCCCCCCCCACACACACATATCACTGCAGTGGGAACTAGAGCCAGGGCAAGGGGGGGCTGCCATTGTGCTCAGCCATTACCAGCAGTTACCAGTCACCTATGAAAATCATCATAACAAAATCTTAACCTTTTAAGCCCCAGGAAACAAGGCTGTGGAATCCCTTAGTCAAGCGGAAGGAGTTGAGACCTGAGCAGCAGGAATCCCGAGTGACAAATTCACCAGAGATGCCGGGGACGGCAGTGGGAATTAGGACACTGGGGCAAGTGGAGCTGAGGCTGCCTGTTGCCCTGGTAACTACCCCACACACTTTCAGCCAACACTCTGCCACCTCCTACCCCCACCAACCTTTTACACACACACACACACACACACACACACACACACACACACACACACACACACGTACGTGTTGGGATATGTAAAATGAATAGGGGTCTGGGATAGTAGTAAGGAGCTTAGCCACAGTAGGCATTACCCTTCAACGTGTTCTTATCTTTCCCTTTGTTTTTGCAGCCTAGAAAAATAGATACGCATGCCTATTGACTTTTGCTTATCCTCATTGGCTCTGTATAAAATATCTTCAGGGTTAAATTTCTTGTCATCTCTGTAACCTGCTGATTTAGAAAGTTTGTAGTGTAGAAAAGTATTGATGCAATTAGAAATTCTGTAAATAGTAATTAGGGGTGGGTATAATTGTATTCATTATTTATTCATTAATATTCATTTTATGAGAGTTAACAGTACTAAATAAGGTTTAAGGAAAAGAAGTGATAAACGTGTGAATTAACATACTAAAATAGATAAAAGGGTGTAATTGGTGCCAGGTTGTTGCCGCTCGGACATTGTGTTGAATGTCCAAGGTAAACGTGCATGGGCAATAAAGCAGTTCCCTTTACCCCATCCACTCCTGGGTTGCTTGTTTTTTCTCTAACACACACACACACACACACACACACACACACACACACACACACACACACACACACACACTTCAGCTCAAACTGCTTCCCTCTGTCTAATTGTATTAGAGCGGGGCAGAAAACAAATTTCCCATCTTGTGAAATTTTATGATTTGAAAAATTGCCTCATTCTGCATCAGAATAAAACTTGGACCTTCTGACATTTTTCATTTTAAAAAAACCACACACACACACACACACACACACACACACACACACACACACACCCCAACAACAACAAAAAGAAACCTATCCAACCCAGATTAGCCAACAATGTGGTGGGGCAGGGACTCTCTAGGGATCTGGAAGACCCAAGTTCAAGAACATGGTCCAAACCAGACAAGCAGGGACATAAATCTATGTCTCCCACATCCACGGTAAGTTCCCTGACCAGAAGCCATTAGCTGTCCTAGGGTGTGTTTCTCTTAATATTTCCTGTTGAAGCTGTTCCACTTTGTACAAGTTAAATATTAATTGAAAAAGCGACTGGAACCTTGGTCTCCCAAATCCCACATGAATATCCAAATCATCGGGTTATTTTAGAGTAGGTCTTGCTCTGGTTTTGACTAGAAATTCCAGTCTAGACCACAGAAACCTTTCTTGGTGAAAGATCAGCTGAAATTAGTGCTCTTCTGTAGGGTTGCCAGGTGTCTGGTTTTCAACCAGACAGTCCAGTACTTGAGCTTTCTGTTCAGAAAACAAATTGAGAAAATATAAATGTCCAGTATTTTCTAAATAAGATGTAATGTAGATTGTGATGTAATGTCAAGTGTGTCTGGTATTTTTGTTGAAACCATCTGGCAACCATCTGTGAAAAGTTTCAGTTTCTACTAATCAGCATTTTTCAACAAGAAAATAGCATGTTGGTATTTCAAACATCAATATTCTAAGAAAGCAGTATGTGAACTAATGAAGTCTGGTAATAACTGCTTTAATAAATGTAATGCTGCAATCCCTCATCTGCTGCAATCTATTGTATTTTTGCAAAGCAAAAAATAATTAATGGAGCGTAATATGCCAATCAACATGGTTCTATGGAAAATAGATCACGTCAAAAAACTTTATATCTTTTTTGATGAGATTACAAGTTTGGATGATTAAATTAATAATGTTGATAGACTATATTTAGACTTCTTTAAGACATACAGCTTGGAACTCCATGACATTTCGAGTAAAGTAGAAGTAGAAGGATACAAAATTAACAGTGCACACTTTCAGGGGATTAAAAAATCTTGTCAATTTATGGGTCTCAACATGTAAATGTAAGTGAGGAATCATAATTGAATGTGTGGGCTCTTGATACATTGTTATTACATACTTTTATCAATAATTTGGAAGAAAACAAAGACATCCCTGATAAAGTTCTCAGATGACAAAAGATCATGGGTGGTGGGTACAAGAGAGGCCAGGTGACACTAAGCATAATATGATGTGACACACACCTCTTTGGTGCACACCCAGCCTCCCCAAATGTAGGAGGAGTATATACCACCCATGACAAAGAAAGGGAGAGTAACAAATCAAAAAGGGAAGATCGGAGTGATTAAGTATGGACAGATTTAAATCAAAGCAATTTTAATTATCACTGAAATCAGCAAGCTAGCAACTTTAATTAAAATAATACATTTTAATTGCATTTGAATTTAGTTATTTTCTTAAAGAAAAACTGGTAGCAATTAATATGTTGAATTGCAACTCGATATGGCTTATATCATAGGAGCTCTGGGACTGGAGCACCCATGGAGAAAAATTAGTGGGTGCTCAGCACCCTCTGGCAGACAGCATCCCCCCTACCTTCCAGCACCCTTTGCCTCCTGGCAACCCCACTGACTAATTGTTCCCCTCCCTCACAGCAAGTCCCACCCACTACAAAACATTCATGGATGCTCAGGAGAGGAGGCAGGGATGCGTGTGAAAGGGTGGAATACAAGTGGGGGGGGGGCAGAGCAGGTGATCCAAAGAGGTGGGCGAGGTGGGGGTTGAGCATTCTCCATCTAGAAGGAAAGTCGGCCTATGGCCTTTACATTAAAATTGTTTGTTGCTAACACTGGATCTATACACATTGATTTAGACAGTTACACAGCGTAACGTTTATTTCAGATTCTTAATTTTTACTATTTTTATTCTGTTAACATTGGTTACTTCCTACGGGGTGATTAATTTTTTACTTGTGATTTATCTCCAGCTCTATTTGGATGCAAATTCAAAATCAAATTAATTTTTCAATTAAAATGCAGACCCCCGCATTTGAAATACAACTACCTTAAGTATGTTAAATAGCTAAGGGAAAAAATGCTATGAAAACATGTTTTGCTTTTAAAATGAACTGATTAAACAAACCAAAGAAGTACAATCTGTAGTTAACACATTGAAATGTTTCTGGTCAACATGCCCTTCAAGATTTTGATAGATCTCATCCTCCCACAGCTAGATTTTATTTATAGAATGTCAGGGAAGAAGCAAGCTTTCCTTCTTTTTCAATATCCAATAAGCTTCTTAACTTTTGAATGAAGTGATCATGGAGCTGAACTAGTTAAATAAACTGAAGTGAAAAAAATTTCTCTCTGAATCTGAAGAAGAGGCTACTGCTGTCCAAATCTGGTTCAATGGATCCACAGACACTGGTTCCAACTGTTTGGCTGGCGAAGTCCAACATTTTGGAATTTTAAGTTGCTTTAAAAAAAAAAGTGTCCACAAACATGTATTACATAATATTTGTATTTAATTTGAATTATTGAACATATAGTAATACAGGCCTTACTTGGGCTAACTCAAAGTTTGCCAACTTAAAATTTAATTTTAAATAGTTTTTATTTTTAAATAAACCTGTATTTAATTTACATTAGAGAATATATATAATAAAATTTACAAAAACCTGATTTGTTTTAAATCAATGATCTGGACCAGCAATCTGGATCACTTGGTAAACTGGGTACAGTACAAGCAAGCAATATGTGTTTTAATATAGCTAAAAGTAAATGCATACATCCAGGAATGAAAAATGTAGGCTATGCTTACAGGATTGGGGAACTCTGTCCTAGGAAGCAGTAACTGAAAAACATTTGGAAGTTGTGGTGGATAATAAGTTGAAGAATTTTTCCAGTACAACACAGTGGCCAAAAGGACTAATGTGTATATATACACACCTCTGGTGTTACTGGTACAACCACTACTGGACTATCGTGTCTAATTTTGGTGTCCACAAGTCAAGGAGCAGAGGATATAGAGAAAAGCCATGAGAATGATTAAAAGATTGGAAAAAAGGCCTTATAGTAAGAGACTCCAGGAACTCAATTTAGTTCTCTTTAAAAAAGTTAGGGGTGACTTCATCACAGATAAGAATCTACATTGGGAACAACTATTTACTAATTGAACCTAACAGATAAAAGGTATCACAAGAACTAATGGCTGAAAGTTGAAGTTAGTAAAACTGATTAAAAATAAGGTGCACATTTTTAATATTTAAGGTATTCATTCATTAGAACAATTTACATCATGCGTGGTGATATATTCCCCATCACGGGACATTTCAAATCAAGATTAGATTATTTTTCTAAAAGATCTGCTCTGAATCATAAAGGAATTAATTCAGGGAAGTTTTATGGACTGTGTCATGTGTTAGATCAGATGGTCACAATGATCTCTTCTGTCCTTAGAATCTATGCCTCTCCAAACCATTGCATGCAGTCTCGCAATACAGAAATGAAGAGATGAGAATCAATATTTTGCTTTATGTTTAAAAGGTTTGAACAGACATCAATTGTCATCTCATAAAACCTCATGGGTCTGAAGCAATCACAAATGTAACTGTTCCTTCTCAGGAGCAATTTAATGTGCTCGATATTCCTAACACCTGACTGTCAAAAATCTTCACAATAGTGACCAGAGGTCCCAATCAGAGTGGCAACTTCCCTATGTAGCTTTTGTACAAATGTATAGTAATGGACAGTCCCATAGCCCGAGAATTTGCAATTTAAATAGACAAGACATACGAAAGGTGGGAAGTCAAATGGTATGGCCATATTGTTCTAAGGTTAAGAATATATTTATAATGGCAACTCCAGGGGATGTGAAGCACATGACAGCAAAGGCCTCAGCATGGATTGTCTGTATCCACTTAGAAACCCGGATACTTAAGCATTGTCCAGTGCTCCCAAAGTGGTGATGCTGCAGTACCACAGGCATTACCTAAGCTAGCTAAATTAAAGCTAGCTCTGGATGGCTACACAAGCAGCCATCACACCCCATCATTGCTGTACAGACATAACCAAAGAAAAGAAGTGACTTGCCCAAGGTCAAACATCAGGTCAGTGACAGTTGCTGATTCCCAGTCCAATGCTATCTACTGCTCCGCAAAGGCTCTCTTCTATGTTCCATTGTAATCCAAATCACAACAAATAGCTCAACCACAAGGAACCTATCCTAGATGGTGTCAAAAGCTTTTTGTGAGGCATTGGAACTGTAG
Organism: Pelodiscus sinensis; assembly: GCF_049634645.1. Lineage (NCBI taxonomy): Eukaryota > Metazoa > Chordata > Testudines > Trionychidae > Pelodiscus > Pelodiscus sinensis. Next base: position 105,927,854 of record NC_134711.1, read on the forward strand.
AGGCTGGCGTCTTGCAAGATGAGAGACTAAATGTACATTTTTCACATACCACAGTTACAAAGAGCATCCCACGTTAGGGAGTCCACACAATAAACAATCACAAGCTAGCTTTTTAACACATAGTGGTTCCAACAATGGAAACTTCATTGTGAATGTGACTGCGAGGTTAGATGGAAACAGCAGACAAAAAGAGACATGAAACCTTGTTAATAGGAGAGTGGGCTAGAATATATTCCCTTCCCCGCCACCCAAATAACTTAACCTTTCTCAAAGAATAAAAACCTCAACACTGAAACATTTTGGCCCAAAAATGTTTTGACCAAAAAAGTCCAATTTTTCTGTAGCAAACACATAATCTTTTGCAAAAAGTTTCCGTTAGTCAACTCCCGCACCCCCAATTTCAATGGAAGAATTGCAACCAGCCCTAATGAACAGCAAATGAAATATGTTGCTTACAGTACTTGGGCTTGGTTTTTAAAAAAGTGCAGCCTGTAACATGAAATCATGGTAGCTGCTACAAGTCAAAGACAGTGCTACACATGACAGACTTGGGTATTATGCTAAAGTAGCTTCTCCCAACCAGCGTAGTCCTCTTTGTCCCTTTCACCACTTAATCACATACATTCTTTTTCCATCAGGACTTTCATCCCGACAGGCCCTTCCTGCTAATGCACCCTACCAATGACCACCATTGTTCAGGCTGCGTGCCATTAGCCATTGCTCTGGCAGCAACCAAGGTCACGATGGCTTACTCCCTCCGGCTTTTCCCCTGCATCCAAGGCTGCTCCTGCCATAGACACTTGGGTATTCATAATCTTCCTATCACTTCAAAGCTGCAACTCCATCCCTTGCAGAGGACAAAGAATTGAATCAGTCACTTAAAAGGTTCTAAATATCAGCTGACTGTTTTCCAAGTAGTTACAGATAAAAATTTGATTACTTGCCACTAAGGAAGGCGGCTAAACCTACTGAAGTGGAGGTTTCTTATTTGGATTAAGACAACACACCTGTGGAAATACCAGAGTAAAGGGCCAAAAGGAGAAAATCCCCACAATCAGTTTGGGGGAGAGTGCCGGGTCTGTATACTCCCCCTCGCCCAACTTTTGAGTGGATTGAGCAGGAAAAACAAACAGATCCCAGGGAACCCATCAAAAAGCAAGTGTTATTGTTATGCAGGCCCTGAGCTCTGTACTAGCTTTGGGATGCCTTATTCCCCTGGTATTGCAATTCCAATAGGACGTCTTACTGCCAAGGGCCATCTTGCACTCTGCAATCCCTATGATCGCTTCAGTGAGAACGCCACACAAAAAAAGTCCCACATTAGTTTTTAGTATAGCTACACAATGCACCAATGCCCCAACAAGGCCCATCTCCTCTTTTTACTTGCTAAGAGATGTGACCCCAACCCCTACCTGAGGTGAATAGCTATTACTAATGCAAATCACAAAAGCTACAAAATACAAGAACACCTGTAAAGCTAAGCAGGCAGAGCCCACAGGAGGACTGAAAAGCATTTTTTTAAACACTGCGTAGCATAGGCACCAACTCCATGGGTGCTCAGGGCCAAAGTTCCCACAAGGAAAAATTAGTGGGTGCTGAGCACCCATAGGAAGCCCACTGATCAGCTCCTTTTCACTCCCCCATGCCTCCCACCCACCAGTGGACCCTGTGGATTAGTGCTTCCCCCTCCCTCCTTGTTCCTCCTGCCTATTGTGATCAGCTGTTTCATGAAGTAAGGAGGCTCTGAGGGGAAGGGGGTAGCAAAGACGCAGCATACTAAGGCATGGGGGTGGAACTGGGTGGGAAGAGGCAGGGTGAGGGTGGAGTCCTGAGGAAGGGATGGAATGGGGGTCCAGCCACGGGAAGAAGTGAGAGTCAAGCATCTCCTGGCACTTTTGAAAGTTGGCACCTGTGGTAAGTGCCAACTGCCTGTTACGGAAGGCATTTCATTTTCTGCCCTCCTGTATATTGAGCCCCTCTACTGCAGGGAAACGGAGATAGTTACAGTTCTCTTAACCTTCCATGATCTACAGCAGTGATTCTCAGCCATGGATACATGTACCGGTGGGGGTACACAGAGGTCTTCCAGGAGGTACATCAACTTATCTAGATATTTGCCTGGTTTTACAGCAGGCAATGTAAAAAGCACTAGCGAAGTCAGGACAAACTAAACTGTTACACAATTAAACTTATTTTTATTGCTCTATACAGGATACTCTGAAATGGAAGTACAACATTTATATTCCAGTTGATTTATGTTGCATGGTAAAAATGAAAAAGCAAGCAATTTTTCAGTAATAGTGCGCTGTGACACTTCTATATTTTTATGTCTGATTTTGTCAGCAAGTAGTTTAAGTGAGGGGAAACTTTGGAGGGGGTACACAAGACAAATCAGATTTCTGAAAGTGGCGCTGTAGTCTGGAATAGTTGAGTGCCACTGATCTACAGTACTACTTTACAAATCCTATTCAGTACTACGCCTACCTACTGTGTCCTTTCAGGAAAAAACAGTGTTATTTAGGTGTCTTAAAGTTGTGCTTTTAAACTTACCTGTAGACATCCAAATATAAGTGACCTCTATTCCGAAGTGCGCGAGCAGACTAAGGCCACATTGACCTCATAGGGAGTTGGGATTGCTCAGCACTCAACAAAACAGAAACAGCTCTTTCTGTGTAAGTAACTGAAGACACATTTTAGGAATCTCACTTCTAGGCACCAAGCTTTGAACATTTTTGGCCTAAAGCATTAACAGAGATTTAACTGTATGTTCTGGAAACAAAATCCAGACCGTTTCAGTTGCCAGGTGTACATCTAAGGCTACGTTTACACTGCAGGCTTCTTGCGCAAGAACTGTTTTGCGCAAGAGTTCTAGTGCAAAAGCTCTTGCGCAAGAGCACGTCCACACTGCCATTTGCTTTTTGGAAGAGATGTGCTTTTGCGCAAGAGCATCCATGGCAATGTGGATGCTCTCTTGCACAAGAAAGCTTTGATAGCCATTTTAGCCATAGGGCTTTCTTGCGCAAGAAACCCTTGTTGCCTGTCCACACTGCCTTCTTGTGGAAGAGCTCTTGCGCAAGAGGGCTTATTCCTCGTGGGGAGAGGAATAACTCTTGCATGAGAGTTTTCTGACGCTTTACTGTAAATTTATTTACGCAAGAACATGTGTGCAGTGTAGACGCTCTGCAAGGTTTTGCGTAAGAACAACTGTTCTTGTGCAAAAAGCCTGCAGTGTAGACGTAGCCCTAGAGTAACACCTTCATCCTCAGCGGTGTTACTCCAGATTTATGTCTCCAGTGTGCAACTGCAAATAGTATTTTGCCCTGTATTGAGTGAAGCAAAAGAAAAACATTTAAAAACTATGAATTTTAGCCAAATGGACAAACCACAAGCCTCTAACTTCTAGACAAGATAAGAAATTATCTAGCCCCTGATGAGTGCAAACCTTCAAAATGCTGAATGCTTCCAAAGAGTGGCTGAGTGACTGCATCTTCCCAAGAAGTCAGTGAAATTAGAGGGTGCTCAGCACCATGTAGTATCAGTCCCAAAGTCAGTCAGAGGTGTTTCAGCACTAACCCATCAGACTATTCCTCTGTGAAATAAGGGTGCATCTAGAGTGCACCCGAAGCTCTAAATAAGCTACACAATTAGAGCTATGCAAATTGTGTAGCTTATTTCCGGTCAATTTTGAAATAGTTTATTTCGAAATTTGGCGCTGTCTACACAGCACTTAATTTTGAAATAAATTCCTATTCCAAAATGTCCCTTACTCCAAGTGGAATGAGGTTTACAGGGATGTCAGAATAACAAGCCCGTTACCTCCGGTATCTGCAAATCAGTATTCTGCGTCTTTTGAGCATGCCCGTTATTTCGAAATGTATTTCAAAAATAGCGCTGCAGTGTAGACATAGCCCAAGTATCCTTACTGTATATTATACAAAGAGTCAGGTATCCTGGACCCATATCTTTGTGACCCACAAGCGGCAGGTTGCTCAATAATGTGATCTTTGTTACCCTCCTCTGGTTTTTTGGTGAGAAGGAACCAGAAGTCACAATGAACAGTATTCATGTTATGTTGAAAGTGCTCTTGGCCAGGAGGTGGTATGCTCAAATTCAGCTACTGTGGTAAAATCCTAGCTCTGTTGAAATCAATAGGTGTTTCACCATTGACTTCAATGGGGCCAGGATTTCTCCCCAAGAATTCAGGTCTTACCAAACTACTGCTGTGCGTATTGAAAGGATGGCACATTGTTAGAGATGCCATTCTTCAGGCGAGGTGTTAAAATGACATCTTTTCTATAGGTGTCTATCCCAACACATTTTCAGAAAGATTAAGAGACAAGCCAAATCTCCTGAACAATGCGTTCTCTCAATATCAACGTTTAAATCCAAAGCTGTGTGCATCTCTTCTTTATGTATTAAAAATTCAAAGTAGTCATTGAATTATAATTTGTATCATTGATAACTTGGATAAATAATAATAGAAATGTAGCCGTGTTAGTCTGGTCTAGCTGAAAAAAAAAAAAACAGGACTATGTAGCACTTTAAAGACTAACAAGATGGTTTATTAGGTAATGAGCTTTTGTGGGCCAGACCCACTTCCTTAGATCAAATAGTGGAATAAAATTGGCATGACCATATATACCAAAAGATGAAATCAAAAAAATGAACACATACGAAAGCTCATCACCTAATAAACCATCTTGTTAGTCTTTAAAGTGCTACATAGTCCTGTTTTTTGTTTTGGATAAAAAAAGAATCGAATTTCTCTTAGACTTTGAAGATTTCTCAGTGTTTTACAAAGCAATATACTTTTCTGAATAAACTCAAAAAACATGAGCAATAATCATTTTAGGGGCTCAAACTGGGCCTGAGATTTTAAGTATTAAGCACAAGATTGGAAGTAAGGATGTTAGCATGTACCTGTTTACACTAACCAATAAGCCTGAGCTCATCAGTTAATCCTAATGGTCACACACACACACACACACACACCCTTGCTGCCTCTATATCAGAGGCAGCAGGAAGAGGGCAGGAAGGAGCTAGTATGAACGGGGTGCCAGCTTTTAAGCTGGCTCTCCATGCATGCCAGCTCCCGTTGAACCACCTGCCATCCCTATCCCTGTTGCATTCCACAGAGGCAGCAGTGAGGGAGGGCAGGCAGATTTTGGTGCTCAGGGGGAGAAATCTTAAAAGCCAGCTCCCGACAAGCCCCAGCTCCTGTGCAGCTGCCTGGCCCCGCTGGACTGCTGCCTCTGATAGAGAGGCAGCAGCACAAGGGCTGGGGGGAGGGACCAGGCAGGAGACAGTACACATGGAAAGCCGGCTTTCAGTATGGCTCCCTGCACATACCAGCTCCTGTGAAGCCATTTGCTCCCTGAGCTGCTGCCTCTGTATCAGAGGATCCAGTGGGTGGGGGTAGATAGGAGCCAGCTCTCTGCAAGCACTAATTCCCACCTTTCCACCTGTGTGTAAAAGTGTAACTGCTAAGAATTTCACTGCTTATGCATTTACAAAAATAATCATTTGTTAACAGCCCTAAGTGGGAGCCTGAGTTCACTGGCTTCTGTTCCCAGATCAGCCAACAAATTACCACAAAGCCTTCACCTAAGGCTGATTTAGAAACAATTAGTTGGAGGCAAGCTAGGTGTCAATGTAAGAGAAATTAAGTGACATGGGGCTTGTCTACACTAACAAATTAGTTTGCAGGAAGCTGGGGTGTGAATGTAGCCTGCTGCAGACTGTCCATGCGGAACCTACTGCATGCATTAACAATTTGTTAATGAGCTTTGATCTAGTCCATTAACAGGAGCAGATCAAAGCCTATGAACAAATTGTTATTGCATGTCAGCAGTGTCTACACAATTAGTCTGCAGCACTGAAGGCTAGTGCAGGGCCCTCTGTCACTTTCCTCCCAAGTGGGGAAACTGAGGCAGTGGTTATAAAACGTATCTGTTTAATAGGAAAATACAACTAAATGTATTTTCCCTGTGCCTTCTCTCATCCAACCCAATGTTACTCCCTGCAATCAAGATGGTAATGCTGCCACAGAGCAAAGCAGCCAAAAACCTACATAGTTTCACTCAGCCTCTGGCAGGCCGAAAGTAAGAAATGAGGATCTAACTAACACTTCTACACACCCAGTCCCATTATTGTATCTGTGCACAATAGCCAAGAACATAAGCCAAGTCTGTTTCAGAGGGACAGCTCCTCATTTATGCTAAGGCACAGTTGTAAAGGAACCTTAATGTTAGTGAGAATCAGGCCCAGAGTTTATTCCAGTTTGGCAAAAATGAAACTGTCTAGACATCTTAGACGCGAAGAAGAGAACAAAAAAAGGGGAGATGAAGAGGAGCAGAGAATGCTACAGAGGCAGGCGTCAAAAACAATTTGAGAATGAGATGATGGGGGAGGGCAAAATGTTCCAAGTATCTTAAATACGAGCAAGGAGAGAGATGGACTAAAAAGCATAAGAGAATGAAATGAAGTCAGTCACAGCAGAATTCTACTAACGCTAATGGGCTTTCGCCATAGATGGATTTGTTCCAGTACTTCATCTTGGGTGGAGATTGTATTGCTTTTATTTTTAAACTTTCAAATTTTGATCATTTGACAGTGAAAGGAACTCAGAAATAAAGCCTGCCTCCTCAAAATATTTTAATCCTTTCCCCTACCCACCTATACCCAGGAGGCATGGATGAAGAGAGTCCTTGATCAGAAAAAAAAATAAAAGCACTAAGTCATGAGCTAGCTCTTTCACCTACCAACCATGAGCAGCTAGTCCAAAGAAACGGATTGGTTTAATGGAATTCACCATTACTTGCATACCCCTCATATTTCTCATTACTACTCGTGTAAATATTGTACAAACTCCTGGGAAAGGGAACAAAGGAAACACACAGGTACTTACATTTTATCCAATATCAATTCCTCCTAAATCAAGAAAATTTTCCTCCTATCTCTCATTTACATTTTTGTTTTATCGAGGTTAAAAAGTCAAGAAAGGTATACAAGGAAAGGATGGATATTCCCCAAACAAAAAACAATTCAACATAAATTAAAGGACTTAAACCCAAACGTGGCAGTGGAAATGTAACAGCTATCAAACCCAATAGAAGAAATGTGTAGTTCAATGTTGTAGCAACTACACACTGCACCACTTACCTTATAACAATGAGATACTGAGAGAAGTTTGGGTGAGTTTAAAAGTGAGTCTTGCATTTCAGTGGTGATCTTGAACAAACAAATTTTCAGAAATCAATGGAGAGTCAGTTTCACAATGCCCATAAAAAATGCTAAAGAAGAACCTAGTTAAAAATTATCCAAGAACAAGGATGTTCATGCCTTCCTGAAAATTGTTCAAGAAGTATTTGTCCCTTCCTAGTCACTGCCAGAGATAGGGGTATGTCTACACTGCAATTAATAACCCACAAATGGCTCATGCCAGCTGACTCAAACTTGTGGGATTAAATTAAATTAAAAACAATAAAAAATAAATTAATGGAGATTACTTCTCTCCTAGAACTGTAAGGGACCTTGAAAGGTCATTGAGCCCAATCTGCTGCTTTCACAGCAGGACCAAGTACACATCCCCGACAAGTTTTTGCCCCAAATCCCTAAATGGCCTCTACATGGATTGAACTCACAACCCAAGGTTTAGCAAGCCAATGCTCAAACCACTGAGCTATCCCCCCTTAGTGCTAAAGGGTTGTTTAATTGTGAGGTAGAGGTTTGGATCTGGACTGTAGCCCATGCTCTGGGACCTTCAAGGAGGGACAGTCTGAGAGATCAGACTGCAGCCCAAGTGCCAGCACCATCATTAAACAGCCCATGCGCCTAAATCCTGCAAAACCAGCTCAACTGGCAACAGTCAGCTGGGTGTGTCTAACTGCAATGTAGACAATATGACCTTGATTTATACAAATTGTAACTTTAGGCCAGAATTTCCACTTCCCCACCATAATCCCACCCAAATCACACTTGAAAAAGAGTGCAATGATCAGCTCTCTAAGCACAGTAAATATCCAGACTGCACATACCATGCCCTCAAAAGGGCAAAACTGCTGAAAAGCCACAAGGCAGAAGATTATTATTTCATAGCAGAGTCAAAGAAAAGAGGGCAGCCAAATTATATAAAACAATTCCAATACCAAGGGCCTAATTCCACACAGATTAAGACCCTTAGATTTAAATTTATTCCATCAACCACAGCCTTAATTCCTAAATTTAAACAGGAAATATTTAAACTTAACAATAATAAGGTATGTTTTACCCATTAACAATCACTTCAGATTTGGTACGAATACAAGATTTTACTGAAAACCTATGGGAAATTAACCTTCAAATAATATATGGAAGAAGTTCCCACTCTTAATAGTTTAGGAGTTAAAGTATGATCATTTGTACAGTCCAAACCCCTAAATTAACAGCATTTCTCATAGTGAATGGAGAAAGATAAAAAATGGCTTAAATACAGAAAAAAGAAAACAAGTCATTCTCTAGCTGAATTTATTATAGCAAAGGGCCATCTTCACTGTAAGGCTAAGTGGTGGTACTTCCTGTTTAAAGGTCCACTATTTTAAGTGCAGTAAAACACACATGCTTATTTGGATCATTTTTTAAATTTGCTGAGGTTCTTGGGACCATGGGATAGAGTTAGTGGTTCACATTTGAGCAGGAGATATCCCTAAAAATCAGTTGTTTGCAAAATACTTACTTCTACCTTTTTCCTGAACACCTGGGTCACAAATTGTGTGCAATCACAGATCAACACTGCTTCATTAGCAGAAGCCCCTAGTGTTGATGCAACGATAGGGAAAGTTGGGTTTTTACTGATATAGTGTGATTCACTCCAGAGATGTGGTTTTACTAACACTGGCAAAGCTATGCTTTGTATCAAAAGAGGGAATGTTGGGGGAGGAGGGAGAGAAAACTGGAAGAGTAGAGGGATGTGGGGTTTGGGAAGATATAGGCTGGGGACTCTGGAACAGCTATTGAAGGCCCATCACACAATTAAACAACAACTTCTGTTAGTGCCCTACATTCTCCCTTCTGATTTGAGGCCACCCCTTACCTTCCTCTCTCGTCTTGTCCCAGCTAGGGTTGCCAGATGGTTTCAACAAAAATACCGGACACACTTGACATTACATCACAATCTACCTTACATCTTATTTAGAAAATACCAGACATTTCTATTTTCTCAATTTGTTTCCTGAACAGAAAGTTCAAATACTGGACTGTCTGGTTCAAAAATGGATGCCTGGTAACCCTAGTCCCAGCTAGGCAGGTACTGAGGGGAAAAGCCTCCCATTTGCAGCCCTGCTCACAGGGCACTGGTTGTTTCACTCCTACCTGGGTTAATTCTGCCACAGACCCTTCATCCATTTCTAGCCTCTGCAAGGTGTCTTCCCATTGTTGTGCAGAACAATGACCTCTCAGGGCTTTTTCCCTTTCTGGAGGTAAGCTCCACAGTCAATAGCTATGCTCCCCTTTGCATCAAGGGGTTCTCACAACCCCTTGCAGAGAACTGGAAAGGAAACCCAGGCCCTCTCTCCACTCTGGGTTCTAATTGAGGAACCCTGTAAAAGACACCTATCTTGGTCTTTCTTCAGGTCCTTTTTCCACAGCCCTCCCTGTTCTTGCTGTAGCTCTGTCTAGCCCTTCTTTCACTCTCTAGCAACCACAGAGAAATTGCAGAGTTCTTTCCCTATCACCCTACAGTTGCTTCCTTATGAAGACATTTTCCTTTTAGGCTCACTCTTCTCCTCTCCCCCCTAGCACCTCTGCAGCTGGGCTTCTTCTGTTGGGTCTAACCCACACTCCAGCTGCAAGCTGGGATTTTAACTGAGGTCGCTAATGCCAGTTAACTTTTTAGGGCTTTAATGAAAAAATAATTGCAAAAATTATTCTTGTTGCAGAAATTTGCACTGCAAGTACTAATATGTGACCATACAAATGCACAAACTCTTAAAAAAAAGAATAACTTCCACAAAATGCTTAAATGAATTTAATTAAGTCCACAGTCCAGCAAGATAGTTTAGCACTTGAATAGTCCTAGTGAATCCCTATTCACTTGATTACCGGTACACCTGTGCTTCAGTCCCTTGCTTACTTGGGATCCAAAAGCAAGACATTCCACTGCAAGCCTAAAATTCAGGTTTTATCTCTGAAATATAAACTAATGATAATTAGAAACATTATTTAGAAGATGGAAAACATCAACATAACTAAAAGAGCTTTTAAAATGTTAATATTAAGGGAAATAGGGCATACAGTTGCAACAGCACTCTGCCAGTTCTCCCTTACAAGCTACAGCTATTCTAACTGTATGTCACAACCTTGAAAGCTGTAAAGTCAGCAAAACAGCACCTCTCTTTTCACCTTCCTACTAATTGGTCCAGTTCTTGGAAAACATAAGGATAAATAGCTGATTGATTCCTCATTTCTTCCCACTGAAGACTCTTAAACTGGGACATAATGTAATAATTATTTCCCATATTGAAAGACACATTTGCTATTGAGTCATTGATTACAGCCTCATATCTTTTCTATCATGTAGCATTCTCTAACACCTCAAAACAACAAACTCTTTAAAATATGGCCACCTAACAACTCTCCCTGAAATTTCAAGAACCACCACAGCAATTTGTATTTTAATGGTGGCCCAGCATAAATCATACGCACATACATTAATATTTAATGTAATGCATTCCAATTGATTGCCTTGATCTACCTTACCATGGATTTACTTTACCAACTCACCGAGCCATAATACTGAAAAATATTTCATTCTTTCAAATGTGAGGCTTCCTATTTCAATCCTTATAGAAAAGCCCATTTGAAGTGCAGACGGTTTTGAATGTGTAAAGACTGTAGGATTAGGCTTCATGGTATGTTTCTTACATCCAACGGGACACATCCAAGGTAGGCAAAGGTGACAGTGACAGGTCTATCTGATCAGTGTTAAAGTGGAAAGAGTCGCTAATAGCAGAACATAAAGGCATCATAATAAAATAATCCATTAACTGAGTGAATACTTGTTTCAGTAAGAAACTAGATCCAAATTCTGTCCCAGTGTGCAAATGACTTCAGAGTCAGACAAATGTATAGTGGAAATGGCTTGAAACCCAACTCTTCTCCCTATGCACAACCCCCACCCCCTCCTCCCCCACCTTTTGTAGAAGCAAAATAATCTGTGTTGGGAATGTTTACCTGTACCATTAGTAGTCAAAGGTTGGAGATGCAGCCAACACCCCAAAATACCCTCTGCAGCGCATCTTTCAGATGACACACAGAGACCATTTTTGATGAGTTTGGGCGGGATGGGGAGCCAACTTTAGCCCCACAACACTCTATTATCTGTTCATCATGCTGCATAGGGACAGAGTGGGATTAACAAAACAGTGTGGGGCATCTACAAGTTTTCATTGTCTTGTACACAGCAGTAACCGCTCTCCAGTGAAGCGGGTGAGTGGGAGGTATTGGGAGCGGGAGCAGTTGACAGGTGGGGCAACCAGCAGATAGGGGGGGGGACAGGGGAAGCTGGATGCTTGTGCGTACTAACCACCCACTAACTGTTTTTGTGGACTGGCCCACTCCAAGAGTCAGCATCTCAGGTCTTTGTTTCTGAACTGGGGAGTTGGTCAAGGTTTCGTAGGTTTCAATGTTTTGGTCACTGGGGCTTTCTATTGTCTTGCTGGGATTCTGCATTTAGATGGGGTTGCTTTCAGCAGTTTCCAGCCAGTTCCTTAACAATCCTATTCACTATGGCCCAGACAACAAAGTAACACCCTCATCTCATGTCCAGTGTAACTGCTAAGTACAGACTTAACACGTCTCTCTCCACTGGGTAACAACAGATAATGCAGATAGAAACTAAGAATTCATATAAATGAGACAGAAAATTCCCTTGTCACAGTATACCGTTGGGCTTGTCAACAGCAGAAAGCTGGGTTTTCTGCCATGTAGCTATACAACTAAGATTTTCACCAGTTTGATTAGACCACCTCCAACTGAATTCTAATTCCAACATGTCAACAAATAGACATAATTGCTTAATTTTAACAGTGCTGAATCTGATCCACACTCAAGCCACAGTACTAATGGGTGTATTAAAAAATAGATTAGAAAAGCAGATTAGAAGAGTAGACAGATTTGGGAGTAACCTTATCTTCACAAGTGTGAGGGCTTTATACATAGACTTTAGTCAGTCTATGGATACCCACTTTAGAGCTGCGGACATGGGTACCCTCTTTATTTCTGTAGATGCATCTATCTGCTTTTACTTTTGTGGATGCAGATATAGGCGGACCATGTTTGTGAATCAGATGTGGATTCAAATTTTGTAGCTACACAGAGCTCTACTTATATATAACAGAACAGGTGGCTCTTCTGCAAGGAGTAGGAGGAAAGGATGAATTCTGTGAGCCTATTGATAGGGTTTAAATGCCCTGTATACCAGCATCTACAGTTATGCTGCCAGAATTCATATGTAGGCCAGAGAGGGCCAGGATCCCAGGACTAAATTAGGAGCTGTGGAATGGTTTCACTGTGATTTCATGTCTAGGGAGCAAAAGAATCCTTCCCTCAATGGTTCTCTCCATAGCCTGTGGGTCAGAGACATGGATTTTGTTCTGTGGACTCCATTCTGTGCTTGTATGCACCCTATGCAATCTCATGCACTTCAGTGGGGTACAAATCAGAACAGACTTCATAACTACACATTTTCCAGTTTCACCAACCTTGTCAACACAGGCATCAGGAGCTGAATTATTGCTCTAGTTCGTTTTTTTCATTTCTCTTGCATTAACCATTGCCCCTGTGGTAATGCACAACCCTCTCTCCACAGTCATTACTGATCAGCATGGATGTACACTGCTTTGAGAAGATCACAGTCAGCTACTGTTACTTTTATCTCCTTTTTCTTATACATGATATTTTATAATTGCACCTTAGTTCTAGTTACCTTTTGCTGCTGCACCACTTTTATCAGCTCAGTCCTTATGACTGAACAAGTTACCCATCTCAATCCCTGAAGCTAAGGTCAGTGATTTCAAATCCTGAACCCATTGAACTGGTCCTGCGAGTTTTGGAGGAAAACGTCTGCTCTATATTTTATATAAGCACTTAATAAGAGCGTAAGTGTAAGCAACACATCAAATCGATAACTGGCTTTCACAAAAAACATTTCTGTTACAAAAATATTATTTATAAAAACTGTCCTAGTCACTGAAGCAAAATATTTAACTTATTACATTTACAAGTAGGTAAAACAAAACCTCGACATATATAGGCAAATATTTGTAAAAGTGCATAAAACTTAGTGTCCAAAAATAAGTGTAGACAATTTGTTGTTTATAAGTTTGGTCAACAAATTACTGTTCTCAATGAGAAATATCTATTTCATTATTTTTCACTGGAAAGAGCTTCTCTATATTTGATTATAAATGGTAATATAATTTTACAAGAGAAAAACATTACTTTAAATTTCAGAAAAAGTCATTCTTATACTTTTTCTCTTCTCCCAATGTTTACTTAATTACATCAAGGTATTGTTATGTATAAATTAATTTGCTCTGTCTTTACACAGAAAGATGAGAATATTTTAAAATTTAGAGATTAGTTAGGATAATACTGAATATGTAAACACCTACTACCATACATCAGGTGTATGTTCATTGTACGAATCTTTCTTACTTATCTTAATGATAAATATAAGAAGTAGGATGATATCTGAAGATGATGAATATATAATAAGTTACATGATAAAAGGTTACATGTAACACTCATAGTTATACTTTCCATGTTATACAAACCCAGCTAAAAGACACTTCAAAAATATGTACCAGATCAAGTATTTCATCTCTCAAGGATGAACTGGAAGTTTAAATGTCACTGATTAGCAGGACCTCATAACTATCTTGTGGCTGCTTTGCCTCTCTTGAATGACAGGTTGCCCCCTAAATGGATATAAATAACCCAGAGAGGTGTCCCTCTTTCCACATACAGTATTACAATATGCTGTATAAATATCACCCAAAATGTTATATATGTACTACAATTGTCCAGGGTTCACCAAGGGCTTTTCTGTAAATAAGGACCAAACAATTCAGGTATGGCGGAAGTATTTCCTAGTGCTGCAAAGGTCTGCTATGAGAAGTTGAGGGGTTCCCATTTGCTTTCTTGCTACACAGTGTAGCATTTTAACGTAGCCATAGGTTTAAATTGTCATATAATCCACCCTTTAACTCCGCAGTGATTGCTGATCCTTGAGTCCTGAAATAAATCACTCCTCCCGGGCTCATAAATTCATGCCTCCAGGGTTCTTTACACACATTCTCCACAAGGCCATTTTTTGCTTCCATGTCTGATCCAGCGGCTCAGGTACCTGAACACAGAGCGCATCCGTGGGAAGAGATCCGCGGGCACCTGTCAGTATTTCGTTTTGCTTAGTGCACGAGCTTTACTGGGGAGAAAGGGGGTAGAGAAAAGCAGCCGCTCACTCACCTCTCTCAGCTGTTCCAGCTCCTGTTTAAGGCAATCGTAGTCAGCCTCCAGCTCGTCATATTGCTGCTTCAGGGTGAGTTTCTCCTCCAGCACCACCAGCCCATATTCAGCAGCCTGGATCTTCTCGTGCGTTGTTTCGGTGAGCTCCTTAGTCAGCCTTTCGATCTCAGTCTTATAGTGATCCACGGTCTGCAATACCTCTTCTGCAGCCATAGCCCTTGTGGGTGGGTGGATGGACGGACAGAGAGATGGAGAGGGGGTAGAGGGAGGGGGGAGGGAGGGATGGCACACACTGTCCCTGGACGCTGCTGCTGGGAGCAGCAGCTACACTGGCTGAATCACTGAAGAGAGATGCAACATGGGGAGAAGAAGGGGAGGAAATCAAAGAAAAGGCTGCAGCCCCATTTGTCCTCTGCCCGCTTCTCTCCTTCTCCTTGGCCTGTCAGCACCAGCCCAGCGTCCTGGGGTGAGGGTGGGGGGTGAGGGCAGCTTGGGGTTGGGGTTTTTTTTTTTTTGCTTATTCAGAGGCACTGATCCGCCATGTCTCGAGGGCAGCTTCACTGCAGTCTGTGAACTCCCCACCTGCTCCCTCTCTGCCCGTTGCCGCTGCTGCAGCCTGTGCAAAAATGATGCAGTCTGCCTGCTGCCCGCCTGGAGCCGAGCGAGAGGGGGAGAGAGCAGATGGGGAGGAAGGCTGGGCGGGGGAGGGACAATTCTTACCAGAGCACAGCAAAGGAGAGAGACTACAGCCACCTCCCCGCCAGCCCCCCTCTACACACACACCCCTCCCCGCGGCCAGGAAGAAGGAGAGGCAGCAATGCAAAAGGCAGGGAGGAGAGATGGGAAAGTGGCTGTGATGTCGCCTCCTCCCACTCCCCCACCATCATCAGGGCAGGAGTGTGTGTGGCTGCCTCCACACAAGTCTGCTGAGAAGTATAGATCTCTCACACACACCCACACAACACACGCCCCCTTCCAGAAATCTGTCCCTTCCCCCCCCCCCCTCCCCACACACACACCAGGGTATTCACTGGCAGGTTTGCACAAGGAGAACAGCAGGAAACAATCCTCATCTGCTTCCTGTCAATGCATCTTCACCCTTGCATAACCGAGCATTGCAAAGGGGATATCAGAGCAGGGACATCTCAGACACCTTAAAAAATTCCCTCTAAGGCAACAACCCTCTCCATAGACGCACCCCAAACTCCCTCAACCCTCTTACCCCAGAATACACACAAACATCCCAGCTCCTACCCACAGGGATGAGACTGGCATCTTCCCTGGAAGTGGGGTTCTTACACCTTCCTTTGAGGCATCTGGTCATGGCAAGTGTCAGAGATACTATACTGAACTAGTTGGATTTTGGGTACTAGTCAGTGTGGCAAATCCTAGTACAGGCATATAGGAAGTTTCAATCTCCCTAGGCGTGGATGCTGGAACTAAAGGTCTGGGGGGTGCTGCAGTACCCCAGGCTTGGAGCGTTTTCCATCATATACAGGGCTTACAATTGGTTGAATGGCTTGCAAAACACCCCCCGCCCCATGCAAATTGTTCCAGCACCCCGTCCCTAGGCTGTCTCAATACAATTCTGTCTTAACCATACAGAAGGTTGGGGAGGGGAGGGCATTTCTGTGAATGGAAATGCTCATTAATTTGAATAATTTAGCCACTCAGAAAAAAGCACCCTTTTTCTCTTCCTCACAAGAAATGAACAGAGCCTGCCACATCGCCTCCATATCCCCGGCCACGGTTTGGAATTCTCCACTTCATTGTCTAAAGAATTGGAAAATCAGGGAGACTATTACAGTACACTGAGTGTATTATGGATCCAAAGTGACATCTGTGCACATCATACCCACAGCATACAGTACATGCACCCTGAGAGCACTAAGTCCTATGTCTATGTTTCTAAGATACTGTATGTTTAGTAAGATCAACCAACTGTAATGCTGAAATCTCCATTATGTATTCATTAAGTCCCTTGACCGTGGAGGAGAACTGTGGAACTGTAGTGTAGCTCGAGCCCTTTTGCTTTTTGAGCATGTTTCGCTGATGGTTGCAATAGTGACTGTGTGGTTAAAAATAGAAGCTGAGATTCATGCCAGTCCATTACAAACATGGGCAAGAGCACAGCTTGTAGTTTACACAAGCTTGTGATGCAATAACTGACTGGTCCTTTACGGGGGGGGGGGGGGGGGACATGTAGAAGGAATAGAAAAAAATTGGATTGTGGCTCTCAGTGTCCAGGCCCGTATGCAGTAGGAGTGTAAAGGGGGTGAACATATCCCCGCAGGATCCCCCAAGTAAGCATGCTCTAGTCAGCCAGGGGAAGGCAGGAGCAGTACGTTGCCTGAGCCTCCCTCCCCCGTGCTCTGACCATTCAGGGGCAGGCTGGGGCTGATTTCCCCGCTTACTTGGGAGACCATGGGGGTGCGTTCACACCCTTGTGGTCCACATTTACAAAAAAAAGCACCCCCCCCCCCACAGAAATTCCTGCGTATGGGCCTGTTGTCATATAAAGTCAGTGTTTAAAACTAAGAACGCAGTCCTGATCCCTACTGACAATAGGTTTTCCTTACAATCTCCTCTGTTCAATATATCAGGAAAATTGGATTGGTTAACTAGAATGTAATTTGTGTGAGAGAAACTCACTATATTTTAAATGACACCTTTAAAACAAATATAGTTCAGAGGACAGAGTACTGTACTGGGAGTCAGGACAGCAGCATTCAAGTCCCAGCATTGCCACTGATCTGCTGTGTCAGGTCAGGTCAGCTCTGCGCCTCAGTTTTTCTATCAGTAAAATGACAATTATATTTTCTTTCTTTTGAAATGTACTTTGTGATTTGTAGATGGACACATTACAGTTTAGTATAATAATGATTATTTATTATTATTTTATTATTATTTATTATTATTCCAACATGGCCCATCCTCTTAACATACTAAAATTGTGTTTACTTCCTTCTGTCTTGAAGATAAGAACAAGACAAAAATGATATATCCAAACAAACCTTGCTACATTTTTCTATAGTTGGAAAGTAGCTTTTAAGCAAACATGAAAGTTTCTAACAAATTTAAGCTGAGAAACAAGAGTGAGTATTCCCAGCAAAAGAGCATACAAAGCTGTGACAGGACATTGCAAGTGATTAAACATAAAAACAAAGCCCAAAAGCCCGTTACTACACACCTGCTTCATCCAGCAACATTTTTTTCCTACAACAGGATGAAAGATACAAGAAAGCAACAATAACAAAGGAGGGGGAACTTATAATATCCTTGCCTTGATAGGGTTTGAAAGTGCTATGTTGCTGATCTCTTGAACTTTCTGAAAGATACCACTTTAGAAGCAAATAATAGATTAGAAAACAAACTGTTAAGAGCTAAAAAGTGCATGGTTGTTCATGAAAAAGATCCTCATAAGAACGGCCATACTGGGTCAGACCAAAGGTCCATCTAGCCTGGTATCTTGTCTGCCAACAGTGGCCAATACCGGATGCCCCAGAGGAAGTGATCACAACAGGTACAATAATTCCTCATTTAACACTGTAGATGCGTTTCTGAAAATGTTCATGCTAAGTGAAAACGTGCTATGCAAAGTTAATTTTCCCATTAAAAATAATGGAAAAGGTGGGGGTTGCATTTCAGGTGGTGGTGGCAAAGTCAATTTTTTGTTAGTGCTGGGTCGTCAAAGTCGACATTAGATATCTAGCAACACAAGTTGCCGGAGTTTGTTAAAACACAAAGATAAACACGTGAATGAGAGTAGGAGCACTGTGACAATGTGTATTCATCCGCTCATGCCTTTTACCACTATTGTCACCAACTTATACTGTCACGCGAAGTAGTCCGCCACTTGATTATTTTTGTGTTATTTCAGGAATGGTCATGTTATTCGAAAAACGTTCCCTAAAAAAAATCGTGCTATTGCAAAAACGTGTTAAGCGGGCACATGTTAAACAAGTAATTACTGTAATCTTCACATGCTCCCTCCCCTGTCACCCATGTCCAGACAAACAGAGGCTAGGGACACCATTCCTACCCATCCTGGCTAATAGCCATTGACAGACCTAACCTCCATGAATCTATCTAGCACTTTTTAAAACCGTGTTAAAGATCTGTATGGAAATCAACAGAGGCAACTGGATGTATAGGGCTGTGTTCCCTCTAATTTTTTTATGTCCTTGTGAATTGTCTCCTTCATATTGGTGCACATAACAACATTCATTCTGCACATGGATTATCTCTGGTGGGCATAGCGCCAAGGGATTTGGAGTGTGGGAAGCAGCTGGAGGCTGTAAGTGATGACTAGTGGTGTTCTGTTGTTTTCCTTGTTGGGCCTGTCTTGCAGAGGCAGATTCCTGGGTACTCGTCTGGCTCTCTCAATCTGTTTCCTCACCTCCCCATGTGGATAGTTAAGTTTTAAGAATGCTTGATAAAGATTGTGTAAGGTGTTTGTCTGTCTGTAGGACTTGGGCAGTTACAGTTGTACCTTAGGGCTTGGCTGTAACAATGGATCATGTGATGTGTCCTGGATGGAAGCTAGAGTCTAGGGTTGCCAGTTGGTTTCAACAAAAATACCGGACACACTTGACAGTACATCACAATCTATGTTACATCTTATTTAGAAAATACCAGACATTTCTATTTTCTCAATTTGTTTCCTGAACAGAAAGCTCAAATACTGGACTGTCTGGTTCAAAACCGGACACCTGGCAACCCTCCTAGGTAAGAATGGCGGTCAGTAGGTTTCCAGTATAGGGCGGTAGTAATGTGGCCATCATGTAATTGTACTGGAGTGTCAAGGAAGTGGATCTCCTGTGTAGACTGATCCAGGTTAAGGAGAAGTCAATGCCATCCCCTCTGCTGCCTCGGGCTGCAGGGCTCTGCTCCAGAGGAGCTGGTGCCTAAGCAGAGATGAGGGGATGCTCTGGGGAAAAGGCAAAGTGGCTTCGTTCTGTGGAGCCCTACACCTGGGGGCCAGGAGCACAGCTCCACGGGGCTTCGCAGCTGCCCTGCCTCTTCATGAGTGTCCCCCTTCATATCCACCTCTGCCCCTTCCTGCCTGAGTTTGAGTGCCACAAATGAGTAATTTGTGGATTCCAGAAGCTCTGGTAGGCCAAGGCAGGAGTTGCTGAGTGCAGGGTCCGGCTTTTCCCCATGAATGCTTTAACCTGGAAGCGCCCATATGGGTGCCAGACCACTGAGGGTGCTGGACGATGGAAGTCCAGACTATAAAGGTGCAACTTGTACAATGAGAATTAAATACAAAAAAGCAGCCAGAATAAAAGGTGATACCTCATGTAGAAAAAATATAAAATAAAATAATAAAGAATCGGACAGTTATTTGACTAAATTATCTCGTCTTTTTTAAATGATATCATTTTCAGCAAACTTTGTGCTCCTGGAGCCAGACACAGCTCCACTGAAGTCAGCTGAACTCTTTTCATTGATTTCAATAGTCATAAGATAAAGCCTTTGGCTAGGAATGACTTCCATGGTCTACAAAGAATCCTAGTATACAAAAAGGCAGCACTGAGGATCAAAGAAGATTCGTAATTATTTATTACTATTTTCAAGTCCCAGGACCTGTCTTTGTGGGAGACATTTTTAAAAAAAATTAAATCATTTAATGTAAAACAGTTAGTACCATAGCATGGATCCACTTCTCCTGAACTAGTTTACCACTAGAAAGAGTGAGAGAGATGAAATTTATTGCATACAGAAAAAAGTCATCCTCCAGTACACAGCTTTTAGCCAGTCAATGTCTTTGGAGCAAGCAGACTCGGAGTTCACTGGCAGACAGAACACTTACTTGCCATACCTCTTCTTGCATTGCTACACATGATCTGCACAAACTCATGATTAGATGAGCTATTAGCTCCCTTCTGGCCTTAAAAAAAATTACGAAACTAAGAAACAAGAAATAAATTGCATTTAAAATCCTTTTAAAAAATAACATTGCCTTCTTCCATTAATTGGCCTCCCTTCTCCACTGCTTAATAACTACTTATTTAAAAATCTGGATTGGTATTTAATTAGTTTCTTTGAAACTAATTAAATACCAAAAATCCAGAATCTGTAGCATGCTTACAGTCAAAAAGTTATTTTTCTATAAAATTCACTATTTGCTTTCTACAGTCACCACAATTGCCCCATGCAAATCCAAAGCCAAAGCTAAGCACATATCCATACCTTTGCGCACCTGGGGCCTAGTAGATGGTCTAATATACTTCAGAGAATCACAAACCACGCAGGTTTTTAATGTTTTAACTCTGACTTACACAACAACAGTAACTGAACAATGAACAACATTATTCAACACTCATGGAAAAGGCTCCGAAAGATGAAACCCTTATCATGTGAACCTATTTCATGTGATTTTAATTTCTGTCCACCCGAGGATTTAAAAAAATATATCGTGCATTGGAGCCCATAAAGTCCTGAGAATAAATTTGGTTCATGATGTTTAGCCAAACAAGTATGTTTTGGGTTGTTTTAATTTGCAGCCTTGTTTTTGAATCATCAGCTTTGCTTTTCCCAGCAACCATGAGGTTTGGACACTTCGTTCTTTGTAACAAAAATAGAAAAATCTCACAATCACTTATCTCCAGGATCTAGGGCTTTAAGTAAAGCACCAGCATGAGATTTATGGTAAAAATCACAAGATTTGGCAGCACTGGGTTTTGTCACCCAGAGCATTTGATTCAATGTTTAGAGTATCACAGAAAGGAATGGATGGATTTGGGAAGGAGATGGTTTTAAAAGAAGGCCACTGTGAGCAAGTGTAGAAAGACTTGGCAAGATAGCTTTGCAAATCACTAACATGCAACAATGATATGGTGTCAGATTTTATTTTTCCTAAAAAGGCTGAACCAGAGACTGTCCTGCCAAGGGACCCAGGCACCTCCTCTTACATAAAATCCCTGAGCAGAGAGCAGAGTTAACTGGAAACTTCTGCAAGGTGAAAGTCTCATGAATTGTCTTTTCCCTCCCATCAAGTGGGAGAAATTTCTCAAAGTGTTGCAGAGTGTGTGGCTTGGGAAATCTCAAACATTAGCCATAAATATCGCTCCAAAGTCCTCAGATGCCACAGGTTCAAGGGTGCTTGCAGGAACTTCTGCTACTGTGAGGAAAAGTCAGGTCGCAAAGCATGATGCCCTTCCCCTATCTCCAACTGGCCTGTGGATGATTGGTCAGCAGAAGAAAGCCTAAATGCTGGAGCAATTCACACACAAGGAAACAACTGTGGCTTACCAAGGCACTCCAGTTCTATCTCTACCCCTGCCTCTGCCTCATTTTACCATCTTAGAGGGAAGGGGCATCCAGACACAAAACATATTGAGGTGAGGGCAAGATAGGGCTTCAACAATGTAGGCCATATAGGTATAGATAGAGCTACAGGGGTTTATACAAGCTGTGTCGAGTATGAGAATTCACTTTCCTTAGTCTAATAAGAAAGCAAAATGGTAACTGCCAATTTTAAGGATTAGGCAATTAGCTGCTTTATTGCAACACAGCAAAAGAGAAGGTTGATTTGCAAACTTGCCTCCGATTCTCTTAGCAAACCTCTGTCAAAGTAGAAACATATTTCGAATACAAATGAGCAGGACAAGTAATTTGTTCTGAATCAGAGCTTTTTTGTGGGAATGGTCAGAGGAGACGAGTTGTTTGCTGTCCCTTCATGGCAGTTGGCTGGCATCCTTTTGTTTCGGACTACGAAAGTTGGCCCAAGGGTCCACACTCACATCCCATCAGAGTTAAGCAAGAAGAGGTAGTATTGTTACACTTTTTGTTGCTTAATGATCTCTTTAGTACTTCACATTCTCCAACGATAGTTAGCAGCCAGTGTGGAGCAGTAAATGAATGAACTTACATTTTCACAATCTCTTTCACAATGAATATATTTGGGCTGCGGTGGGGAGTTGCAAAGATGGTTTTAGCAATATGGTAACAAACAGTGGTGGCCCATCAATACAGGTGAACTAGGCAGTCGCCTAGGGCACCAAGATAAAAGGCTGTTGAGGGCTTTGGAGGCGGGGGAGCCGATCACGCGCCAATCACGCGTTTCGCCTAGAGTACCAGTTGCCAGCAGCTTGTCTAGGGCTGCTCCTGGTAACAAAGCAGTTAGAACTGACAGTTATGATTGGAAAAATGAGACAGTATGTTATATTTGTGGCATATACACAACAAAGTAAGATAAAAACATGAATACTCTGGAAGGTTGCAATGTAATACAACTCTATTTGTTAGACTCCAGATTGATAAGAAAAGAACTTCAAAACAGAAAGACAAAGCAGATTGCTCTTTAAAACAGAAAGGCATAACTCCCTCCACCTTATTGTAGGCTGGCTGGCCACAGACTGAACGCTGCTAAGCCCAGATCATATGCTTCCCCATAAAATCCTCCAGCCTGTAGTTAGAACCAGAAAAAAAAACCTGAGATTTTAAAGCGATAGCATCTCTTTGATGAAGTTTTCAATATACCACCATTTTGAAGAGACCGGAGTTCAGAAGAGTGATAGAAATGTAGCAGTGTTAGTCTGGGGTAGCTGAAGCAAAATGCAGGACAATGTAGCACTTTAAAGACTAACAAGACACTCAAGCTATCTTACCCATTACCAAGATAGCTTCCCCAATTATCACCTCTAATACCATTAACTCACAAACATCCCACTCTCCCCACCTCTAATATCATCAATTCACAGACACTTACCTTCCTTCCTCGCCCCCCCCCCCCCCCGCATCCCCCTCCTGTTCTGAAATGTGATTTGTCCTTTTCATATGTGTTCATTTTTTTTAATTGTATCCTTTGGTATATATGGTTGTGACTATTTTCTTCCACTATTTGATCTGAGGAAGTGGGTCTGGCCCACGAAAGCTCATCACCTAATAAACCATCTTGTTAGTCTTTAAAGTGCTACATTGTCCTGCAGAGTTCAGAAGGGCACACACTAGAAGCACCAAAGACACCGAAAGAATTGGAAAGCACCTAACAAAGCGCAAAGATGAATTAGTACTTCCCTTTCTTTTGGGGAATGGCAGGTGGCCTATAACTCCTCTCCCACAAATCTCTTGGGAAACTGCCAGCTGGGCCCCTCGCTCTTCATTAAGCCCTGGAAGATCTTCCCAAAAAGTGCACCACTGCCCCAAACCTTGCAGGAAATATTTTTATGGAAATAGGCTGCTTAATAGGGTTAGCAATTCTGTGGCATCCCACATGAGCCAATTTTTACTGCTGTTAGAACTCAATGTCCAGGTTTTGTAACCAGAGGTTGGTAGCTGTATCGAAGAGATGCTAGGCACTAAATAGATAGGGAAGTGTGAACAGAAATCCCAAGACAAAAGTTATTTAGGCATGAGAACTTAAAAAACCAAATAAATAAATAAATCTGAGAAGCCTACTCATTTATTACTTCCAGACTGATACAGTTTTTCAGTGCTGAAAAACAATACAGGCAGTCCCCGGGTTACGTACAAGATAGGGACTATAGGTTTGTTCTTAAGTTGAATTTGTATGTAAGTCGGAACTGGCTCCAGATTCAGCTGCTGCTGAAATTGATCAGTGGCTGAATACAGGAAGCCCTAGGTAGAGTTGCTCTGCCCCCGGCTTCCTGGAATCAGCCGCTGATCAGTTTCAACAGCGGCTGAATCTGGACTCCTGGGACAGAACAGCTGGGGCGCTGCTGGGTAGGTCCCCCCAGGACCAACCCGGCAGCACCCCAGCTGCTCTACCCCAGGCGTCCCGCAACAAAAGCCTGGTCTGCTGGGGGGGGGAGGCGCACTAGCTGCGCCCCTTCCCCCCCCCCCAGCAGACCAGGGAGACCCGAGCACAGCCGCGGAGGCACAGAGGTCCCACTGCCTCTGTGGCTTTGCTCCTGTCTCCCTGCTGTGCTGGGGGAGTCCCCCCCAGCACACCAGGGAGAACTGGAGCAGCTTTTCTCACCCCGGAGGACGCGGTGGCGGGACCGCTGCGCTCTGGGTGGTCCCGCCGCCCGCGAGCTCCGGGGCGAGAAAAGCCCCGTTCGTAAGTGCGGATGCGATGTAAGTCGGATCCGCGTAAGTCGGGGACTGCCTGTATTATACCCAGGAAAAAAACTGTTAGGAGTCTACATGTTGCTGTTCAAAAATATTTTAAATGTCACTTTTTCTATACTGTGCAGGTGAAGAAGGGATCAGAGAATGTAAAAAATGTATTAGCATATTAAATTAAAAAATTGCATCCATTTATCCAAGGCAGCAACTCATTTCTCTTCCTAATCCTACAAGCAGATTTTTTCCACATCTGGAGTAGTGTCATGGCTGCTGTAATTAGGTAATAGCTTTCCAATATATATATAGATTTACATCACTTGAATTTCCTATGTTGGTTTGGTAACAAGCTTCTTACTCAAGTGCCACTGCAACGGACACTTACATGTTCTTTTCACTCTTTTAGGCTATATCTAGCAGCGTTGTTTTGGAATAACTTACGTTATTCTGAAATAACACAGTCTGCATCTACACTACGAGGCTACGTCTACACTGGCCACAATTTCCGGAAAAGGGATGCAAATCAGGTAAGTCAGGATAGGGAAATCCGCGGGAGATTTAAATATCCCCCGCGGATTTAAATAAACATGTCCGCCGCTTTTTTTCCGGCTTGGGGAAAAGCCGGAAAAAAAGCGTCTAGACTGGCGCGATCCTCCGGAATAAAGCCCTTTTCCGGAGGATCTCTTATTCCTTTGAAGTAGGAATAAGAGATCCTCCGGAAAAGGGCTTTATTCCGGAGGATCGCGCCAGTCTAGACGCTTTTTTTCCGGCTTTTCCCCAAGCCGGAAAAAAAGCGGCGGACATGTTTATTTAAATCCGCGGGGGATATTTAAATCCCCCGCGGATTTCCCTATCCTGACTTACCTGATTTGCATCCCTTTTCCGGAAATTGTGGCCAGTGTAGATGTAGCCCAAGCCTTTATTTTGAAATAATGGTGAACTGGAGGACTTCTTACTCCAACTCCTATAACCCTCACACAAGGAATAAGTGTACTTTCTTCAGCTTCCTGCTGTGCAGACAGCACCAAAAGCCGAATTAAGCTATTTTGACTTCAGCTACACAATTGACCTAGCTGAAGTTGTGTAGCTTAATTCGACTTTAGCCCTGCTGTGTAGACGTACCCTTTCCTTGCTGTGAAACCAACTAGCAACCCTCGGAATGCATTGACATGCTTGTTCTGGTATTCTACATAGTTTTGGTTTCCCCCATATTAAAGAAACATAGAAGCATACATTTTAAAAAATTGAAAAGGAGGTGAAGTTAAAAATGATGACTGGTGCCAGCTCATTTTGTGCATAAATCTGCTCTTTTTGAATTCATGAGAGCCCAGAGTTTAAAAAAAAATGGATGCTGACCACAGGAGCCTGCTCAAGCAATTCAGCATTCAGCACAACTGAAAAATCAGGTAACTTACATGGATGTCTAGGAATGGATTTAGGAGCCTAATTTTGAAAATGTTAGCCCATATCTACTTGGCCACTCGTTTTGGCCCCCATTGGAGACAATGGAACTGTCATGTGCTTTAAAGGGCTCTAAACCAGGACCATAACTTTTGTTTGCATTTAGATACATACTAAACTGACTAATGGATCATGAAATAAGTATATTCCAACATTTTAGTTATTGCTTTAAATCCTTCTTTTTCTTCTTCCTGCCTTCACATTTAAATCACACCCTCGGCCAAAGAAGAGGTGAACTGATTGCATGCTTGCCATGTGTTACCTTTTATTTTCACACTGATTTTGTTCCTTTACTCCCATGAGGCATTGAATTCTGTCAGGATTTCCCATAGGATTACTCTGTATTGGGAAAGCTATGTTTTATTGTCTTCAAGAAAACCAAAGGAAAGGGATTTCCTTTTGATTTCATTATTTTTCCTGATCTTGTCACCATACTAGCTAACTGTATATTTATGGTAAATATTCCCTAAATTAAGAATTACATTTAAATGAAAGCAATGCTTATGTATGAAAACAAAAACAATTAAATATTGAATTTTACAGATAATGAGTTGCAGTACCTGCTGATACACTAGGGAGATTAAATATATCTCTCTTAGAAGCCAGCATGACATTGTAGTTTAAATCATTAAAATACCTTCCATGCTGGTGCACCGGGGTAGTGGAATTACAAGAAAGCTAGTATCAGTTATTAATATTTTAAATGAAGAGAGTAGTTTCAAGTTGTTAGTTTTGTCAGTAGAGGTTATATATTCCTTTAATTATCTCAGACTCCAATGCTACAGACATGGGTGGGAAACAGACATTTCATGTCAAAAGATAATGGGTTTCCCCAGAACAATTAGAAATTAAATGAAAAAAATATATTTTGGTTGGAAAATAATAATTTTAATTTCACTTCAGCTTCCAATGTCATTTCAAATTGGTTTTTAGAAATCAAACTAATTTATTTTGTTCTGATTTTCCTTTCTGTGAATGAAAAATGTAATGGGAAAATGTCAATTTTCATGAAACTACATTTTCTGATGGGAAGATTTGTTCACCAAAAAGTTCAACCAGCTTTATTTAGTAACATATCAACATATATTTCATATTTAATGTGTTAATATATTTTAATTAATATCAACTGATAGTAAATAGTTTGTGAGAACATTAGGGTAAATACAATGTAAGCACCCATTTCTGTCAAACTTACCCATGTGAATTTTTCTGTTGACTTCAGTAGGGACAACTCACATGCTCAAAGTTAACTAGGTTCATAATTCTTAGGAGAATTGGGGCCTGTGACTTATTAGTTAAGTCATTTTAATTAATCAGTTTCTTAAGCCATATTTCTTGTGTATTCATTGACCTTTCACTTGCTTAGCTGAAGAAGAGAACAGACTATGTTAGACTATGTTTTATTAATCAATAGAGGGTAAAATAAAAGTGTTTTCAATCCAATTCAAGAGCACGTGTTGGACATTCGGGAGCCTAGTGAATAGAGCACTGGATTGGAACTCAGGAGACCTGAGTTCTATTCCTAATTCTGTCACAGGCCTGCTGGGTGATCTTGGCCAAATCACTTTACTACGCCATACCTCAGTTTCCCAATCTGTAAAATGTGTATAACACTGCTTACTAGCTTTATAAAACTCTTTGTGCGTCCACAGGCGTGTGCACCTAATTGGAATCAACATGAGCACTCACTCAAAGAACATGGCATTCCAGAATGAAATATTCAAAAGAATTGTCATAGTACCAGAATTTAACCTACCTTACCCCTTACGTTTCAGTAGGAAAATATATAGTAGGAAATTTTTCAATGAGAGATCTGATATCAAGGAAAGTTAACTACTGAGAGTCATCATGATAGATAGCTAATTTAAGAAATTATTACAGTGATAAATTCTATTTCTCTAGCTAAAATAGACTATTCTACATCAATGACTATCTTAGAGCTCTTGAGAAAACATCATTTAAATTATGCAGTGTGTACAAGAGAGATTTTGAAAATGAAGTAGTCTTCCTCCATGGACACCTGGAATTAATTGTATCAATTTTGTAACATGCAAAATGTACCCAAGAAATGCATTCTTAATAATTCTGATATATACTGGTGATCCTTTACTCTACTGGAAGCTTGTAACATTTTCTATTCTGGACAGGCTATTCACAATACACCACATTTCTTTTTACATCGATAATTGAAAATGGAATCAAACTATAATATATGAAGAAAAAGCTAATGATTATAGACTGGTCCTGCCAATGCAATGGCCATTTAATTAGTATAGATGATGAGGAAAGCATTTAAACATACTTAATTCATTTCTCTGACTAAAGTGAAATATGTAAGTAGCTATTTAAAGAAGCTAATTTTTTCAAGTCAGTGCCACTTTAAACGGCATTTCTTGTTGTGGTGCTTTGTCTCATGGCAAGTTGCAGTTCAGGAGTCAGATGCCCCCATTTTTTGTTCTCTTGTATTGCGAAGTATTATGGGTACACAAAAGATGTAACTCTAGTGCAAATTTCCCACCTGATCCCTCTTTTTTTTCCTGCCAGTGATTAGGTTATGGTATGATGCCAATGACCCTTTGCGGCTTGTTTATTAGATGATTCTCAGAAAAATTAAGTCAAATCAACAAAAGGTCTGAATTTAAAAGGCTTTAATTTAAAAGCACATTACACTCCTGTATGGATGCTCTCATTCAGAAATAAAGTGACTGAGTTTACTCATGACACTGGGTTTACTAGGGTAGTAGAGTCCAGCTGAAAAATAGATTCTAATAGAATATATTGGAATTTTGACTAAATAATTTATAAATGATACTCCCCATCCCCCAAAATATACTG
Organism: Pelodiscus sinensis; assembly: GCF_049634645.1. Lineage (NCBI taxonomy): Eukaryota > Metazoa > Chordata > Testudines > Trionychidae > Pelodiscus > Pelodiscus sinensis. The sequence continues at coordinate 105,956,684 of NC_134711.1, forward strand.
AAACACTTATTTGGCCTGCTTGCAAGCTCAAATGGAGTTACATAACCTAGCTATTCAAAAGTCCTGGACACGGGAAATAAACTGTGTTGGGTCAGATCAACAAAAAATACTTTGATTTCATATTTGGCATTGATCAAAAAAGCTGAAACATTTTGACATTTCAGAATCAAATTTTTCACAATATTTTATTCTGTGAAAAACTTTGATATGTCAATTTTTTTACCCAAAATAAATGTTGACATATTGGAGTTTCCCACATCTCCAGAAATAAGTTATTGTAAGCCTTGTACTCTGCCATATGGTTTGCACCAGGTATTCATCAGGCTGGTACCAGCCCTTCTGTGTGTCGTTGCCTCTCAGGCTAGGCGAGCACACACACAGACCTCCTGTTACCTCAGTCGAATCAAATCCTCGACTTAAAAAAGGTGATTTTAATAACAACAGAAAAAAGATAGACTTGATAAAGCATACTTGGTTGGTAGGTGTTGTAGAGCAACTGAGAAAAGAAATGATTAAAACACAAAGAAAAAATAGTATCTCTGGGCTGCAGCTTAAATCTGGTGAGTGAGGGAGGGAAGGCATGGATTCAGGGCCGACTTATCCATTAGGCACGTAGGCACAGTGCCTAGGGCCCACGATACTTTTAGGGCCCCACGAAAATGTTTTAATTTATTTTAAAATCAGAAGGAAAAAATGAACTTTTAGGGTCGAAGAAAATGTTTTAATTTTTTTCTCACATCAGAAAAAAATGAAACTTTTAGGGCCCACGAAAATCTAATAAATTTTGCCTAAAACCGAAAAAAAATGTTGAAGTATTTAAAGTTATATCAAAAATAATTTTTAATATTTTTTTTATGGAGGAAGGGGCCCACGAAGGCAAAAGTGCCAAGGGCCCACGAAAGTCATAATGCGGTCCTGCATGGATTCACACAGAGAAGTTTAACCAAACAACCAAAACAAAGAAAAATACCCCGATCGTGACTAAATATACATTTTCCCCTTATTTCCTCATGATCCCTTCATAGTCCAATCCACTTCCATGCCCTGAATTCCTTGGAGGCATGGTAGTCCAGTCTGGGTTTAAATCATTCTCTTTCAACTCCTGGCTTGAAAAATCACACAAAGAGAAATGGCCGCAGGTACATATTTACAATTTAGATTTCAGCACTGTATGCCATTGGTTCTTCTGGCTCCTTAACACCATCACCTCTAGCTACCTGAGTTTAAACCTTTAGTCACCAAGTGCTGGCCAGCACTCCTCCTACCCATCACAGTCATATTTTTATTAATGCTACCTCCAGTGAGAACATATTTTCTCCTTCTATGAAGATGATGTGATGCCACAGGAGTCACCTCCCTCTAAACAAATTTCTATTATATTGCTCTTTGATTGGATAATAACTGATTTTGTTTTGCAAATTCTTTTCTCATCTTTATGATGGCACAGTATAACGTTGGATTCTACCAGCAGCTTGCAAATAGATGGTATTTTGTTTAAATGACAACACAGTTGTATTGATTTAAATTCAATGAGAGCAGAATTAGGTGCAACATCTTACTTGGTATGCAAAGTTATTACACAAATCTGAATTTAAATAATAGTTTTAAAGTATTTGAGAACCAAAAGAGATTTTTTTTTAAAAACTCCTAAAACTGTCAATAATTATTTGATGTATAGTAATAAGGATAGAGATGTCTGTTAAGAAGCATTTGAGATACAAACTGTTATTTTTAAAATCAAGGCATATGCAGGACAAGTTTTAATTGTTTAGATCAGCGGTTCCCAACTGCTGGGCCACAAACTGGGTTCCCAACTGCTGGGCCAGGCTGCGGCGGCTCAGGGGTCCGAGGCTGGGGTACACCACCCAGTGCCTCCCCTCCCACTGCAGCTGTTGGGAGAAATGTGTCCTGCCCCACCTCTCAGTCAACCAGTGCCAGGAAAGGGCAGGGTCTCCTCCCAGACACAGAAGAGCGATTCGCTGCGTGGCAGGAGGGCCACCCAGAGCCCAGCATGACAGCCTTAGTGCATCTAAGACCCAGGCAATAGCACTTTGCTGGCAGCTGGGAGGCAGAGCTGGACTAGGTATGGGGACGGGGCAGGCAGACATTGGGGGCTTTGGGGGTGGCACTAGTGCTGGCAGGCTTTGGGTATGGGAGGCTCTAAGAGGCAGGGAGCTGGCACTGGGGGGCTCTGGGGTTGGGGCTAATAGTGGGGCTGGGAGCTGGTACTGGGAGGGCACTGGGGAGTTGGGTGCAGAGGGCTCTGGAAACAGGAGGCTGGCTCTGGGGGGTCTGGTGATAGGGAGCTCTAAGGAGCAGGGGGCTGGCACTGAGGAATTTGGGATGGGGGCGGGCACTGGGAGGGGTGCAGGGGACTCTGGGGTCAGTGGCTGGCACTGCGGGGTAGTGAAGAGATGGGGGCACTAGGGGTTAGGGCTGGCACTAGGGGGCTCTGGGGCTGGGGTGTACCCCAGACTTGGCCCCAGACCCACTATGAATAGCAGGTTTCAGCTGCAGCAGCCGTCCACCATGGTGGTGACTGCCAGAACTGAAGCTGGCTGTTCCCAGCAGCCCTGAGGGCCAGCTTTTGGCAGACTATTAACATTTTATTTGCATATTCATCATTTGCATGATGAATATGCAAGTGAAATATTACCAGTCCACCAAAACTTTTTGAATGGGGTTTGGCAGTCCGTGGTATAAAAAAAGACTGGGAACCACTAGTTTAGACTACAACCCATTTAAGAACTTTTGCCAATTTTGTGAGGTCTAGAAGTATTTTATCATAGTATGACTCTGTTCAGAATATAATTACCTGGATATTTTGCCATGTGAAAATTTCAGTTAGTAAAAAGGCCAATTTTTTCTCTCTGTTAAACCCATATGATCCCACTGACTTTAACCGCGGTTGCAGTAGCATACATGAAAATGGAATTTGACCTAATAGTGTGGATTACTATTGCTTGATTATTAATGGCTAATCAGTATCAAAGGTGATTGGGGGAAGGCAATCTAGCTCTATATTAATAATATTTTGTTCATAAATTGTATTTTGTAAGAAATTTAAGTGTGGGATGGAGTGCAGGCGGCTCAAGACAAGGGGTTGGGGAGTGTCAGGGTGAGGAGGGCTCAGGGCAGGGCTTGGGGTGGGAGATGCGGAGTCAGGGTTGGGGGTGATGAGGCCTGAGGGAAGGGGGCTGTGTAGGGAGGGTGAACCCCCTCCCCCAAGATTCATGCCAGAACTACTTGCTCTTCTCTTCCCTGTCCCTGTCAGGGAGCAAGAGCAAAATGCACAGCTCATCTGCTCCCTGCGCTCCTGAGTCAGAGTGAGGAATGCAGCAAACTGTACACTTCCCCTTCTTCCTTTACAATGATGAAGGGGAACTGACAGCAACATCTCCGGGGTGGGGCCGAGCTTAAAGAATTTCTGGGGGTGGGTGGGTAAGGGCTGGGGCAGCCCCAGACAGAGCAGGAGGCAGCCCATTTACCTGTTTGGTGATTCTGTCTCTTTTCTGTATGGTTTTATGAGAAACAGTTCCATTCTAGGCACATTCCATGTTCCTTGCACAATCAAACCCTGACCTGACTTTACATTATAAGAGGAAGTTGCATACCAAATTTGGTGGTTCTAGTTCTTACTATTTAGGAGGAGTTCTTGAACAGACAGACACACACAGACGAAGGGTACGTCTAGACTTCATTGCTTTTTATCCCGAAAAAGCAATGCTACATCCAAGGAATTCGTCCTCTTTTCCAACATTTTTTTTCACAAAAGCAGACATGCTTTTTTGCCATTTCTGTAAACCTCATTCTACGAGGAATAAGGGATGTGTCGAAAGAGCACTTTCTTTTGAAATTTGGTGCCATATAGATGCACCAAATTTTGAAAGAGCCTTTTTCGAAAGTAAAGAAGAAAGCCTCTTTTTCCAATTTTACACTGCAGTGTAGACCTAGCCAAAGACAAAGAGACAAACTCTCTAAAAAATATAGATGTTGTCAAGCATAGCTTTAAATGTACCAGGTAATGGGGTTTCCATGACTTCCTATGAAAGTTATTCCATAAATGACAAAATGATCACACTACATATGCTAAAAGCTTTCCCTTAGATGCCATCCCAAACTAGTCCTATGACTTCATTTATTGTCATTAATATTTCAGTTGCTTGCTCTTGCCTTCAGCCTGGGTTGTGGCATCTCTCTCCTTGGGTTTCCACAGCAGCCTGCCTGGAGAAGGCGATGCATGTCCTCCCCCTCCAGCAGTTAGCCCCAACAGAGCTGGGCTGCTCTCTTTTATACCCATGCAACAGGAGCATGCCCAGTAAGGCAGAAGGGGTGTGGCTTTTTCAGCCTTCAATGAAAGGTTAACTCTCTCTTGCCCAATGCAGGGCAAGTGAACAGCATGCACCAGGCACAAGGTCACACTGTGTGGAGGACTCCATTTTGCAGAGCCAACTGGCATCCTTTATGCAGTGTGACTGCACATGCACCATACATGCAATGTCACACGGTGAGGAGCAAAATGGAAGTTCTTCACACACGAGGGATCTCATATCCACAACGCATCTGAGATCACACTGTACAAAGGATGCCTTCTGCACAACAAAATGACATCCTCCATGCTCTCTGAGGATCAGTAGGAAAGACTTCATTTAAATGGCTATGTGCAGCTTCGGAACCCCTGAATTAGGACTTTTTGAGGCTTATTGCACACTCCATTGACACAATAAAACAATAGTGTGAATGTTTCCACACATCTCATAGGAAGTATAAAGAGCTTTAGGCACACGTTGGATTCTCTATGAAAGCTCCAGAACTAGTAGGGTTAGGGTGACCAGACAGCCTGACCAATGTTCCCTCTAAGCTACAGGGAAGCACAGCTTCATGGGTAATTGATTAGCCCCATCCAGTCAGAGGCTCAGGACTCCAGGCATGGAGCTGACTGACTGGGCAGGGCTGATTAATCACCTGTGAAGCTGTGCTGCCCTGCAGCTTAGAGGGAACACTGCCTGACAGTAGGGTTTTTTTCTTATTTGGTACACTATTACTCCAGCACCACCCTACTCCCCGTTTTTTATACTTGCTGTCTAGTCATCCTAAGTAGACTTCTTGTGTTATATCCTACCAGCAATTGATACCCCATTTTCTTGTCTGGTGAGTAAATGGGGAAAGGAATATTAATAGATTATATTCTTGTTACAATTTACCGTGGTTGCAAGTTTCCAAAAGAAAATGAGCAACTTTTCCTACATGGAGCTTCTTCAACACTGAACACCTAGGGGACTATTTGGCTTTGTTTTTGTTTTTTGTTTTTTAATGGAAATGGAATTAGTTATCCCAGAGATATTTTTGGAAGAATACTAATTAAGTAGCCTATGTTAGCTTGATAGCTACTGTGTGTTCTCCAAACACCACAGCGCTGACCTTCAAGCCAATGGGAAAGATTTTGAAAAGCAGAAGGGGGAGTTAGGCATCCAACTCACATTAAAAGTCAACTCCCTGTGTGCCTTGAAAGTCTCCCCAGATATCCATTTCCCAGGTCTCTAATTCTAGAGAGGCCCTTCAAGCCTATATTTTTAAAAGAAAAAACTCTTAACATTTGAAAGGCCCAAATATAGTGCATAAAGGCCTCCATTCAGTCACTCTTAGGCCCATCGCTTCTGATCCAAAGGCCACAGTAAATACATTGAGCAAATTACTCAGTGAGAACCACTGCTGCACTCCTCTCATCTTCAATGCAAGTAGAGGCTGCACAATCAATCCCCAACATCTGGCAAATTAAAAATGAAGAGGGAATGTTGATTTTCACTGCTTTGACTTCACCGCCAGTGGGCAGTTTCATGAAGAAATTGACTTAAGCCGACTGAACACACTGAAACAATTGTGCCATTTAAAGTAAGACTCTCCCCCCAATACACACACACACACACACACACACACACACACACACACACACACACACACACACACACACACACACAATGAAGGATTAAAAGTCATGAAAAGGGAGCTGTAGAGTGCTATTCTAATAAAAGGCATCTTAGTAATTTTTATTCAAAGAAAACTTTAACAATAATACTGTTTGAGGCATGAAGTGACTAAATTAATACTTCATGAAATTATAACTAAATTAATTTTTGAAACCCAAAGAGAAAGATGAAGTTCATTTAAAGGATGTGCCGAATCATCCTCCAGATGGAAATAAGAGTTGAATTTTCTTCAAATGATTGCAAACAAAAATAAGTTCCTCCAGAAGGGCTTGGCCCTCTAAAGCAATGGCTTTTGTAAAGTGATTGGGTCATTTCCCAAAGGCTAGGGCCATATTCAAGGATAATGTATGTCCAACAACATCATGGCTAAGGCACAATCTGATGACAATCTAGAATTCCAGCTGTCAGTGGATGTTAAGCCCAGCACAAGCTGCCCTGGAATCAATGACACTTGCAAGCTAACATTTCATGGGTTCCTTAGCAGGGAGATATCAGAGGATAAAAAGTTCTTAGGATCCCAGTAACAGGGCCGGTGTTAAGTTAGCTCACACCCTGAGCAGTAATTCAAGCTTGCCTCAGTGTTCCAAAACCACTGGTGATGGACAATAAGACTTAACTACAGCAGACTATGTCATTCCAAACGAATCATGTCACTAACAGAACACCTTTCACCCTCAAGTGACAGGAGATACTGCACGAGTTGGACAGGAAGCCAAGAAAATCCTATAGCAGGAAGACTCATTCTTTGCTTTTCCAAGTTACAGCTCAATACCAGGACTGGTTATTGGATATAGTCCAGCACAACTAGTGGTGAGAAGACAACTCAGAACCTATTTCCAAAGTGACCAGCCAGGAAGCAAGTAACCAAATTGGATAGAAAATCTAACAGAACTTGTGAACATTTTTACAAGATATGTCATGTGGTTAGAGAACTGCCAAGTCTAGAACCTGCTGACCAGTCAGATCAAACTAGAAGGATCACTCTAGCTGTTACCAAAAAAAAAAAAACTCAGCAGGCCAAACAGGAGCAGCCTGAGGCGGGCTGCAGCAGCTGGCGACCCAGGCAGAATGCGCGATCGGCGCCCCTGTCTGCACGGCCATCAGTGGGCCGTCAATGGGGTGACGTCATCGTCGGGCGCCCTGGGCGCCCCGTGATGTCATAATTGGGCACTGTTGAAGGCGGCGCCCTAGGCGACGGACGAATCAGACTATAGACACAGGCCGTCCCTGAGGCCAGATCATATGTGATCAAGATCAACAGTGGAGAGTTCGACAGAAACGATTAACATCTGCATTATGTCCCTCAGAACAATCAACAGAGCATATTCTACAGATGGCAGACATGGAACAGCAAGATTACCCAAGGATTCCAAACCAAATAACAGCCAGTCATTGCAACTAATAGAAAGCCAGAAGACTAATTTGTTACATGCTCAGGTCATGTAATTAAAAAAATAGTAAAATTGACAGATGTTTAATAGACTGATACATACTGAACTTCAAAGATAGTGATAGTGTAAATCCTGTAAATAGTCGGAATGTAGAATTTAAAGGGGGAGATGTAATGAAATGCTCATTTGTATTATATCAATCAGCCACAAGGTGGCACTGTGTATAAAAAACTTATTTAAAACTAACCTAAGTTAGAACCTTGTAGATGTGACAAACACATCTGATGTCTATAAGCAAGCTCTAGGTAGTCCATATCTGGTGCAGAAGTATATATCAGTGTCCACTAAAACTTCAATTCATAATACTTGGAAAAGCAGTCAGTTCAAACCAAGTAACGATATTCCCTAAATTCACATGACTCTGCATTTAGTCTCTTTCAGTGTTTGTACACTGTATTGTTAATCATTGTTTCTTAATTTAATTTACAGTGGCTCTCCTTTCAAAAGCCCAGTGCCATCAAATCCTCTCCACTGAGTTCGTCCACATTTCTTGCTAGGTTCCTCATTGCTGCCACACTGCAGCTGAGAAGGCTGTTGGTGTTTTATCCTTTGATCATACACACTTAGAATGCGGAGCTTTTATTTTTGTAAGTTGTTTTTATGATGGACTAGCCCATAAAATTCACTCCAGAGTGCCTGCAACTCTACTCAGAACTGTGTCAAAGTAACTTCAACTCTGGGTTGAAGGTGATTGTAAGTCTCTTCTGAGATGACTGTGACATCGCACTCATTCACTTCTGACTCCATTTTAAAGTCAATAGTATTGCTATGAATGTTCAGTTTCACTCTTGAAACAGGTTCCACATTGTCTCAAGATAGATCCTAGGAAAAAAACAGTTTGAGTGTCTGTAATATGAGTCTCTACTCTGAGGATTGCTTGGATGCTGCAACTAGCTGCAACACATCCATATTCCATGCATGTATGACCCTAGGTGCCTCTGCCTGGACATGCATCATTTCTCCCAGAACTTGTGCACATGAACTGGAATTTGTCCCTCTAATTTAGAAGTTGTCTCTCCCTGCATGGCGGGAAGGGGAGAGTCTTATGGTAATGACTTTTCACACTCATACCATATCTGTTAACCAGAGCCAGCTGCTAATCTAGTTTCTTGTTTTTCAAGTTTGGCTAGTTGCTCTTGGTTTTACTCCCAAGACCTATTTGCTATTAGAATAGTTGTACCTAAGGTCATCTCTCTTTTCTACTGTAGTTGCAGTGAAACGTTTTTATCTGTTAAGCCAGGGGTCTCCAAACTACGGCCCGCGGGCCGCCCTCTCATCCGGCCCGTGGAGACCTTTTTGTCTGGCCCCGCCTTCTTCCGCGTGCCGGTGTGACGAGGCGACCCCCGCCCGTCCCTGGGGCGCCGCCGAACGGGCCCTTCTTGCCGCGGGGGGGGGGGCCCTGTCAGGGGTGTGCGGCGTGTACTCACGCCGCGCCGGGGCAGGAGAAGCGGGCCGCTCCGCTGACAAGCGGCTGCGCGGCGGCAAACGGCGCAGGGGGCGGGGGTTAGCACGGGCGGCGTTCCCCCGCCCAGACTGACAGGGCAGCCGGCCAATCAGGGGGCAGGATGGGCGGTGGTGGTAACGCCCGCCCGGCGATGTGCGGGGGAACGTGAACCCCGGCGGGAACTTTAAAAAGGTGACCCCTTCCGCCCGGGGGGGGGAAGGAGTGAGCGGTGGCAAGCAGGAGGGGAGGACAGCGTGCAGAGGAAGGGGAGAGCAGGGGGACAAGACCCCCCCCCTTCTGGGAGAAACGGATTCGCAGGCGAATATTCTGAAGAGGAAACATTAAAAGCAACAATCTCTCTACCATAAGTGGATATATTTGCACATTATATTCAGGTAAGTTTAACTTAAGAAATCATAAGAATCGCTGGACAGCTGCTCCACCTCTCAACTGCTTGTGTTCATTAGAGGTGTGGATGAAGACATGAACATAACACAAGAGCTGGCTTCCCTACATAGCATGTATGGCACTGTTACCGGAGAGGATATATTCAATGAGTTGAAAAAAACATTTGCTGATTATAACTTGGACTGGACTAACCTCAGTTGCCTGACTGTTGATGGAGGAAAGAACATGAGTGGCATAAAGAAAGGCTTGGTTGGACAAGTGAAGCAGATGTGTAATGAGAAAAACATTATACAACCAATGTTCCTGCACTGTATTATTCACCAGCAAGCTTTGTGTGCTAAATATGTGGACATTAGCAGTGTACTGAATCCTGTGGTGAAGATGGTGAATTTAATAAGGTCACATGGGCTCAACCATAGACAGTTCAGAGACATGTTGAAAGATACAGACACAGAATCGCAAGATTTACCATATTACACAGCAGTAAGATGGCTAAGTTGTGAGAAAGTTCTGAGCAGAGTATTTAAGTTAAGAAAGGAAATAGGTGACTTCCTGGAAAGTAAAGGCAAGCCACAGCCATTACTGTCTGATGAAGAGTGGGTATGGAAATTGGCTTTTGCTGCAGACATAACTAGTCATTTAAATTTTCTGAACCTAAAACTACAAGGAGAGCAAAATCTAGTTTCTGATCTATACACCCACCTAAAGGCCTTCAGATCCAAACTTGTCTTGTTTTTGGAACAAGTACAGGCCAACAACTTGACGCACTTTCAGCAGTGCAAGGTCTTCATGGCTGAAGCAACAGCTGAGTTCCCCACGTCATTTGCATGCGAGATCATCAAAGACCTCCAGCTGCAGTTTCAGCAGCGGTTTTCTGACTTGGATTCAAAGGCAGAAGAAGTGAGATTGTTTCAAAACCCATTTGAAGCAGATGTGGCCAGTTGCCCAGATGAACTGCAGCTGGAAGTCATTGAGTTGCAAGCAAATGGCATCCAGGAAACAATTTCACCATTCACACTAATACAGGTGTTCATGTGTAGTGTATCAATGAGTTATTAAATAATAACTGAATAAAATAATATTAAATAAATAATTAAAAACAACATCCATGTTTTGATTGTTTTTTATTTGGACCTCGAGTGTGTAGTCGGCCCCCGAACTGCTGTTTGATAGTTAATGCGGCCCTCGGGCTGAAAAGTTTGGAGACCCCTGTGTTAAGCCAATAACTAGCCTATCTCTGGTACTTAAATGTTTTGCATTCCCCACCCCCACCACATCACTCCCCCTTCACCAAAAAAAATTTCACTTTTCAATCAATATGCATAATATTCTAACAAAAAATATTGACTATTTTCCACTGATCCTTGAATCCTGTGGTGAAATCTGCATTTTCTACCACGTAGAAATGTTGCTTATGAAAGAGGGTCAAACATAGCTAGAACTCTTTCACAGTCATTGTTGCGGCTGTCTTCAGTAAAATCAAAGGATTTAAAGATATATGTTGTGTGCTTCCCCATAGCACAAATTTAGGAAGATACCTGTATAACTTGAGTTTCTTTGTGAAGCTTGAGAGCAATGCAAGATTTTGGAAAATATTGTTCCCAATCTGTCTTCCTAAATTTGTCAAAACCCATGTTTTCTGGGCAATTGAAGAGTGGCCATTGTTGCTTTGTTCCTTCTGTCTGCAACAATTTTTGTTTGTCTCCTTTTTAGTTGACATTTGACATCATGTATTTTTGTACCAGAAATAGACTGTCCACAGAGCTTGCTTATCTACACCAGATGCAATCATCATAGCATCCTTTAATGCAGTGGTCACCAACCAGTAGATCAGGATCTACTGGTAGATCTTGGAGCCTTTGACAGGTGATCCTGACAGGTTTGGTCAGGAGGCTGTCAAGTGCCAGCACTTCATCTGCCCCTCTCAGCACTGCCGGGCTGCTCCTGACCTCTGCCTTGGAGCTGTCCCCCAGCCCCAGGAGCCATTTGCTTGCTGTGAGGGGCACAGGAAGAGGAAGGGGAGCTGATGTTAGGTGCCCCTCCCTCCGCCCTTTACCCCATTCACAGAGCAGAGGGGGGACAGGGATGGAGAGAGTTTGCTAGCTGCTTTTGAGAGTGGTACAGGGCAAGGGTAGGGGTGAGCCTACCATAGCCCCCTGACCTGTGGTAAGTGGTGCCCAGCTGGAGCCTGCATTCTAAACCTCAGCCCCAGACCTGAACCCCGCCTGCACCTCAAGCCCCTGTCCTAGCCCTGAGTCCCCCTGCACCCAAGCCCTCTTCCAGAGCCTCATCCTGCACCTCAACTCCCTGCTCCAGGCTCAGCTCAGAACCCTTCCCACACTCCAAATCCTTTAGCCCAAGATCAGAGACCGCATCCCCCTCCCTCGCACCCCAACCCTCTACACCCCAAGCCTGATAAAAGTGAGTGAGGGTGGGAGAGGGAGGGATGATGGAGCGAGCAGGGGCAGAGCCTTGAACGGATGGGAAGGAGGCGGGGCAAGGGTGTTTGGGTTTGAGGTGGATCCTGGATTGCACTTAAATTCAAAAAGTGGTCTGATGCTTAAAAAGGTTGGAGACCCCTGCTTTAATGCCTAGCCAGGCCTGGCTAAAATTAGCTTAAATAAGATATTTTATATACAATGCCATCGAGTGGCTGAATGGTATAAACTCTGGTCATCTGAAGAAGTGGGCTGTGCCCATGAATGCTCATGAGACCATCTACACGTTTTGTTCGTCTCTAAAGTGCTACCAGATTATTTGTTGTTTTTAAGTTTATCCCATACAGACTAGCTCGGCTACCCCCTGAAGCTGATATAATATAGTTTAGAATGCACAGGCATGAAGCCTAAATCTATTCTCCCCCCCTCCTCAAAACACACTCTGCCTCTCTTCTTCTCCCAGTTCTCTTACAAATCTGGGCTTTTTTCTTAATTTTCATCCTCTCTTCGGATATGTCTACACTTGCACCCTAGTTCGAACTAGGGATGCAAATGTAGGCATTCGAAATAGTCAATGAAGCGGGGATTTAAATATCCCGTGCTTCATTAGCATGATCCCGCCGGTGTGTTATTCCGATCAACAGCTGTTTTGAACCAGGAAGTGCGCGCCAGGACGCGTTCGTTTGAACAAAGCCCCTTGGTTAGAACTAATGTTACTCCTCAAAAAATGAGGGTTTGAACTAGGGTGCAAGTGTAGACAATACCCTTTTATACTAACATTACTTTTCCAGGTTGACTATTCTGACAGTCTGTGATGAAGTGGGTTTTACCCAGGAAAGCTTGTGCCCTAATAAATATGATAGTCTCTAAGGTGCCACAGGACTGCTCAATGTTTTTGCAGATACTGACTAAGACGGCCACCCCCCATATGTGACTATACTCATATGTTCACAAGAAGATATAAAGTATGCCTCATGAGGTATCACTTGAAAACTCATAATTGTCTTGGTAAACTATGTGTAGCCACAATGTACGTAAAGACATAAGAGTCTACTACATGATGTTACTAAGATATACTCCAAATCTAGGGAGCAATCATAAACCAGTAGCCAAAGCCTCAATCAGGTTTCAACAAAATTCAAATACACCATGTCCTGGTTAAGTCCCATTCTTTTACAGGAAAAAGGATGTAGGCAAAAATTTCCATTTTGCCAAAGAAACAACTGGGGGTTCCTATCCACACAGACTTGCTGTTTTCTGAATCGCAGCTGATGATGATTTTCAGAGAAGAGAAAGCAAATGTCCCAAGTCATCTTTCTCCCTTCCTCTCTACCCATGGCATGGCCAACACTAGATGGGAGAGCCTTGGGAGAGGAAGGACAGGATCCTGACTGAGGCTATGTCTACACTGCAAGGTTTTTGAACAAAAACAGCTGGTTTTGCACAAAAAGTCATAGAGCATCCACACCTCAAATGCACTTTTGCACAAGGAAATAAAGAGTAAAACGGCAGAACAGAGGCCTTTTCCCTCCTTTTACAAGGCATAACTCCCTTTTGCGCAAGAGTTCTTGTGCAAAAAGGCAAGTATGGATGTTCCAGAGGAAACAGCACAGATGCTCTGATGGCCATCAGAGCTTTCTTGCGCAAGAGCGTCCATGCTGTGTGGACACTTTCTTGTGCAAAAGCACATCATTTTTGCGATGTGCTTTGAAGTGTGGACGTGCTCTTGCGCAAGAAGTTTTTGCGCAAAAACTCTTGAGCAAAAGGCTTCTTGCGCAAGAAGCATATAGTATAGACGCAGCCTGAATGAATTCAGCCAGTCAAGCTATGTCTACACTGCAGAGTTTTTGCACTTACAGAGCATCCACACCTCAGGCGCATTTTTGTGCAAGTAAATCGACAGAATGGAAGGGTTTTTCAAGTGTAGGTATTTCTCTTTCTACGAGGAATAACTCCTTTTTGTGCAAGAGCTCTTGTGCAAAAAGGTGTGTGTGGACGGGGAACTGCCTCTTTTTGCACAAAAAACCCCCATGGAAAAAAGCACGGGTGCCCTGGTGGCCATTCTGTGGATAGTTATCAGCACTTTCTTTTGAGAGAGTGTCCATACAGTCTGGACTCTCTCTTGCGCAAAAGCGCATTGCTTTTCCAATGCACTTTTGCAATATGGATGCACTCTTGCACAAGAAGTTTTTGCGGAAGACCTCTTCTGCAAAAAGATTCTTGCGCAAAAAACCTGCAATGTAGACATAGCCTCAGACTGAGGGAATATGTAGTGAGAGACTTTTGTATTGAATACACTTAGCTTGTTAAGTTAGACATTATTTGCATTTTAATTTTCTTGTAACCAATTCTGACTGTTATGCCACATTACTTAGAACTATTTAAAATCTGTCTTTCCATTATTAATAAATTTGCTTTATTGTTTTATTCATACCAATCTGTTTGGACTTTAAAGTGTCTGAGAAATACAGTTAGTGATAATAGGATATGTGCATATCATTGTCTAGTAATAAAATGGCAGGCATTCTATGAGCTAGTATTGTCCAGGGGTATAGCTCCATTGGGATTACTGTGGTACCCAAGGGCAAAATGTTTTTGGCAGAATCAAGAGTCTTCGACACGCCGTTCAATTCAATGCTTTATTCAATGTGCACAAAGGGAGAGCACCCCGGTACAAAACCAGCCAGGCTTTCTTGGAGGGGCAAGTCCCCTCCTCAGTATTTTATAGCATAGAGTGGTTGCTCCACATGAACCTTTGTCCAGTCTTGTCACATTCTTTACATTCAGCATAACAGATCATGTTTAACATTCCCATAGATAAACCTGTTTACCACATACCTGTGACCCTATAGATAAACCTGTTTACCACATACCAGTACCTTGACCCTCTATCTGCTGAGATCACCCTCCCCTTCCCTCCCCTCAGGCACTTTCCAAGAACAAAGAGAAGATATTCCAGAAACTGATTAATTACCCAAGGGCGGGGGGGGGGGGGGGGTGAGCTCGGCAGGTTTCTCTGCATGTACCTGCTAAATTATCCTTGGCATAAAATACATACAGTCCTAAGCATAGGCATAATATACGATACCCTTCAATTCTCACAGTGAAGCAGTGTAAAAGGCACTCCACCCTGGAGAACTGAGAGAACACAGCTATTCACTGGTCCAGACTGTACTACAGATAATAGGATATCACAAATCTCAAGGATCTTTTTCTTTGGGCTGGTATGTCGTCCTTAAGGTCTGCTGACTCCATGTGGGATACCAATTATTGCAGTTAACATCCCTGTACATTTACATACCACAGGTGACTCTAGGCTCCCTTCTGACTCATTTCCAGTCATCACCAAAGCAGGCTGTGAGCATACTGGGTAGCGTATGTCAACGGAGCATTTTTTTCCCCCAAGATGACCTCTCCTTTTGGGTCAGACTACCTGGAGTCTCAGCTTCAGAGAAATTTTTGGATTCTGCTTGATTTTTGTCAAACTACCCCATCTAAGTGAATCAATGGCAAGGAAATTTATAAGGATTGTTACCATGTTATTAGTTATATAATTGTAGCAACTATGAACTCTAGTCATAGACCAGGCTGCCTTTTTGCTACGCACTGTCACTAGGTCTTCCTGGGAAGGCAAGGTGATCCCCATTTTAAAATTAGAGAAACTGAGGGAAAAGGCGAGGTGACTTGTGAAAGGCCATGGAGATGAGTACAAGTTCATTCAGATTACAATTGAAGTTGTGATTTTTTTTATCTGATTAGAAGAACTTGTATCTTCATAGGTTGCAAGAAACAAGATCTGGTTTCTATTCCATACAGTAGCTTTTCTCCCATCACAGCTATGTTTCATATTCACACCAAGCTGTAACTGAGGAGTGGGAGTGAAAGGTGGGGTATTTTCTAGCTGAGTACATTCGGGCCATCGTATTTCAGGACCAACTGCCAGGTGATGTGTGATGGGTTTGTTTTTTATAGAATTACCCTCACCTTCCAACCATCGTTCCTGCTAATGTGCGCACCTGCGTGGCCACACACAAAAAATTCTCCATCCGCCCACCAACTTCGCAGAACCATGCAGCAGCACTCTTTCCTGCTGGCATGTGAGTGATGTGACAGGCTCCAGGTCGGCTGAGGTAGTGTGCTGGGGTGGGGCTGTTGGGGGAGGTGGCTGACACCCTGTGATGGAGAGGGCCTGCTCTGGTGACCATGGCTGGGACCTGTCACGTGGCAGGAGGTTGCCAGGACTTGCTGAGTAGCATGGGGTGGGGGAGCAGCTCAGGGGGCTAGTGGCTTGTTTGGGGGGCCAGGAGCTGGGGCTGGCTCAGGAAATTTGCTTGGGGGGGCGGCCTACGCAGGGAGCCAGGGCCAGTTGGGGGCCTGCTCAGGAGCCGGGGCTGCGTGGAGGGGGGGCTGGTCCAGTGGCTGGGGATAGCTCCAGCCCTTTCCCAGGGCTGAAGCTGCATTCAGGGCTGCAAAGTAGCTTTCTGACTGCTCTCTGGGTGGAACACATGGCAGCTGCCCAAAGCTGGAGCCAAGCTGTGGGGAGTGGCTGGTGCTGGGGGGTGGCTGGTGTTGGGGGCCCCTGCATCTCTCTCTTTCCACACACACCCCTCTCATTTGCCCCTTAGAGCCCTCTTCCCCTCAACCCCGTCCCCACACCCACGTCACTGCCCCACCCCTGCTCCTCACTCCTTGCCAACCCTGAGCACTGGCAGCAGCTTCCCTGTGCCCCAGCAGGGGACTCATAGCCAGCCTCACAGAAGCAGCCTCAGGCAGTCCCTGCTCTGCCACAGGCGGCCTAGGGAGCAGCGCTCCCTGCTGGGGGGGCACATCTCACTTTCTCCCCAAGAGGTGGGGGGACGCTACCTGGGAGAGTTCCTTGGGAAGCAGTGCCACTGGTGGGTGCCACAGTAGCACACATCCAAACAAACACACGTGACTTCATTATTGGTGCACAAGACAAAATTCACTCCGGTCGTGGATGGAAAATCTTAGAGGGAACACTGCTCCCAACCCTTCCACTTAATACTATGGGAAGGAGATATGGGCTGCACAGCAACTACACTAGACAACATTCAAAGCACTGTGTCCAGCAAAAGAAGGTGCTGGAAATTTTAAGCTGGCCTGTGTCCTCTGGTTAACTAGGGTTGCCAGATGGTTTAACCATAAATACCAAACAACCCCTCCCTCACAAAAAAAAAAAAAACACCAGGGGAAAAATGTCTGTTGAGGGAAAAAAAGGGGGAGAGACCAAAGTTATTGAGCAACAACAACAACAATAAAGGACCCCGAGAGTTATTAAGCAAAAAAAAGAAAAAAACAGCATTAAAATAGCATGGCCTCTTTAAATGCGTGCAGAGTCAGGTGCAGAGTCCGAATATGGATAGGAAGAGGGGAGGGTTGAGCACTAAGACCCAGGGAAGGCATTGCTTCCCCTTGCTTCCGGTCTTTAGGCTTTTTGCCGGTGACCATCTTGTTTTCTTGATCGAGCCAGAAGGAACCAAGTAAGCAGGGGGGCCGGGGTCAGGGAGCTGGGCCCAGTTGCTGAGTGTGTCATAGGGTTGCCAGGTGTTTGGTATTTTCGCCTCCTGGCAGGGGAAAAAACCCAGAAAATACCAGACATGTTGGGTGTCCAGTATTTTCTGAATTATTTTACTGGACAGAAGGTGAAAATACCGGACTGTCCGGGTTAATACTGGACACCTGGCCACCCTATGATTAACATAGCCAGTAAAGCCCTCTGGAATAGCTTATACACATGGGCTACATCTACACTGGCATGATTTTCTGGAAATGCTTTTCACGGAAAAGTTTTTTTGGAAAAGCGCGTCTAGATTGGCAGGACACTTTTCCAGAAACGCACTTTTTGCGGAAAAGCATCCGTGGCCAATCTAGACGCGCTTTTCTGTAAAAAAGCCCGGATCGCCATTTTCGCAATCGGGGCTTTTTTGCGGAAACAGAACTATGCTGTCTACACTGGCCCTTTCGGGCAAAAGTCTTTTGGAAAAAGACTTTTGCCCGAACAGGAGCAGCATAGTTTTTCTGGAAAAGCACTGATGATTTAACATTAGATCGTCAGTGCTTTTCCAGAAATTCAAGCAGCCAGTGTAGACAGCTGACAAGTTTTTCCAGAAAATCAGATGATTTTCCGGAAAAACTTGCCAGTGTAGACACAGCCATGAGGAACAGTCTTCTGATGCCATGTACACAGAGTGGCATCTTCATCATACAGCAAAGAGCGCTATAAATTGTCTAGTCGCATAGAGCTATGATAGGTGGGCCTCATTTTACCAGTTACAGGACAAAGTTATATGTGGCTATCAACACAACAAAATATCCACATACATACCCCATTGCAGGAATGTGCCAAACAAGACAGCTAGTCAGAGATAACTAAGATTATCTGGTCAGGAAATTATGAGTCATGCAATATGGATATCCACCATAAATCCTCTGACGAGAGGATGAGAGAGAGAATGAACTACATGTGAGAGTTGCCTAATGCTCTATTGGAAAGTACAGTAAAACTCCAATAGTCTGGCATCCAATAGTCCGGCACTCCTGATAGTCCAGCATCAAAATGGCAAAAGCCTAGTGAGTGAGCTTCGGCAAAAAATGAGTCACAAGGTAGCAGCAGCAGCAGCTGAACTGAGCAAAAAGGGTAAAAAAGGCTTAAAAAACTAAAACATTACAGTATACTGTATACAGTATGTACAATAAAAAGGGTTAAGAACACTTTGTATACAATATATAATGTATACATTATATATATAACCAGTTTATAGTATCTCCTGATAGTTCGTCATATCTGATAATCCAGCATCACCTTGGTCCCATAGGTTCCGGATTATCGGAAGTCTACTGTATCAAGATACTGTGGGGTTGAGAGTGGTATAAGAACCTATATTAAACAGTGGTTTGCTAGAAGTGATTGATGGCTTCTATCAACTCAAAAAAGGGCTACATTTAATGTGTCTAAGTTGTCCAATGTAATAATTATAAATGTGTACATTTCAAGTTTATTTTTCTAATAATTTAACTTTATTCACTATGATTTTTAAAAGAATAAACCTAAAGCAATTATATAGCATCATATTATTCTGAAAAGGACATAAGAATTCAGTTACATAATAATAAACTGATGGAGAGAGATGTTACATAGAGTTGAACCAGGAAAAAAAGTTTTCAGGTGAGATTTGCAAATGAGCAGTGGAGAAATATGGGAAGGCTTTTCAAGGTAGAAGGAACATGTTATGAACTGTTAGTACACAAGACTATAATTACTATGCCTGCAACCAGGACTCGAGGCTAGAAAAAACACAGTGATTGTAAGGCAGAACAACTTGTATGAATTATTAAAGACAAAATGATGTTAAAATATTATTAGAAAGCACTAACTAGTGTAAACACAAGATCAGCAAAGCTGGAGTTAGGAGGGGCATGTCTTTTGGCAGTTGAAAGATATCTTTGACTTGTTGATTTGAAACACCAGCAACTGTTATCTCTTCTACAAAATGAAAGGAAAACACCATACATAGGTAGGAAAAGCCAGGTTCCAGGAAAGAAGCTTAAAAACGCAAATCTCTAAGGGTATGTCTACACTTGCTCCCTAGTTCGAAGTAGGGATGCAAATGTAGCTGACCAAAATTGCTAATGAAGTGGAGATTTAAATATCCTGCACTTCATTAGCATAATCTCGCCCGTGCGCTATTCCACTCGCCAGCTGATTCGAACCATAAAGTGTGCTCTGGGACACGTTAGTTCGAATGAAACCCCTTGGTTCAAACTAATGTTATTCCTCAAAAAAAATTTTGAAGGATAATGTTAGTTCGAACCAAAGGGTTTGATTCGAACTAACGCATCCCAGAGCACACTTCATGGTTCGAATCAGCTGGCGAGCAGAATAGCGCGCGGGTGAGATTATGCTAATGAAGCATGAGATATTTAAATCCCTGCTTCATTAGCAATTTCAGTCGGCTACATTTGCATCCCTACTTCGAACTAGGGAGCAAGTGTAGACGTACCCTAAGTTTAACATATATGGTGTTATCCTGAGAGCTGTGCAGGTGGATCAGACTGCAGGATCACAGCCTCTTTTAAGAAAAGTTTTTGAGTTACTATTATGAAAGACGTGAAGATGCAGTTAAAAACTGCAGCATAACAGCTACAATTAATCAGCATGGATTAATGAAATGTAACTCCTGTCAGACAACTTGGCTGTTCTGCTGTTTTAAATAGCAATCTCATTGTTTATCATTTAGCCTGTCACATCTCTCTAAATAGCTCTATTGTCGCTCATAAATCATTATCCCAGCTCCTTACTATCATCCCATTTTAAGTTTAAAATACTTGTTTTCAGCTGCAATGATCACAAATCTCTATGACAGTGTTTCTCAAACTGTGGGTTGTGACCCCCTGGGGAGTCACAAGCAACTGAGAGGGGGGTCACAGCTGGATTCGGTTTTTCACTTGCAATCCCTCTCGCCCGGGCTGCGAAGAGTGGCAGGGCGGCGGAAGGCAGCTGCCGGCAAGCTGTGCAGTGTGGCCGGGGCCGCAGGACTCCAGGAGCATGGCTCAGCTGCAGGAAGAGACAAGGCAGTGGGAGAGTGAGGCTGGCGCCGGCACAGTAGCAGACACGCGAGAGCCCGGCCAGGGCATGGTTGCCAGGCGACCAAACGCTTCCCTAGCTGGGAGAGGGCAGGGTCCCTCAGGCAGCGGGCTGGGGGATTGGGTTGGGGCAGAGGACCCGGAGGTAAATAAGGGCACGTGGGGGTCAGAGGAGAGGAGAGGACAAACGAACCAACCAACCAACAGGACGCGGAGCAGAAAAAAGAGGCATAGAGGCGAAAGAGATGGGGGGAGGAGCTTGCAGCGGGGAAGGGCGTTGAGGACCACAAATGCCTTGAAGGAACCCCAGGAGGACAAGGAGTCTGGTGAGAAGGGGGGAGGAAGCGACCCAGAGCATTGAGGGTGGGGGGGGGGTCACACAAATTAATTTAGCACTTTAGGGGGATGTGCTATCACAAAGTTTGAGAACCCCTGCTCTATGGCATTTCAGATCTTGCGGGTTTTTTATGTCCCCACTGTGGGTGCAGGAATAAAGGGGGCCTGAGAGCTGGATCTGGCCTACAGGGAGGTGAAGGCAGGATCCAGGCATAAGAGCCTGCCTTCGTAATTCTCCGCAGAAACCCCAGCTTGGAAGCAAGACGACCCTCAGCTGCATGGGGGGCCCCTGTGTAACACGAAAGAGGGCAATACAAGGATTGCCTCAGGAGTAGCGTCCTCTTGTAAATTAAGCCACAAAGTTCCCTAATTTGGGGCCTTACCGTAAATTAGGCCATCCAGTTACCCAATCTGCTGCCAGTAAAATAAGGTTTTAAATTGTCAAGGAGGCGACTGAGGCAAACAAGGACAGGGGCTCCCACCAGGGTCACTGAGTGTATCTGGCAGTCAGGAACTATTGTCCTCTGCTGACAGACATGGTCTGAGAAATCACTTTCCAGGAGCCAGAAAGCACGGGATGAGCCAAGGTAAATGGCTGTGACTTGTGGAGTGCAGGGCTGAGGACATGGATACGTGAGACGCCAGCTGTGTTTCTATGAACTTTATGTACCCATGTAGCCAATGAGTATTGCCGAGCAGGATGTTGATGCTCACCATTTATTTCAATGGAATCCTGCAGAGAGACCGTCAGAAGTTTTAGAAACGTAAATTTCTGCTGCAGGGTCCATGGCAGTGCACCTTTGTGCCTTTCTCCATTGCAGGACACTGGCCTGTACCATTCCTCAATCACTTGTGCAGGAACTAGAGCGGAACATAAGTGGGCTGCATGTGAAACAGGGAAAAAGCCATCACCTTGGAGAAGTTGTGCTCCAGTTTCCTTGCTTACCTTGAGCAGGGAGATGTCTGCCAGGGAGTTACCCACCTTTGGGGAAGTGTGGCATGATTAGAATTATGTTCCTGCAAAGGGAATTTTCTCTCCCTGTCTGGAACTGCTTTAGTTCATATAAATGTAAGCCACCCCAACCCATTCACTCACAGGATTACACTGCTTGCTGAGATGGATTTCTTGCAAGAGTGAGTGGAAATGTTGGAAAAGAGGCTTGTCAGTGAAATGTTACAATGTAGCACTCAATTTTACCAGACTATTTGGGGGCATTCTGCTGTACAACAGAGACCTTAACAGCCTGTCTACCATGTTGGGGGAGGTTGCAACAGATAAGGAAATGTCCTAGAAAAACAGGGAGGATTTGTTTTGTGAAGTGTTCATCAGCAACTGAGTGCAGGTGTTGGGAACACATTTACTGTATGTCTACACTGCACAGCTATGTCGGGATAGCAGAGGTATCCCGAAATAGCTACTCTACGTCTACACAAGCCACCCGTTATTTAAAAATATTTCTGAAAATAATGGGAGAGCTATTTTGCCATCCTGGTAAGCCTTGTGGCACAAGGGATAAAAGATGGCTCAGAATAGTGCATTATTTCAAAATTTGATGCTGTATAGATGCATCAAATTTCAAAATAGATTTGAGATAAGATACGCTCAAATTGTGTTAGGGTAAAAGAAAGCAGCAGAGAAAAGAGAGGAGACCAACCTCACTGAAACAAAAGAATTGAAAAGGCATTTTTCTGTTTTAATCTAGGGCCAGATGTGGGGCGAGCTGATACTTTACCAACTATTCCTGAATTGTTACAAGAGGACGGACAAGATGGGTGTGCATAGTGTTTGTGATATCCAATGCAATCTAGAGTGCTCTATGGGATGATGAATAGCCCACTTGGACAACTGATTTTAGTATCCATCTCCTTGTCTGACACGTGCTCCAAAAGCTTGGTTAATTTAGCATAGTTGTCAAAGTCATGATTGGCTAACTGGGCTGCGTAATTGGCCATTCAGAGCATCAGAGTTGCGGAGGAATAAACCTTCCTACCAAAAGGTCGAACCTCTTACTTCCTTTGTCGGATATGGTACTTTTATATTGTGGTGCCTTGACTCTTTGTTGTGCTGCATTGACTACCAATGAATTAGGTTGGGATACGAGAAAAAAAAATCTCTCTCTTTGGCGAGGATGAAGTATTTCTTGTCTGCTCTTTTGTTGATAGACAGGACAGAAGCTGAGGTCTGCCAGATGTCATCAGCTACCTCAAGAATAGCTTCATCAATGGACAAAGCTACCTTGGACTTCTGAGGGCTGTAAATTTTTCAGGAGTCGGTGTTGCTTCTCCTGTACCTTCGTCAGTTGAACCTCTTGAATGGCGGCTACCCACTTGAAGTTGTCTTGAAACTGTCTGAAATTGTCAGTTGGTGATGTATCCCCCAAGATTACTGCCTCGTCAAAGTGAGAGGAAGATTGGTCTGTAGAAGAAATGCTCTGTAGCTGTTCATGATCAGACAGTTGACCTTCCTCAGGGTCAGACTGTTGGGGCGGAAGTGATGTAGTCTGAGTAGGAGTGGAAGGGTGCGTGTCAGCAGGAGAAGGCATCTGGCATCGTCTGGAGGCGGAACGGTGGTAGCATAGCAACCAATGTCGAGAACAGTCCAGTGACATACAGTAGCATGCTGGTCAATGGTGTTCATAATAAGAGCAGTAGCTACAGTGGTGGCTGTAGTAATATCTGGTAGGGGAGGAGTGCCTGAAAGAAAAGGTGCTCTTGTGATCATCATGGTAAGTGGCCTATGCTGAGAGTGTTGGGAGACCTGGATGATTTGGATGCAGCCCTTAAAGGAGGTGGAGAAACCAAGATGCATTAATATAAATGGTATGAGTGAAAGCGTGGTACTGGAAAGCAATGTGATGTCAAACTGTAGTATTCTCTGTAATGCTGTGGAACATCAGTAGGTGGGACTGATGGCACCAGGAAGGGAGAAAGTGGTGTCGGGTTCCGGGCTCGAGGAGGAAGCTGCAATTCTATTAGTTTTAGACCAAGCCTTAGCCTGTGCCAACGATGGTGTCGGTGCTGCAGCTGTGCGTTGGGCCGTGGAAGCTCTTGTTGGTGCCAAGGGTGCTCCCGGTGCCAAAGGCAATGCTGGTGTAGAAGATGACGTCAATGCCACCGGCACTGACAAGAGTGCTAGTGCTGACACCTGTGCTGGACCTAGATCCGGTGCCACAGCTGGAGTAGCTGGCATACTGCGGCACTGTTCAGTTGCCATATCCCTGGGTGGGAACATTGCTAGAAGTGCCTGGTTTATCACCGGTGCTTACATAGACTCGGTGGTAAGGACCATGCTGGAGAGGCTCTTCTCTTCATTGAGGAAGGGGGCTCAGGCGATGCGGCTCTATGTTTTTCAGTCCTAACAGGGTCTGAATGAGGTGAGAAAAGCTGTGGCTGCGAGGGCTGCAGGGATTTATCAAATAGCAGCATCCGGAGCTTCATTTCCTTGTTTGGTCTTGCTCTAGCAGTTAACATAGTGAGGACACTTTTGAGAGAAGAGTCCTTCCCCAAGGCAACGAATGCAGCAGGAGTGTCCATCTGAGGTGGGCATGGGCTCCCCGCAAGAGTTGCATTTTTAGAAGCCTGGCAAATCGGGCATGGTGTAGCTGTAATTTATTTATTTTTTTTTAAATAAAGACCGCAAACCATGGAGGCCTCCGAATGGTTTTTTCCCCCTAATGTAACGAGATTACTATTACTAGGATAACTAAGCTAAAAACCAACTAACTTGAATTTATTTCATTCTGAGAGGATAGAGGGAGAGGTAGCTCACTCCATCTGCAACCGAGAGCGGTTAGGAGAAACTGGTGGGAGACAGCTCGCACGCTTGAAGAAACAGTACGAAGGGCATGAGGCACATAATGCACATGTGCAGTCCGGCAGACTACTGCTAACAAATCTCCGATCTGCGGCACCAGGCCAACACTACACCAACAGTCAATCACCCACAGGGACACTACTCCATGGGTGTTGGATCTGTCTTCCATATTGGTAAAAAAGCCTGGGGTTGCATGGCAGGGAGATTGAGGGGGGGGGGAGATAAAGCCACTGTCTTGAGAAAGGGGAACCACGGCTGGCTGGGCCAGCATGGACTATGAGAATGTGTCTCACTGTATCCCTCCTTATCTTGAGTATCATCTGGTTGAGAAGAGATCAGAGGAAAGGTGTATAGGAGGTGGTGACTCCATTTGATGGTGAGAACATCTCCAAGGGAGCCCTTAACTAGGCCAGCTCTGGCAGTATAGGACACTTTTTGTTTTGGGTTTGTGGCAAAAAAAAAAATCATCAGAGGATGTCCCATTGACTGAATTGGATGAGGCACCAATTTCACAGAGCAATAGTCTCCGTACCGAGGGCATGGGAATGGGCACCACACTGCCCGTTTATGTAACATACAGGCACCGTTATTGGTATATATTTTGGCATCTCTGCCAGCTATTTCCACAAGGAAATGATACTAAACTAGTTTCAAAGTTCTGGGCTCCAGAATGTTTTGTGGAGAGCCCTTTCTTTTGATGTCCAAAGACCCTGCATCATTGAATTTTCCATGTGTGCACCCCAACCCACGAGGGAGAAGTTTGTTATGACCACTGAAGGTTCCAGTTCTTGGAATGGAATTCCTGTGCACAGGTTCTCTGTTTTGTTCAAAGTAGTGCAGTCTTTACTGTTAGAAGAGTCCTGGTCAGGGGGCAGCAGTTTAGGTTTTAGGTTGTGTTGAGCCAGCTCTCTAGGCATCACATGAACAAATGTGTATTCAGAACCACATCACATCATGTGGCCGAGCAATTGAAGGCAATCTTGTGACATAACTTGTGGCCCAGGTCCCTGATTTTTACAAATCTGTCGAGACAAGGAGGCTATGTCTGTCCTTGAGTTGAGTTGTGTGCCTATACACTGTATGGATTGGACCGGTGTAGCACAGACTTTGTTTTATTAGCAGACCTAAAGTGTGTATATCATAACCAGGTGGGTATTGCAACAGGATTCTGCTTCTGATTTTGACTTGATCAGGCAGTCATCAAGATAGGGGAAAATGACAAGATTTTGTTTCCTTAGGTAGGTGGTGACTACCATGAGCATTTGGAGAAAATCCTTGTTGCTATGTAGAGTCCAAATAGTGTAACTGCATACTGGTAGTAGTGCATAACTAGGACAAAGAGGAGAAAGTACTTGTGAGCAGGATGAATAGGAGCACGAGAATAGGCATCCAGTAAGTTGAGACACAAAAACTAGTAACCAGGCTACAGAGCAGGAATGATGGTGGCCAGTGTTACCTTTTTAAGCTTTCACTTTTTTACGTATTTGTTGAGAGCCTTATCATCTAAAATGGGGCACCATCCTCTATTCTTCTTCTGGGTAAGGAAAAAGAGTAAGTAGAAACTCCCTCCATACCCATGTGCGACAACTTCTATAGTGCCCAAGCGGAGAAGGGAAACCTCCTGTCGTAAAATCCCATTGTGAGAGTGTCCCTGAAGAGGGATGGCATAAGTGGGTGTGAGGGAGGAATAGATATAAAGGGAATGGTATATCCCATAAGGATTAATTGTAGCACACATCTGTCAGATGTTATTCTCTGCCATTTAACGCCAAAGGTCAGAAGATGATGACTGAATATGTTATCACTTGTTGGCACCTCTGGAACGTGTAAAGATGTTTTTGGTCCCTCAATGGAGGCCTCAAATGTGCTTATTCTGCTGAGATGGCTGGTTTCTACTGTTGATTTGGTTATGTCCATGCTGCTGCCTGTGGTTGCTTTCTGCGGTGCTGCTTCAGCTGTTCTTTGCACCAATGTTTCCACCATGGTTGCTCAGTGCTGCAGTGGGCCCGAGTTTTTCTGAAGCAGGCAGAGTCAGGCATATAGTCTCAGTGCGAACTCTGTGCACATTGTTTAAAAGTACCGTGATGGGTGCCTGAGATGCCTGGTGTGTCATATGTACCGAGGTGAGTTGTAGTCTTCACTCTTGCTGCCAATTTCTTGCTTGCACACTACTTGGCCAACTGAGACTTGTGAGGAAAAGCGGATTTTTTTCCCTGTGTCAGATTTGGGCTTACTGGACCATTCACTGCCCAGATCGTAGAATGGATGATGTGCTTTTTCAAGCTTGAGCATTTTAGGGTGGCGGTATCTATCCATAGGAATACACACATGGAGCTTGGTGCAATGATGACGGCTGTGACTGCTAGACATGGTTTTTGACTAAACATCTGAAGCACTTGGAATGTCGATCCGATACAGGCAGAGTCATTACAGGCAGGAGAACGTTTAAACACAGACATCATTGCAGAAAAGGCTAACAGGAACAACAAGGGGGAAACTATTGGAGAAAAGTTTGTTTAGTGATTTTTTTTTTAGGAAGACTAACTTGGATGAGAACGGAGGGTAACAGAAGAAGAAACAACTGAAAATGAACTACTTTGAGCTATGACATAATGCTAAGTGAAGAGCACTACAGAGCTCCATCTTAAAATAGGGATGGCAAGAAGAAACTGACAGGAGGGGGACTGAGCATACGCAGCTGCACAGCACAATGCCACCCACCCTGCTTGCGACTCTCCCCACCCCACTCTCCAAGTACTGCTGTAAATAATCTAGTCTATGGCAGTGGAACACACAGATGCCTGCTCAGGAAGACCCATAGGAATGTCGCTTGAAAAAGAAGGTCTCTCATTGCAGGGCTCGTCAAACTAAAACAAAAAATACCATTCATTCATTTTATTGATAAAAATCAGGTGAACACCTTCAGATTTTTCTGAAGTAGCACAAATAAGCACAATGAAGTTCTGGACAGTAAAAATGTATTGGTGGGGGTCAGAAAGGAGTTATGGAGGTGAAAAGAAAGAACACGTCAATTATCCCAAATAATATTAAAAACTGGCCAGGGACAATATTGTCCATAATCACCAGTGTGCCCCTCCTAATATGGGGAACTTAATTGTTATTAGGTCACTACATGCTCTCATCCAGTCTATCACTCATACTCAATCACTCGCAAAGCCCCCTTTCTATTTTTTGAAAGAAGGGAACCATGAATTTAAAATAGGGCTGTTGATTAATTGCACTTAACTCACGTATTACAAACATTGTAAAAATCACGTTAAACCATAGAATACAAAATGTATTAAATATTTTAAATGATATTTTCAAATATATTAATTTTTATTACAACACAGAATACAAAGTGTACACTGCACTATTACCAATATTTACATAATAGTGTCTTTCATTTCATCCCCACAAAAAAGTACTACACTGAAAATTATCATGATAACTGCAACTTACAAATGTAGAATTTGTTACATAACTGCATTCAAAAAACAATATAAAACTTTAGGGCAGTCCTACTTTTTGGTCAGCCTATCACAAAGCAAAAGTGTGAGATATCTAAATAACTACAGCACAACAGCCCACAATTTAGGATTCTGAAGTGTGTCTCAAATGTGAGGGACAAGGTATGAAGCATGCTTTCAGAAGCCTTCAAGAGCAACACTGATGCAGAAACTATAGAAACTGAACCACCAAAAAAGAAAACCTTCTGGTGGCATCTGACTTAGATAATAAAATGAACATGCATTGGTCTGCAATGCTTTGGATCATTATTGAGCAATCATCGGCATGGACATATGTCCCCTGAAATGGTGGTTGAAGCACAAAGCCATGTGAATCTTTATCCCTTCTAGCACAAATATCTTATGACAGTGGCTACAATGATGCCATGTGAATGTCTGTTCTCACTTTTGGGTGACACTAAAAAAGCACCAGACAGCAGATACATTTTAACTAAGCTTGTTTGTCTAAGTGATTGGCTGAATAAGAGCTAGGCCTGAGTGGACTTTTAGGCACTAACACTTGATATTGTTTTACTTGTTTAATACAATTATTTTACATAATTCTACAAGTTCAGCGTTCGTGATAAAAGACATTGCACTGTAGTACTTGTATTAGGTGAACTGAAAAATACTGTTTCTTTTTCTCTTTTTACTGTGCAAGTATTTATAATAAAAATAAAATGAGAACTGTGCACTTTGTATTCTGCGTTTTAATTGAAATCAATATTTGAAAATGCAGAAAACATCCAAAAATATTTAAATGGTATTTTATTAACAGTGTGATTCATTTTTTAAAATCACTTGACAGTCCTAGTTTAAAATACATTTTTAAGATACATATCTTTATTATACAGTCATGTGGAAATGGTAGTGGGACTGATCCATTGAATAGCTCTTGAGTTGTCCACATCCAGGTCCAAAAGAAGCATGAGCGGGTCTTCTGAGTGTTCGTGTCAACTCTTCGCAAACTCATGTATGGGTTGGGGAAATGCCAAACAAACAAGGTGATCTTAAGTATCTATGCACACCAATCTCATGTTCAGATGCAGCAGCTCAGGCCAAAATTCTACCCTTAGTTATATCTCTACACCCTTAATGAAGTCAGGAGTTTCACACTAAGGGCATTCTCTAGTACTTAATTTCGCATTGCCTTGAAATAGTCTTGAGAAATTTTATTAAAAAATTTTCATGCAGTTTTTTTTCTTTCAATATCCATTCAGATCATAAAAATTCAATCAGCTACAATTAACTGCAATCAGTAAAACAGAAAAATAACCTGGCACATAATACCAAAATGTAATGCTCAAAATAAAAGTTTTATTTAGCATATGAAAATGGTTCAAGTTAATTCTCTACACTCACTATATTTTCATTATAAAGGTTTAAACATGTAAAAAAAATCAAATGCCAAAATTTCTGAAAAAATACGATTAAATTCAAAATTCTGAACACTGCGAGCAAAAGGAACAAAACCACCAACAATTAGTGAATATAATACAAGTCACAGTGTCTGTGTAAGTTTAAACATTAGCTAATGTAGCTTAGAAAGAATAGAAATCCACTTTATTCACTTTAACCAGTGACTGTAGCTTAGACAACATGAATTCAAACTTCCTAGAATTCAACTATTGCCCTTTTCTTTCAAGTATAAGGAAAGCAGGAGAGAGTTACTCTATAAGGGGGGTGAAAAGCATCAGCTGGTCATCAATTTGCAGTACAAATGTTAAGATAAAGAATTATTGATGATGGGCTAATCTACACGAGCATGATGCTACAGCAGCTGTCCTGCTGTAGCATGTCTGGTGAAGATACAAAATAGTGACAGGAGAGTGCTCTCCCCATTCAGCATACTTACTCCCTCTCAGCAAGAGGTGGAAGCTATGTTGCCAGAAGAGCATCTCCTGACAACAAGCACTAGCATGGAGAGCGCTTAGGTGGATGTAACTTGAGTCACTCAGAAGATGACTTTTGCACAACCCAGGGCAACATAAATTACAATGACTTAAGCTGTAGTGTAGACCAGCTCTTATTTTCTAATGAGTATTATAAAGCTCAGTTTAGTAAAACTGAGTAGCAGCATAAATACTTCATGGAATGTTTGATCAGTATGCTCAAGTTCAGTTGCTTTGTTGCATAGTTCTGTATGCAAAGTAAAAACAAAAATAGTAACATCTTACTGCTCCTTTCCCCCAAAATAAGAAAACATTGTTAAAAACAGAACTAATTACAACAGCATAAATAGAAAATATTATGCTTAGGAATCTACCATTGGTCCCATTGCACTGGCCATATTATTTCCATTGCCAGCAATGGAAAGTCTCTGAAAGGAGATTTTCCAGAACCAGAAAGTAAAATTGATCTATTCATAAAACAGTCTGGATGGCTTAAATGCTCATGAGATGTTGCAAGCTTCAATTAAGGCCTGTAGTTTGAAAAAGAAAAAAAATACATTTGATAACAGATAACATGTTTAACACTGACATTTTCATAAATAAGATCTTGCTTATGTAACAAAAAATGAATGCATAGTGAAGATCAGCAACACATTTGGTTTACACAAATGCATTTAGTTGTTTTATGATTAAAGTAGTCCTATTTTGAACAGCTACTATCTAGGCTTTTGCTTCTTTTTGCCAGATACATTTTCCTGTAGGTCTGAAACATTGAGTCTTTGTCTGGAACATGAAGAGCCTCATTTCCCTCAAGGATCTGTATTGCTGCATCAAGTGGAATATTGTCATCAACTGAAAGACAAACATGAAACATTTATCATTTACTTATAAACTGAGCTATGTTGTACCTGTTAAAATAACGTGTAATACAAATGCAAGTATTTGAGTCCAGAATCAGTGTTTACATGTGAAGTGTTTAAGACAACCCACTGTGAAAACAATTACTACATAACCTGATTTACTAAACAATCTAGCATTTAAGTCCCTACCCCACAGTCATATGTAGTCTAAACAGTTTAGGTTTGTGTACACTATGGAATTATAGCAAAATATTCCCACTGATGCTACCGCTGGTTCAGCTGAACCCAAATGGAGCATTAGGGCAATAAAAATTTCCAGAAAACACCAGTCACATCTGCATTCAGCTCCCACTAGTGCAGCTGAGCAAGTGCCAGTGCTAGAGATAATGTTTTGCTAAAATCTTGTACTGTATATTAACCATTTTCAAAGCCAAGCAAAATGTACTTTATATTTTATTCCAAGGTAAAAAAAAAAATCAAGTCATTTCACCTTGAGCTGTTTCTTCAGTTTTTCTTTGCTTCATTGGGATATAATTTAACCAATCTTCCTTTTTACTTTTGACTCCTAGAAATAAAAAAAATTAAAAATTGAAGTGAAAAATAAATCTTACAATTACCACTCATCATTACCACCTATAAGCACCCAAGCCACGTATAATAGGAAATCAAGCAAGTGTTCAGTCTTAAATTGTTCTTGTAGTGGCCAAAAGCATGTAGCTCTTTTACAGTTATCTTACAGATCCCTCCCCCCCCCCCCCCACCAAACTGGGTTGGGGGAGCTCAGGGCTTCTGTTCTACAGGGATGGGGGTGTTGGGTCTTCAGCCCTGTGGGAGGGACCTGCTGGAGCTTCAGAATGAGCAGGGCTGAAAGCCCCAAGACTCATCTGGCACACCTAGTTCATGTACTTTTTAAGATTATCATGTGTAGCTCAGAGTGTCAAGAAGTTGAGCCACCCCTCATTTACAGTTTTAGTATAAACATGGAATCTAAGAGACTGGAATTACTATGTATTAATTTCACAGAAGAACAATACATCATTATTGTTCAACAATATCAATTCTTCCCCATCCCCGCCCCACAAAAGGTATCAAGGGTGTGTGGTTTTAAGCTCAATACCAGCAATATACCACTTTTGACTTTGCATCTCAGCATCGAACCTATTGCCTCCTTTCATCTGCAAGACCCCTTGTTATTGTTTACATAGTTTCACAGACAAGAAGAAAAGTGTAATTTAAACTGTACCTGCCACAAGGGTTTTGTCTTTTTCAGATGAGAGTGTGATATCCAAACTCTCCCCATCAGTGGCTGTATTTCTGAACAATATCTCTGGACACAATTTAAATTCGAGCATGTGTGGTTTGTGTAGTTTATCCTCTTCTGATGTTGAGCTATTAGTTTTCAAGTCCTGGCTGAGCTCTGGAACGTTATTAGATTTAATATGCCATACAGGTTTGACAGATGATGTGTCTAGTTTTGTCAGACAAATGCTTTCTTGGGCAGTACGTCTAAATGCAACTCTATTCAGATAGTTTTTTTGTTGTTCCCTTTGGAGAGAAATTTTCAATCTATTAGTTTTTCTACTCAACTGTGGATTTTTTTCAGATGGTTTCTCTCTGTTTGTAACATCCAAGTCTTTCTCTCTGCCAGAAAAGTAGGTTTTAGACTTTTTAGAAGGGCGCCCTTTTTTTTTCTGTGGTTTGGAAATATGATTATGATTTGCTAAGAAGTTTTTATATTTCCAGACATTTTCTTGTTTTGATGTTGCAAATTTCTCAGAATTTGCCAAATTAGTGCTTTCTTTATTATACCCTGAATGTTCAAAAGTCTGTGTTTCATATTTGATTCTTTCACTTTCCAATTTTGGTTTTTTTGAGTCTCTCTTTCCAATCATATTTTCTTTCCGTTTTCGTCTATATAAACGTTCCTGTAAAGGTAAGACTTTTACAGATTTATGCTGAGAATGTTCATATTTTTTTGTGCTTGCATTTGGGGATTTTCTTGTAGTTCCATGATGATTATCCGATTTATATTTTATTTCCGCTGACCGTTTTGTCTTCTCTTTAATTTGTACATTTTTGTTAAATGTGTAATTAAGTCTCTTAACTCTGTGAGTTTCATCTGCACTCTGTTCACAAAGTTTTTTCTGATTATGTTCCTCATGTACGTTACTTTTTTTGACCTCAACAGTTTCTGAAATTTTTGAATTGTGGACGCGTCTCTCAGATTTAATGACTAAGCCTTCTATTTGATCTTTTTCAAAAGAATACATTTTACAGAATTTTTCTTTTTTTTCAGTTGATATTATCAAATGTCCTCTGTTTGTACGATGGACCTTTCCTGCAGCAAATTGCTCCCTTGTGCATTTCTGAGGATCTGTTTCATTGGTCTCAACTTCCTTTCCTGAAGAAGGAGTCAATACATGCAGGGGCATGTCTCCCTTCAGCTGGCCATTCATTCTTTTAAATTTATCAGGTTCTCTTTTCTCTGAAGGATGAAAAGGTCTAATTACGTCTACATGTGTTTTTACTGATTTCTTAACATCTTTGTTTATTGTGGAGTTTGGTGCACGTTTTCTATCTTTGTCTACTATGGCAAGATTTTTGCTTGTATCATGTAATTTGACAGGAAGCTGCAGATTATTTTCCACTGCACAGGTTTTTTTTGTTATGGGACCAGTTCTACTACTTGTTTCCTGTCTCCCTTTTAAGCCAGTGTTTTCAGATTCTGGAGACTGATTGCCACCATTTTGTTTTTCTGAAGTAATATCCTCTCTAGATTTGCATGAGCACCCTGGCACTGCATAAACTGAAGCTAACCAACCCATTAAACAACAATATGTAAATTTTTTCTCTTGCTTTGAGGCTGATGTTTCCTGTGTGTTCTTTTCCCTCTCCATGTCTAGATTCTGATCTGGCTGGATATGGCTTTCTAAAGTCTCCCCCTTTGATGAACTAATTTTCATCTCTTGATTTTCAATGTTTTCCACCATAACTTTGTTAGACGACTGGTGACTCTGTTCTGGGAACAGTTCTTTCATTTGTTCTGAATTTAATATTGTGATTTTTATTTGGCTTATTGGGTCCTTAGAATCACAGCTTTTGCTATCAGCATGAGTTCCTTTTTCAACTTGTTTCTTTGATGGCTCTCTCACAAGATCTTCATTTTTAGTGAGCTCTTTCATCAGTACATCTGCACCCTCAATCCCATAAGGAAACTCTTTTAAAAGTTCTGTCAGCTGATCATTTAGAGAGGTTACAGGTACTACACTATCATCACTAATCCCATTTGCCACTGTATTTTCACCTTCACTGAGTATATGTTCTTGTGTATTTTCTTCTTTTGCAGTAGAACAGGAATCTATTTCACCAAATATGTTAACTGACAGGTCTTCTTTGTTTCTGATCAAGTTCTGGCTAACATCAACAATATTTTCTCCGTTCTTGGAAACTGTATTTTGCGTCATTTTTTGTCCTGAGTTACTAATAATTTTAGAAGTCCCTTTATTTTTTTCCACTTCAAAAATCTTTTCAATGCACTGACTAATATCACACAAGTACGTCTCTAAACCTGGTGCATCTAATGATTTTGTTGCAGATACTGCTTTAGATGGAGTATTTTGTAATGGGAAACTCCTCTCCCCCTCAAACACACTGGCTTTCATTATAGAGTCTCCTTTACAAGCATCCAATTGTTGTTCCTTAGGCTTTATATTAGAGATATTTTCTTCTGACAAGGCATTTTTCTCTAAATGCTTGGAAGGCACAGAACAGAACATATTGGCTATTTGTGAATCATAAGATGCATCACCTTCAACAAGTGAACATACACTGGAAATCTGTAACATATCGTCCTCTGATACAATTGTGGTAATGGCCCTAGGTTCTCTTAAGTCCTCATAAACTTTATTCTTTGTCTGATATTCTTGAGACACTGGACTTGAACCATCTGTGCTTGTTTGGGACAAAGAAGTTTTGTTTTGTAAACTCATCTGCATATTAGTTTCTCTCATTTCTTGTGCAAAATGATCATCATTCCTTTTGTTTCCATCATATGAGCAGTTTGAATACACAGCATCTTTTACTATTTTGTTTCCATCAGCTGATTTGGTGTACAGCTTATCTGAGTCCACTTTCTGTATTGGAATACATTTATCTGATACTAAGTAAGTAGCTTCCATTATCCCTTTGTTGGTATTTCCAATTAATGGAACTCCTTTTTGTTTATCTCCTTCAACCACTGGGTAAATTATTTCAGCAGAAAGTTTTGGATTTTTTTCTTGATGTTCGCTTGGAGTTCTCTCCTTGGAAAGTATTAAAGGAGAAACTACAGCAACTTGGGGTTCAAAACCCTTTACCAAGTTGGAACCCAACGTATCAGGTTTTTGCCCAACAGGGGTAGTAGAAGACAGAGTTGTTTCATTTGTGCTTATTGTAACTTTATTTTCATCATCTGTAGCCATTGCATTTTGTATGTTTTCCAAGATATGACATGTGCTCCGATCATGAAATCCTTCGGAAGATGATGAAATCATATTTGAGTCTATTTTTTTGTATGACTGATTGTATTGAATGTCCACAGAGTCTGAAGGACACTTTTTCCACAAAGCCAGACATGCTGCTAGCTCTTCCATAGAAGTATTACAGTTCATTTTTGAAAATGAGTTTCCAATAACAACTGCTGGTGGTGTTTTCTCAGCTACACCATTTGTTACATTCAGTTCAGTTGTTTCTGAAGCAAGAGAACTTATGTAAGTAGTACTGACTATCTTATTATTCAGAGTTTTGCTGTTCTCAGTTGGCTGAGAACAAATGCCTTTACTGCGCTGATCCAATTCAGGACATGTTGATATTGAACACTGGACTGCCTCAATAGAACCTTTTGCTTCACTGTTGTTGGGCAATGAACTTCCACCTAACAGTATTAAATTTGAAGTCACTTTTTCATTCTGAAATAGGGTAGGCACTTCATTAGCAAGATTACCAGACTTTTTTTCTTGCAAAATACTCATGCTACTTAAAACAGATTGGAGAAGTGAGGCTTCCCCCGTGCTAACTGATATATTTTTTGGTGAAACCCTATCAGAGCTCCTACAGTTGCTAAAATCCGAAGTGTTTTCAGTGCATTTCATGGTCTCTTGCACAGGGTCAGCAGCTGGTGCATTCTTTGGACCTAATACTGAAGTTCTCTCAAGATTATTTGAGTGAACTGGGAATTTATCCTGATAGGAAATCAAAACAGATCTTGAAGCAGAATGTCCTTGATTAATCCTACAACTGTTCCATGTCTTATCTAATACTTCACTGCCTGTGTTGGTAATGTTTTTGTCGTTTCTTTCTTCAAGTGAAGATTGAAGAAGTGGCAGTTGCTGACTCTTCATTCCTGCTGTACCAGTGTGTGAAAATGTTTCAGTCTGATTGGCCACATGTGGAAAAAGTTTAACGTTAGCTTTTTGATTACGTGGAGGAAGATCAGAGGTCATTTTATTATGTTCTGAAGATGCCAAGAGTTTTTGTTTTATTAAAAAAACCCTTTCAAGTATTGCATATTTTTTTTTAATTTCCAGAAGTTTTTGAGCTTCCATAGCCAGACTCTCTTTTGTTACTTTCAATCTACTATCTGTTGATGAAATAGTTTTAGAATTATCAGGCAAATCTGTTGAACCACTAATTGGGCTCTCTTGTACTGATGCTATTTTATTCTGTGGCTGAGAAGGAACGGTCACAACTTCTTGCATGCCGTTAAAATGTCTTTCTAAATCATATGTTGAAGGTTTAGCTGTTTCACTGAAAGATTGCTTTGCTGTCACATTTCCATGTGAATTATATATATTTCCAGTTGCCTGACTAGTTTCTCCAGATTCTAGTGTCTGCCAATGCTGCTGTACATCCTTTATGTAAGTAGCATTACTCTGATCCGATGCATGTTTCTGCTGGTTTTGTATATGTTCATTAGATATATTTTGGACTACCTGTTGAAGTCCTGTCAAAGATTGTGCCGTAGCTCTAGGATCATAACTAGCAGGCATCATATAGGGTGGAGGATTTCCATTATGATCTTCAGAGCCAATTTGGGCAGATGCATATTGCTGTGATTGTACGGCCATTGCAGTGTTTGTACTTGATGAATGTGTACCCTGAAGTTGAGTGCTTGGACAGTGTACTTGCTGCTGGAGATGTTGCGTAGGCAAAGCAAAAGTCAAAGAGTTTTGTTGAGAATTTACACACTCATTCGATGACTGATTAACAGGTACACTGGCACACTGCTGAGAAGAGGCAGGCCCGTTCAAGTTATACTGGGGTACCCATCCTACTGGCAGCTCCTTTGAAGATGAATTGCATGCTTGGTTACCCTGATAAAACATCACTGTTCTTGTAAAATTAGGTTGTGCTATTTGAGGTTGCATAGGATAAGCATTTATGGTCACATACTGATTCTGTGGCTTCTGAGGTATACCCTGTACATTGTTTCCAGGGCTTGCTTGTGATGATACACTAGCTAGTCTTGATTGGGAATAAACTTGCATGTTGGAGACAGAGTTTGGCCAAAGATTCAAAGTAGTCTCTATGGGCACACGTGTAGCCTGTTTAGGAGCAGTCCTTCTCATTTGTGCACGTGAAGGTGGATGCCTCTCAAATGAACGTTGCGAGGTAGCAAAAACTCTAGTGGGTACAGATTCTTTTGGAAATGCTTGCTGCAATGTTTTGTATCCTTCAGTATTCTGAAAAGGCGATCGATTTGTAACCATGTTCATGTTGTTAGACTGCAGAAATACCGTCTGGTTACTTACAGGGTAAGTACAAGAATTCTGAGCAGAGTATGTGCTTGTCTGAGGGAAAGCACATGGATTAGAATAAGTCTGAGAAAAATGAATTCCATGATTTCCCAAACTATTTTGACACTGCAAGTTATTCTGATTATCAGCGTTTTGGGGTGGTCTTGCATTCCAGTCCATCCTGTCTTGATGTTGCTTTTTGTTCCGTCGAGTTTAAACTCCAAATTCTAAAAAGATGTCAAGATATTAATTATATTTATACTAATGAATGGTTTTATTCAAACAATTAGTGGATTTTTGAAATTGCTCCATAAAGCAACTTCACTTATGAGCCATAACACTGACATCAAAAATTCCAAATGCTAAAAAGTATATTAAAGTTCTTTCCCATAATATGATTAAGTTATGAAAGAACAAAGCCACAGCATATGAAATTTGGGTTTTTTAATTTCTTCTCACTCCTTTTTGCTTAACAAGGACTTGTCTATAATAATAGGCTGAAATAAGCAACAAGCACAAACAGTTGAACTCAAACATTTACAAATATCAACTCAAGCACCAAAAGCATAAGGCACTTTATAGAAAGAGGCTTCACTATAAAAAGTCTCTAATATACAAAGAAGCATACTCCCAAATATGAAAAAATGCAAAAGAAAATAATTTGTGATTAAGAGAGTTCTCACTCAAATATGTACTTCCTATTTTTCTCCAGGTCCATTTGAGATGTTATTTTCCCTCTCTTGGCAGTTAGTTAACTGATCACTAATTGCTGTATGCAACTTTATAAATTACTGTTTCATTAATTTGATACTCAACAAGGGATGTGACAGGTTAATGGATAAGCATCGCCCTTCATAATGGGTTAACTGGCTTTCAAACAAAAGGGCTCTTATGTTCTTATTTAGGAGAAAGCATTATTTACGTGACTTGGAGATTTAAAGGAGAGGAGCCAATTTCACATGGGCAATAGAAAGTACAGGCAGTCCCCGGGTTACGTACAAGATAGGGACTGTAGGTTTGTTCTTAAGTTGAATTTGTATGTAAGTCGGAACTGGTACATATTGTAGGGGAAACTCTAGCCAAACATTTCTCCAGAGTTCAGTTTTATTCTCCCACACCTCACTTCCCTCAGTCCTTTATTCTCAAGCTGAGGTGTCTGCTGAGAAAAGCCGCTCCACGTCTCCCTGGTCTGCTGGGGGGGGGAAGGAGGGGGCCTAGCTTCGCATCTCCCTGGTCTGCTGGGGGGAAGCAGGTAGTGCGGGGTTGCCTCACCCCGTTTGTAAGTAGGGATCCGATGTAAGTCGGATCCATGTAACCTGGGGACTGCCTGTACTCAATAAAAGAGCTCTTCCCAGGGAGCATCAACTCTGGGGAACATTCCATAGTTCATGGTTTCCTTCTTCCCTCAATCCTTAAAAAGCCTTTAGAAAGCTCACTGGGAAGTGTCAACAATCCCATTTTGTGTAGGGTGCCAATCAAGCCCTCCTCTTCCATGCAAAACCAAGAATTTCCCTTTCTAGGCTGGAATAGGACCATCATTCACAAACCTATGTGGAACTGCTGACTTTTTGGTAGTTTAGGATCTGTCTTAGCTTAAAGTGACCCTCAGATGTTGAGGTTGTTTGTAACCCACAAGCCCATAAAGTTCCTCCATGCTCCTGAATTTAAGGGGGAGACTGGCTCCACTTCAGGGAGGGTGTTTACAGATATCCTGAAATGCATTCATAATCAGTAACGGAACGGAAATAATTCCCAGATCTTCTTTCTCCCCTACTCCCTCCCATAGCTGCATGATCTTCCTACCCACTCCATCTATCCATCACCACCAAAACCTGCTACTGCAAATCACTTGCTGGCTATATAAAAGCCATAAAGACCAAGGGAAAGCCAGTGAGCTTGGAATAGCCAGAAGTAAGGATGTTAAAATGCGGTTACCGTAATTGACTAGTCGATGGAATTTCCATCAACTAGTTGATGGGCACTTCCACATTCCTCCTTTGAAATGTACAAGAGCCTCCGCTGGGGCTCTTCTACATTTCAAATGAGGAATGCAGAAACCCGTGTACAACCTGGGGCCAGCGGGAAGTCCCGCTAACTCTGGGCTGCACCCGGGTGCCTTCTTTGAAATGCAGAAGAGTACCCACCACGGGCTCTTGTTCATTTCAAAGCCATGGAGCCCAGGATCAGTGGGGGACTCAGAGTCCCCCGCTGACCCTGGGCTCCATGCTATACTGCATGCTGCTAGAAGCCTGGGGTCAGCTGAATAGTCCCCAGCTGATCACGGGATCCTGCGGCATTTCCCCAAAACCCTGGGGTCAGCTGGGAAGACCCCAGTTAACCCCGGGTTTCCGGGAAAAACCGCGGGGAGCTCGGGATCAGCTGGGATCTCCCCAGCTGACCCTGGGCTCCCCACAGCTGCCCCTTTGAATCATGCGGATGCATGGTTTAAAGGGACAGCTGCTGAACAGTTATCCATGGACTTGTGCAACCCTGAACAGGACTTGTGCAACCCTGAGACAGTGGAATTCCTCCTTTGCGGAGGAAGGAATGAACTTATAAGAAAAGATCAGCTGGAAGAAACAAACTGATCACTGCCAATTTATAATTTAATATCTAGTATAAAAAGACTTAAGTCTATCCAAGAGTTATTATATATGCCATTGTACTGTGGAAATTGTTTGCATCTGATCCAGTTCTCACATTTGATCCCTGCTTTGTTCAAAGCATCTTACTTTAGTGACAAAAACAAACATTTAGGTTTTGTCTACACTGCCGGCTTTGCCAGCAGAGCCTATGCAAATGAAGCGCAGATTAGCATTTTGCCGCGTTTCATTTGCATAATGTTTGCAAATGTCTCTCCAGGACAGGCATAAGTATCTTGCGCAACCATCTACACTGCTTCTTTTTGCGCAAAATCCCCTTGAGCAAAAAGAAAAGGCAGAAAATATGCTAATGACATCATGACTTATGCTAATAAGTCCCTCTTTTTAGCAGGTCAGTGTCAATATAGACCAAAAGGGAAGCATGGTCACTTTTGAAAATTTTGCCCGAGTGACGCATAAACCTAGTCCCATTTTCAGAAGTCACTTAAGTTCCTAAATGACTAACTTAGGTCTACAGTTGGAATGCTCTGATGATACAACTATATTGCAAATATGCTCCAAGCATAGGTACAGATGTGTTTTGTTGGTATAAGTGCATCCACACAAGGAGATTCTGCTGGCACAACTATGTCTGTCACAAATCACGTCCTTCCTATCCATATACACAGGCAAAAAATTGTAGTGCAGACCAGGCCAAAGCCTTATTAAAAATCCATGTGATTTAGGTGCCTACCTGCCTAGGCCATCTAAAAGCAGGACTTAAGAATTTAGTAAAATATTTGTGAGCACTGGTAAAATCATGAACAAGTTCAAAGTGCCAAAAACAAAAGCACGAAAATACACTAACCATGCAGCAATTATATTAGTAATAGGTCAGTTGCACTGTACAGACTGATCTTTACTCTCTTACCTGACTTGAAGTAACTGTGCTATTTAGTGACAGGCAATGTGAATCCAATTTATATTTCAATTCTTAAGCATCAACCACTTGTAGTACCTGGCAAAAATTAAAAGTAGAAAGATATTAATTTATTTGAGGATCTTCTTGAACATAGCCTTTAATTTCTGAATATTTTAAATTAACTGCACCCGCATACTTGAGTACTAATTTTAAGGACAATTCTGTTTTGCGTTTAATGTAATAAGAAGCGCCACCAAATATCTTTAAATAAAACGTCACTTAAGTTGGTTAACAAAAATCAATAGTTAATGCAACACTATGAATTATACACCATATTGTACACTATACTGCAGAAGTTTGGTGGTTCACTTCACTTGTGACCAATGCCTGAAATTCATATATTTAATATAGCATTAAGAGAAAGAAAATCCTCCCATTATCTGAATTTTATTTTGAAACAGTAAGCCAAATGGCATTTATAATTAATTTATCAATGAGTAGTGTCAGCAGGTTCCTTTGCACAAGCACTATAACAGTGTGGCATCAGAGAATGCTAGTGCTAATCTAACAGATGCCACTTGGGAAAAAATTCTAGCAACTGTTTATGTGCCCAACACCACCCTACATTGGAGAGGACATGCACAAGCACCTAAAGAGGTGTGAAAACCTACAATGTGCCAGTTACATTGTAATCTGTCATTTGTTCTCTTATGACTAGAGGGCAAAAACAGGTTAACCAAGGTCATCATCTGCATTCTGTTACCACAAAAGCAGAATTTAAGTACCCGCAAAATAGCACAGCTATTGCCCCTACCAAATTTATCAACAGTTCCCCCAAAACAGCCCACCTGTTCACTGATGAATTCTCCCAAGATGAGTCTCCAAGGCTGTCAATTAATATCTTGGGTTTGCAAGAGATTTTCTATTTAGGAACTCTCCAGAACAGCGTGGATCTATAGCCCCTAGCAAAAAGGTCCACAGGTTGACTGTGAACAAACAACCTTTGTTTGTTTTAAATCTACTGCCTATACATTTCATTGGGTCAGCTTCTTGTGTTGCTAGTGAAGGATAAAGAACATTTCCTTATTCTATTTATTCACACCATTCACTATGCTCTGGATCTTTATATCTCCCCACCCATTAGTCCCATGGTATCCAATCAGTTCTGAAGCAGTAGCCACTGTAGCCAACTAGCCACACCAGCCAAACAGCCACGTTGTTCAAGCCAACAGGCCAAACAGCCACATGTGGCTAGCATGTTGGACATCACAGCTTTAGTTATTTCTTTTCCAAGATGAAAAGTCCC
Source organism: Pelodiscus sinensis (assembly GCF_049634645.1). Lineage (NCBI taxonomy): Eukaryota > Metazoa > Chordata > Testudines > Trionychidae > Pelodiscus > Pelodiscus sinensis. The sequence continues at coordinate 105,999,010 of NC_134711.1, forward strand.
CAATCTTGTTAATCTCTCCTCATATGGAAACTGTTCCTCACCCCTAATCATTTCTGTTGCCCTTTCAGTACCTTTTCTAAATCTAATATATCTTTTTCAGGTGGGGGGTGATCAGATCTGCATACAGTATTAAGTTTTTATCCAAAGTAAAAAAAAACGGTGTATTCGTAAGACACTGAAAAGGTGGAAAAGCAACAATTGAGATAGTGCACTTATACACTGATTTCAGTGTCAGGAAGAAAGCTTTAACAGTTATGGCAAGGTGGTGATGGCACAAACAAAAATATTTCACAAAGAATTTAGCCTGCAGCATGAGTGTGACTACTTGAAAAATATGACTTCAGAAATTTAAGAACACAAATAGCATTAGTTAACCATGTGTGCAGTGAAAAAAACTTCAGATACTTGGGATGTTAGTGTGTAGTCAACTACACGATTAACTGATAAGTTTGGGCTCTGGTTAATCATATCAACTACGAGCTATCCCACCCATTGCTGTGGGGGTGGAAGCCAGTGTCCATGGTGAGCTGGGTTTTAAGCTGGCTCCCCACACATGCCAACTTCCATAGAGCTGTCTGCCCCCTACACCTTGCTGCCTCCCACAGAGGGAGCACCCGCTCCCTCCTCCCCTCCACCCCACATGTAAACATGTACCTGCTATTAATTCCAGCACTTACACATTTACACAAATGAATGATAGTTAGTAACCCTAGCAGAAACATAAGCTGCTGCTAAGTACATTGATTAATATGTACAGTCAGTTGAGAGTGAAAAAAAGACATCTGCTGAGCAGGTACACAATGCTGAAGAAACAGCTCTCTACGGTGTTTTATGCCTAAAAAAAGCTGTGGCTACCGATGCAGAGGAGTCACCCTCTGACCCAAAGGGGCTGAAGGACAAGATAACTATCCCTGGTTGTAGCAATGCAGTAAGTATGCACAAATGCAAGCTCACAGTTATTGGGGAAAAGTATGAACCCATAGTCATTCAAAGGGTGTCACCACAAGTGGCACGTGAGCCAATTTTCACTGGCATGCAAGGTGGGAGCTCAGACCTATTCCTCCTCCTCTAGCCTGTGCCAGTGTTCCCTCAATGTGCACACCTACGAGGCGATGCACAAAAAATTCTAACCTAAGCCCACCCACCTCTGTAGCAGCACTCATTTCCTCCTGCCCCTGGAAGGTGAGTGTCGTGGCTATTCCCACTGGCGGGGATGGCGACAGTCCAGGGTCATGTTGAGGGGCATCTGCTCTTGCGGCCAGGGCCATGTTGGGTGTTAGCTGCCGCTGGGGCTGAGGCCGCATTGTGGGGCGGCTGCCATCAGCATTTCAAGTCTAGAACATGTGACAGGTGGGCATGTTTCTGCTGCGGCATGTTTAAGCTGCAGCTGGGCAGATTGCTGCGGGGGGGAGGGGAAGGGGTTGAAACTATGGGTGGGCGAGTTGATTGGAGACAGGGACAGGCTTGTGGCCACATTGGGGAGTGACTGCTTGGGTTGCTGCTCTGGCGTGCCGTAGGTTGCCGAACCCTGACTGGAGGCTTGTGTCCTGCTTAAAGTATCAAACTACGAGCCCAAGATTGGAGAACTCAGCAAGGCAAAGCAAAGCCAAGGATCACACTAAACAGTATGATTGTCATCTTAATTTATTTATTAATGAAGCTGCTATAAATAGGAGTATTAATGATTTTAAAAAGTATCACCAGCATGCTGACCCGTAAATAGACGTGAATAAGTTAAATGTCAGCATACCACTTCTGAAAGGTTCCTGACCCATCTCTTAGCTAATCCTTACAGCTTGTTTAATTAGTTAAATTCTACACTTAGTTATCACCAAAGTATTTAGTACAGAAAGCAACAGTCAGAAACATCTAGAGTTGCCCCTGGATGTCATTTTCTCATTTTATATTACACAATGCATGCCCCTTATTTTGGAACATCATGGACACAAACCATAAAGGTGATGCGGTTAGTCTATTCCCTGTTTTACTTCAACATAACAGTTTTCCCAAGGGAAGCCCATCTTATACTTGTTTTTTCAAAAACAGAAGTGCCAGTGAGTTCAGTGGGGCTCACTCCAAAATTATGCACTCTAGACACAGTCAGTCTTCAGCTTTTTTGGTCATTTGGATTTGGATATGCGTCCTTGCTGGGGAAAAAAAATGTACAGGCTGCCCGCAACTTGCGACACGATTGCTTCCTGGGATAGTGTCACAAGTCGGGATTGTCACAACTCGAGCCTGCGTTTATGATAGACGTCATATGCCGTCATATGCTGAGGGCAAGGACATAAGTCGGGGGATTTCGGCCCCTTCTGCACTTACGGAAAAGGTTGTAAGGTGGACAGTTGTAAATCGGGCCGTCAAAGCAGGGGCCTCTTGTAAATGATTAAATAGAGCAAGAAGAACTGAGTGACTATTCAAAATAGTTTTTTAAATGCTGTTTCAAGATCCTATTTAAGCGTAAAGAGACTTTGACTTTATCTGCAACAACTTCAGTCATCTGCTGGTACTTTTATAGCAGCAGTGCTTCAACAAAACATCTCTCAGAGAATCAAATATCAGTAACAAGCAAAACATTTCAATCATCTAGTAAATCCCACACAGTGGATGAGTTTGTAGTGAGGCTCAGCAAATACCAACAAGTCACTATAAATGAACCAAGCAATCTTTTTCATCTGTACCACAAATTCTCCTTTTTGTATTAACAATAAACACTTTATCCATATAGTTGTGTGCTTATGACTAGCGATGAAGAAGTTACTCACTTTCGTGCAATAACAATGGTTCTTCAAGACGTGTCCCTGTGGGTGCCGGACTCATTCTGTGCCACAGATCAGAGACTTTCAATAGCTGTAGTCAGATGAGCCACGCATGCGCGGTTAGCGTCTCACGCCGTTCGTGCCCTTTGATCATCACACAGAACCCGGCTCCCACCTGTTCCTCTAACCGCTCAGGTATCTGCAAGAAGAAAAAAGCTCCATAGTGGGGAGGAGAGTGGGATGTGGAGCACCTACAGGGACACATCTCCAAAAACCATCGTTACTACATGAACGTGAGTAACTTCTTCCTCTTCGAGTGGTCCTGTGGATGCTCCACTGTAGGTTACTACATAGCAGTACACAGAATGTGCGCCAGAGTGAAGGTTTATCAAAGACTGAAATCACTGCTGAAGCCACCATGGAATCAGGGACCCATCGCTGAGGGGATATATACTGACGCCAGGCAATGTTGAAGAAAACACAAATGAAGTCATGCATGCTGGACCACAAAAGTGGTGGTGGCCATATGCCCTATAAGTTGTAAACAAGTGCACACTGACAATAGGAGCATGCATAATGATGGTGGTTAGATCTTGAATTGCTTGGAAGCATTCCAGAAGTAAGTACGCTCGAGCCATCATGGAATCTAGCCGCACTCCTATAAATTTTATGATCTGAGTGGGCTCTATCATGGATTTTTGCTCATTGATAATAAAGCCGAGGGACTGGAGGGTCTGCTTGGCTAGTGTGATCATATGGGATGTCTCTTCTCGTGATCGACCCATTATGAGATAATCGCCAAGGTAAGGGAAAATTATAATGTCCTTGCAACGTAAATGTGCTGATTCAATTTCCTGATGTTGAGGATAGGTCTCCACCCTCTAGACTTCTCCATGAGAAAATAATGAGAATTGAACCCTCTTCTTCGGAATTGTGTTGGAATGACCTCTGTAGCACCAATGAACAGGAGACAATGGACCTCCTGTTTCAAAAGGTCCTCGTGAGATGGGTCCCTGAAGAGGGACGGGGTTGGCAGGGTCGTGGGCGGAATGGACATAAATGGGATGGTGAGCCCTGATGACAAAAGCTGCAACACACATTGGCCTGATGTTATAGCTGTCCATTAAGCCTGAAACGGTCGTAGGCAGTAGTGGAAGAGGCAGGGGACATGATGTTTTGCCTATGTAGGAAGGACTGGTAGCATTCCCTCGACCGAGAAGTCAAACCTGCTACTTTGTGGTCACCATATTGGTCGTACAGGGAGGCTGGGGGCACCTGCGTTGTGGGTGCCGCCTTGAACGGAATTGATCCAAGACTCGATGTTGTTGTCTCTGAAAGGGGTAATCATTCTTTCTTTGATATGGGTAGTACCCCTTACACCTAAAGGAGGGCGTGTACATGCCAAGGGTATGGAGTGTCATCTGAGAATCTTTCCCCAAATGGAGGACCTCATCAGTTTTGTCCGCAAAGAGTTTTTACTTTTCAAATGAGAGGTCCTCCACCCTGTTCTGGAGCTCTTTAGGGACCGCATCCGAAGCAAGCCAAGACAACCTTCTCATCGCGACCGCCGTTGCAGTTGTTTGCGCAATTGTGTCCGCCACGTCTAGGGCAATCTGCAATCCTGCTTGCGATGACGCATAACCCTCTTGCACCACAGATTTTAAAAGTGGACTCTTTGAATCAGGGAGATCTGCCACTTTGGAGTAATTATCAAAGTTGTGATTTGATAATAGGGCGGCATAGCTTGCAATACGCAGGAGAAGCGTAGCTGATGAATACACCTTCCTGCCAAAGATGTCCAATTTTTTTAAATCAGGTGTCATGGTTTTGTACTGTGATGCTTGGGCTCGTTATTGCGTCACCTCAACCACTAATTAATTTGGTTATGGGTGATTGAATAAGAACTCAAGGCCTTTGGAGGGCACAAAATATTTTTTATCCACTCGGCTACTAGTTCACTGCACCACTGGAGGAGCCCCACAACTTCCCTACACTATGGGATCCCCTTATCCTTCCTTTGTCCCCAGTGTGCCAGGTCTGTCAATCACCAAGCTGGAGGTGGCTGTCCCCGGGGAGGGAGGGTTCGAGCCCTCTACCTCTGGCTCTGGAGGCGGATATCTTATCCACTGCACCTCTGGAAAAGACCCCCAATCTCCCTACATTCTGCGCCCCGCCTCCCTCCAACTGGGGTCTGCCAGATGTCTTCGGCAGCCTCCATGATGGCCTCATCAATGGGAAGGGCCATTTTTGAACTTTGCGGAGGATGGAAGTTTTTCAGCGATCAATATTGTTTGGCTTGCACTTCGGCCAATTGGACCTGAGATTGATCCACCCACTTGAAAAGCCCTAGAAATTGTTTCAAGTTATCTGGCGGGGACATGTCTGCCGGGAAAACTGCCTCATCAGGAGAGACGGAGGAACTGTCAGCTACTAGCGTCTCTTGCTGCTGATCATCTGCCTCCGATAATTGACCCTCTTCCAGCTCCAAGGCCTGAGTCACCGAAAGCGAGCACTGCGGAGGAGGGGTTGATTGGCGTGCCCGCTGCTGCTGCAGTTCCACTGGAGCTGCCTGATGGGTCAGGGAGTGATACGAGCATGATGTGACAGTGAATGACAGCAGCAGCGCACAGAGTAGGTCGCCCTCTGATGGTGGTCGTAATTATCAGTCCACTCGAGATGGCGATAAGCATTTGGATGATTTGATGCTATCGTATCGTCTGCGGTAACCGGCATGAGACTTCGAAACGGTGAGTAAGAATAATGTCATGATCACCCAGAGGAAGGTGATAGGGAATCTGACTGGTGCCTGTACTAATGACTGTCATGCGGCCGTGACTGGTTTCGGTATGGGAATCAAGGGCTCCTCCTAGAATAGTAGTGAGCTCTAGGGCTGTGGGGACGATACACGCACTGCAAGGGCGAGTGGTGCAATGGAGGCAAGGGAGACGGCTCTGGTGAAAAAGTAGGAGAAAGAGAAATAGGACTCCTCTCGCTGCACGTGTTGCCCAAAGCTTTCCCAGTTGCCGCTGCAGTTGTGCAACTCTTGGTTGATCCTGCTTGCAGCACCACTGGTACCAACAACAGCACCGAAGCTAGTGACTCGATGTTGTGTTGGACCTCCCTCGGTGCTGGTCACTCTGGTGCTGGTTGCAGCACTGTTGTCGGTGCTGGCTGTTCTTGCAGAGCCGGTGCCGCCGGCGCCTGCAAAGAACAGGAGCCCCGTCCGGTGTCAATGAAGGTTTCAGTGCTGCTGGCGACCATGCTGGAGCTGCCACTTTTTTGGCTTCTGCAGCTGGAGCCAGAACGGAGAAGCCCAGGACAAGCCCAAAAGTACCCAGCCTGAATCCTTTGCTGATCCTGGTGGTCGGTTCAGGCAGCAAAGAGCGAGTAGGAGATGCCCATTTTTTTTTTTTTTGTGCGGCTAGTTTAGGAGAGGAAGCCGTGCACTTCTCCATCCCTCCCACCTGGGGAGTTGCTATTGGAGCGTCCGGTTGAAGCGCCTTATCAAAAAGCGGCATCTTCAGGCGCATTTCTCTGTCACGGCAAGCTCTGGACGTGAGTTTCCTGCAATGTGCACACTTCTGTGGGATATGGACTTCCCCCAGGCATTGTATACAAGTGGAATGGCCATCAGAGGCTGGCATCACCTCACATCAAAGGGCGCATTTTTTAAAACCTGGTGATCCAGGGATTGCGCTATAAGTTTTCTAGTTCTGTCTTTTTTTTTCCCCCCCTCTTTTTTTCAAGCGGGAAGATGCCGCTATCTCAAGGAGGGTGGCAAAGCCGTGAACAGGGAAGAAACTTTTTTTCTTAATATTAGAACTATAAGAACAAACTACATGTAACTAATTAATTTAACTATCTATCTACAGGGAACAGTAGGTCGGAAAAGAAGAAAAGGGGAGCTCCATCTACACCCGACGACGGTTGAGAGGAACTGGCAGGAGCCAGGCCACATGCAACAATCAAAGGGTGTGACCAGCACAAAACGCTAACCATGCATGCGCAGCCCAGCTGACTACAACTATTGAAAGTCTCCGATCTGCGGTGCAGGACGAACCCGACACTTACAGTGGAGCACCCATGGGGACCACTCGAAGAAGAAGTGATAAGGTGCATCTAGACTACATAGCTCCATCGACGATGAGTCAAGCACCTCCCTAGGGACAAGATAAGCTGATCTGACAAACCATTTGTGGAAGCAGGCCATACAAGGCTTGAAAGTTTGGTCAAAGTACTAGGCCTATGTGTGGCGCATGCTGCGTCAGAAGCGAGCCTTCTGAGTGAGCCGAGTTACAAAGAAACTGCAAGGTTTGCAAAAAAGAAAAATGTACTAAAAGATGTAACCACTTAAGTACATATGGTTCTAGTTTTCTGCTAAATTCCATTATGTGCTCACGGGAATTACAAAGGTATATATACTTTGAGATTTCCTTTGTTAGGCAGAGCACGTCTTTGTGTCGTCTCCTGTGATCACATTAAACAAACGCTTCGGGCTGGCCCGAATCTGTAAATCAGACTGCGTGTTTATTCTGCAACAATTCATAAGGCAACTCCCTGAAAAATCATCCAAAATACTGAAGTATTGACAGGTGACAAGAAAAAGAGATAAACATCTGTAATGAGTAACTGATTAGAACATGACTATGCAAAATCAATACATCTGAATGGGGACAAACTACTATAAAAATGGGCTGCTTTGCCATGCAACTCTGGGTTCATCCTGCCAAGATTCAAATCATGACCTCCAGATCCTGGCTCCTCCTCCCCCCCCCCCGGCATCCAGCCTAACTAGAACTATAACTTTGGTAGGAATGTGTGTAAGTATATGTATGTGCACTCAGATTAGTGATGTGACAAGTTAACCAGTAAGCATCAACTTTACTGGGTGATCCGTACTGGTTGCAATTAACCGGTGTGCTGAAGCAGCTTCTCTCTCCTTCCTCCCACCCGACCCACTGCAGGCAAGAACAAGACCTGCTATGGGCAGTGGCACTCCACCCAGCTGGAGCAGCCCACACACATGGGAGGCCCAGCCTGGCTGAAGCAGCCCACCCCCGGTGGTGGGGGCATTCCCATTTAATTTGTTAACCAGCATATACTGGTTCCTGAATTCTCAATAAACATGGCAAATTGCCTTATCCCACGAAAAAGATCCTATGTGTTTTTTAAAAGCCTAACAACAATGCTGCAAGCATGGCAAAGATTACAAGATACTTAGAAGAAACTGAAGCATGCTCCTGAGTAACATTTCGCTGCTGTGAACATGTAATGAATATTTTAGTCAAAGTCTTAAGTACATGTTCTCCATGAATACAAGAAAATGTTGTTGAATACGTAAAATGCTTCCATAACAACCATGTTGCTTCAGCTTCACTGAAGAGAACCCAAGGATTAAAACTAATTCTCCCTCAACATGTTCAATGGAATTCTGCGGTTGATTCTTTTGAACCATTTATTAAGAACTGGCCTATTCTAATAAAGCTTTGAGAAGAAAGCCATGATAGAAATTCATGGAAGTTCTCTCATTCAAAATACCTAAAGAGGAATGTAGAACAGTGGTGCACAACCCATGGATCGCGATCCCTAAAGGGGTTGCGTATGTCTTCCCAGGGGGTCACAGCGCTTAGATCTGGCCATGAGGGCTGGGCCTGGCTGTTGGCGGCCACATGGAACGTCGCTTAGATCCGGCCAGCTGGGGGCTGGGCACAGCCGCACAGTGCTTAGATCCAGCTGGCTGGTGGCTGGGCCCGGCAGTTGGTGGCCCCTGCAGCATGGCTCCTAGATCTGGCTGACCGCGGGGTAGGCCTGGCAGTTGGCAGCACCCACAGCACGGGGATCACAGATCAAAAAAGGTTGTGCACCAGTGATGTAGAGGGTATGCTCAGTATCCTAAAGCCTATTATCCAGAACCTTAAACTTCAGAGAAATTGCTGCTGCATTTCTGATGTTGTCAAAGTTCAGACACACTTCAAGGGACAATGACAAAAGAAATTCCTCGTTGCAAAGTTACGCTGCAGACAATAAAGTGAACGGATTTAGCACTAACTTCACTTCATTTGCTTGTGATCTTTATGGATCCTTAGTAGTTTAAAGGTAGATACCCAACTTCTGAAGATGCTGCTGCTGCCATGGGAATGGACATGTCAAAATTACTCCTCAGTTATTCTAGTCATAAGAAATGTCAGTACCAGAGTGAAATCATTTCATCAGTTTGTATTTAGTTACTCCCCTGCAAGTAGCCAGGCCCCTTGAGATAGAGTTCATTCAGTTGCTAAACCAGCTTTTCACGACACTAGCTTCCTGTGCAGGCACAGTATTTTCATTGTTTGGTATCATTCACTCAAGGCGAAGAAATTGATTCAGAGTCAGAAAAAAACAGCAACACTTGTATTTGTTTCAGTCTATGAATCAAAATGTCAGCGGGAGTGGGGAAGATCAGAGCTAGTTGTAGAAGTTTTAAGGATACCATACACTTAGTGTTGTGACTTATCTGTTAGTCAATAAAAATTTGAATGTTAAAATGATGTTAAGGACAGTCAACTGCTGCAACTGCAAATGTGTCATGCATCACCTCCATATCGATGCACATAAGAAAATGCATTCCATTGAGGGGTGGAAAATATTAAGACAGAACACTTCCCTCACAACTTCTGCCTTAAAAAGCTACTTTTGTAACCTTTAGCCTACATTCTCTTCAATATTAGGATGGCCTTACTGAAATTTTTTTCTCTCATGTTTTAATCTTATGTAACTTAACCTAATCAATAAGCCAAAGACAGCAGTAGCTATGTTATAACTACTGAAATGATCTGTGGCCATAATTATTTCTTAATGGCTTAGACACTAATCAATGCATTACTCAATGGTTTGCTGTTACACTGATTACACAACACATCTGCTATATTAAATGTGACCATTTTGTCAATTTACAACCACCACCACAGTTTATTAATTAGTCCTTTCTGTGTCTATGGACTATGTCAACAAAATGACATTACAGTCTTATGTAATGATAACATGTTAGTGTCATATTTTAAACTGAGCTACTGTGAGATTATTTTAGACACACTTCGGCCAACATAGCAAAAATTGTGGAATTTCTGGCGCAAAAATCATAAGCTTCAAACACATGGAGAACCATAAAAGGCTAATGTGATGTTGCCCTCCCTTATTCTTTATGGGAATATGCTTTTGAATATGAACATGCCTAACTGAGATATGCTTTCTGCAAACTATTGCCTACAAATCATTTCAAAATTTATAATCTGCTCAATGTGAATGTTCTATTTGCGAGAATGTTATCATTTCTGAATTTAAAATTAGAAACAAGAAGTGTAAATCTGTTTACTGATCTACAAGAGGGCCATTAGCAGAACTTAAGTAACCTAATGGCCTGGTATTTAGGACAATGATCTGTGAATAATCTTGCTTCTTTTGTGAGCCTGAACTATGGTTGGTCCTAGAAAGACAAGTGATCCCTGATCTGGAAATCATTTTGGACACTGTACTTCTCCACTCAGGATAAGAAAAAGTCTGAACGGGACACAAAGGATTCCTGGCACAGGAAAAACCTATTTAAAGGCATGAAATAATGTGAGGGACTATCTGATAAAACAAATGCTTATTGACTAGTCGACAGGCTAGTTGACTAGTCAATTCCCCCCATCCCTCCCCAACTTGCTAAGTATCAGAAAAAGGCAGCAAAGGATGGGGGGAGTGGAGGAGGAGGTACTTCAAAGCAGCAAGGCAGAGGCACCCTATCGACTAATCGAATAGTCGATGCAAAATGCATCGACTACTCAAGTAGTCAATTAGTTGATATTTAACATCCTTAGCATGAAACGAAAGAAAAGGGGCTCCTGCCAACTCCAGGAGAACCCTGGTTACCACCTAAGACAGCCATTGGAAACATCAAACACTGAACAGTGGGGAAAGATTGGGCCCAAGTGAGGAGGCTGCCTAGCTTGTCAGAAAAGGTGATTAAAACTCCTGTTAGGATAAGAAATTGCATGTGAACATGTATTTCAGTATATTAGACTTAGCTGGATTGTTGTTTCATTTCATTTTGCCTAGTAACTTACTATGATCTGTCTGCTACCACTTGAAATCACTTAAATCCTACTTTTTATATCTAATATCACTTTATTTACACTGGATTTATGAATAATCTAAATTATCAAGGGAAACACAATTATGCATCTCTTCGTCATTGACAACGCTTATAAGCAGTGTTCCCTGTAAGCTTAGCAATTGAGCAGCCACCAAGAGATTCAAATAGTGCCCAGCTGATTAGCAGAGCACTTATAGCCAGGATCATGTATTTCTACTGCAAGTACACATTTGCACATACCTTGGCGCACATAATACAATTTATTCTACTCACGGCTAGAAAAAAAACACAGAGGGAGCATTATTTATCAGCAAACTTGGTATAAATGTTATGCATAGGGAGACAGATTTGGGGGTTTGACCCCATTGGCACTGTGAACCTGGTTACTGTGTCAAGTGCCTGTAACTGTGCCTACCCAGAGCTCAATGGATCTCAATGTCTGTGTCACTCTGCAGTGGAATGTGACTCCTAACTGTGTCTTTGCTTGGACAGACCAGAGGTTCTAGTTCAGGCAAGGTACGGTGGTGGGGTGCATCAGAATTTAATAGGTGGGCTCATGTTATAGTTTCAAAGGACCATCCCAAAAAATATTTACTAGTTCAGGTTTACATAACTGGTAACCTTATCACTTGTTTCAGAGATAAGGTCACAGGAACCACTGTATTCCTCTAGTACAGTGGCTTTTTAATCCTTAAGGGGATTTTGGCATATTTCAGGGGGTAATGAGCTGGTGAACTACACACACTTCTGATAAACAAAGTAATGTCAGTGAAGACACAATTTATTAATTATATTATTAAATTGAACATTAGGTGACAATGACATCAGTAAATTGTTTAATTTACTTTATTCAACAATATTTTATTATCGCTCCTTCAAAGTATGAATCATGCAGTAACAGTACATATTGCAGCACAACTTCATCTGACTTGCAGATACAGGTTCAATTTTGTTACTGTTCAGCTCCTGTAAAACCACTGGGGCAAGCCCAACAAAAGATCATTTTCAATTCATCCTTGGTAATGAAACATATCTTTGTATTAAAAAAAAAAATCATGAGGGACAGAATGACATGTGTCTCTGCATCCTCGGCCCGCCTCCACCCACAGCCTCCCGCCTCCTCTGCCCTAGGCCAAGATTGGCCACGGTGCATCTTCTGAGGATAGCATCTGTTGTTCCAGAATCCCGGGTCCACTCTCGTTAGTCAGTTCCTGATGCCACCCATAGTGGAGCAGCCCCTCGTGGTGGGACTCCAGGATTTCGGTTGATGGTGGCAGCCACACCCGCTCCCCACAGCCCTAGCCCCCCTACACCTCTCCTCAGCCAAGACCCCACAAACCGAACCTCCTTACATACCCGTCTGCCAAGACCCCGCACTTCCAGCCCCCTCACACATCCCTTCCACCAAGACCCCACACACCCAGCACACTCCTGCAACCTCCCCCCAAGGTAGCCATCTACCCCCAACCTACTCCTACTCTCTTCCCCTCTGACCAAACACCTTGCCTGCTCCTACACCCTTCCCCCTGGCCAGACACCTACCCCCCCAGAGAAAGCGGAGCTAGTGAGAGTAGTGAGCAGGGGCGCAGCTCCACAGTAATAGTTAAATACATTTTATTAATATTTAATTGAATTCTGGATTAATTATGAATTAATGTTCTGAATGTCCTTTAGATTGTAAAAGAAAAGTAAATATTTTTATTTAGTCTTAGTTTAATATAAATTACCCTTTTCAATAAAAACTATAAATAAGAGTAACACTAATTTATAATTTAAATTTAAATGGTGACTTAAGAAATTTAAAATACAATACATATTTTTAACATATGTCATTTATAATCTGGTGAAAATCATATTAGTTTTTCAAATCATAATGAGTAATACTTTTTAAAATTTATTTTCAAGATTTCTAATTTTAGATTTTTAATTTCAGTCATGGCTTGAGCAAAGAAAAGGTCACAAACGCATTTTTACCAGGCAGATTTGCTAGCATTACTGACCATTTGGTTGAAAAGCCTCAACCCTCTCATCTAGATTCAATTGATCAGTTTGCGAAGACAAATGAATCTGTTCTTGAAGCATCCTATCATATTGCTCTCTGAATTGCTGAATGTAAAAAACCTCATACAACCGGAGAGGATCTCATCAAACGATGTCTGGTTGAAACAGTGAGGCTTGTTCTTGGGAAGCAACATGCAAAAGCAGTGGATCTGCTATCACTTTCAAACTGTACCGTGAAAGGTGCATTTCTGAGATGAGAGAAGACATTTTGGATCAAGTAGCTGCAGAGACAAAAGCTAGTTCCTACTTTCCAGTTGGATGAATCAACAGATGTCGCCTCCTGTGAACAATTACTTGTGAACGCTTGGTATATAAAAGTTGAGTCTGTGAAGGAGGAATTGCTATTCTCTGAATTGCTGCCCACTACTGCGTGCAGAGAAGATCTGTTCAGAACATCGCAGAATTTCTTCATCGGTAAGGGGTTACAATGGACAAAATTAGTTGGTATGTGCACTGATGGACCATCGATAGGAATTCATTCTGGGTTTAAGGCTCATATAAAGCAGGTTGCCCCTGAGACTACATTCACCCCTGCACACTTCACAGAAATGCTTTGGCATGAAGACACTTCCACCAAATCTTAGCAAAGTGGTCTGTGCAGTTGTTAAAATTGTTAATCATATTCAAAGTAATGCAACAAATTCCAGAATTTTTAAAGTATTGTGTTAAGAGGTTGGAGCTGAATTTTTAGTCATTCTAAAATTGACATATCTTGCAGGTTTTTTTTTTACTGAAATTAATCAACTAAATCTCTCACTAGAAGGGAATATGGCGAATAATCTCACAGCTCAAGACAAGGTCGCTAGCTTCCTTGGTAAGTCCCATCTTTACCAACGTAGGGTTGAAACTGGTGATTTATGATGTGGTTAGAACTGACAACTCGGCTTGAGGCAACTAAATATAAATGTTCATTTGCTGATGAAATCATAAGACACTTACTGTCGGAAACAGAACCCATCAGCGGATACTTACCAGATATAGAACAACATCGCATGAATGCATGGATTGCGAGATCATTTAAAGTGGAAAAAAAAGTAATCAAAGACAAGGATATCTAGGCGAAAGCAGAAATTCCTTGGTCTGTGAAAATACTGAAAGCAAATTTTCAGGATTCTGATTTGCCAACTTTTTGGAGAAAAGGTGGTTTAGAATACCCAATTCTCTGACAGAGCTCTCAAACTTCTAATCCCACTTGCCACTATGTATAACTGTGAGGTTTGCTTTTCTACAATGGTCAACATTAAAATGAAGGCAAGGAAGAGATTGGATGTTAGTCATGACTTGAAAAGTGCATTAGCTGTAACAAAACCTCATTTCTCTAAGCTAGTCAAGCAGAAGCAGTATCAAACTTCACACTGAGAAATTCATCTGAGAAATGCTATTTTTATGTGTTTTCATTTTCTGAATAACGAACCTAATATATGTTTAACACACAATAGGTGTTCAATTTTGTTCAACATGACAAAACAAAATACAATAAAAATGACTCAATTTTATTTTTGTCTACTGTCATTTAAAAAAAGAGGAGGGGTAATTTTGGTTTATTAGTTAAGCTTAAGGGGTAACAGTGCCAAAGAGGTTAAGAACCATTGATCTAGTCTAATCTCCTGTGTAACAAAGGCCAAGAACTTCCCCAAAATAATTCTTAGCTCATTTTATAATATCTAAGCTTAATCTAAAAATTGTCAGTAATAAGAGAATCCATCTCAACCTTTAATAAACTATTCCAATTAGTTACTCAACATAAAAAATTACTCCTTAGTTCAAGTCTAATTTGTCTAGCTTCAACATTCAGCTGTTGAATCATATCATATATGTCTCTGCTACACTGAAGATCCTATTATATTTTTCTCCTGTAGACTAAAATCAAGTCATCCCTTAACTTTTTCTTGCTTATGATGAATCAACAGCTATTTGAGATATGGAACGGCTGCAATGAGATCGATAAGATTGGGACGTTCCAGCTTGGAAAAGACAGTCTCATACCACAGGGGGGATATTATTGTGGTCTATAAATCATGTCTGATTTGGAAAAAGTAGATAAGGAAGTGCTATTTACTCCTAACAAAAGAACTAAAGCATCACCAAATGAAATTAATAGGCATCAGGTTTAAAAGAAACAAAAGGAAGTATTTTTTCACACAATGCACAAACTGTGATACTCTTTCCAGAGTATGTTATGATGGCCAAAACTACACTGGGTTCCAAAAGGAACAAGGTAAATTTACAGAAGATCACTTATCAATGGCTACCAGCCAGGATGGTATAGGGATGGTGTCCCTAGCCTCTTATTTGCCAGAAGCTGGGGATGAATTGTGGATGTGGTAATAAAGGGGGTCTCAGCGCTGGATCTGGCCTACAGGGAGCTGAAGGCAGGATCCAGGCATAAGAGCCTGCTTTCGTAATTCTCCACAGAAACCCCAGCTTGGAAGCAAGTCGACCTTCAGATGCATGGGCCCCTGTGTAACACGAAAGAGGGCAATACAAGGATTACCTCAGGAGTAGCATCCTCTCGTAAATTAAACCACAAAGTTCCCTAATTTGGGGCCTTACCGTAAGTAAGTTACCCAATCTGCTGCCAGTAAAATAAGGTTTCAAAATGCAGCATATAAGGAATCAATAGATAGGGTCTGGGGAAAGGTAGCCTCTCCATATTAGGAGTTTGGGTCCGGGAAGGGATAATCCTCACCATATTAGGAAACAAAAGGATGATTCGGAAAGAAAGGGATAGGGCAGGTACCAAGAGAAGGGTAGGAATAAAAGATGCCATAACCATAACTCAGGGCTCACTTGGTTGGTCATGAGGTAGAGGGGGAACAAGCGGTCTGGATGCTATAATCAAATAAATCGCTCTTTACCACTCCACCCGGTTTCATCCATCATTCAGCCCTGCAACATGGATCACTTGATCACCTATTCTGTTCAATCCCCATAGGGTCCCTCGCAGTAGCCACTATTTGAAGAAAGGATTCTGGGCTAGATGGACCTTCTGTCTGACACAAGAGAGCCATTCTTATTAGCCAAGATGATCCGGGATAAAACCTCACCTTGGGATGGCACTAAATCTGATTGCCATAGGAGAGGATTGTTCCACTTGACCTGCTCTGTACACTTTCCCTGAAGTTCTGATACTGGTCACTGACAAACAGAGAGAGGATACTAGGCTAAATCAAACATTCATCTGTCCCAGGTTCTTAGAAAGATTGAAAGAGTTCTTTGAGTCTACCACTCTCGGGTATGCTTCCTAATCCTTTTATCATTCTTAGGACAGCTGGCAGTATTTTAAAGAAGCCTTATTTAAGGCACAGAAAGAAGCCATCCCGACGCGTAGCAAGAGAGGCAAACATGGTAGGAGACCGGACTGGCTTACAGGGAAAATCCTTGGTGAACTTAAGCACAAAAAGGAAGCTTACAAAGAGTGGAAACTTGGACAAATGACCAGGGAGGAGTTTAAAGGTATAGCTCGAGAATGCCGGGGGGTTATCAGGAAGGCGAAAGCGCAAATGGAATTGCAACTGGCTAAGGATGTGAAGGATAACAAGAAAGGTTTCTACAGGCATGTTAATAAGAAGGTGATCAGAGAGGGTGTGCGGCCCCTAATGGATGAAGGAGGTAACCTAGTGACAGATGATGTGGGGAAAGCTGAAGTACTCAATGCTTTCTTTGCCTCTGTATTCACGGACAAGGTCGGCTCCTGGACTTCTGCGCCAAGTGACGCAAGATGGGATGAAGATGGACAGCCCGTGGTGGGTAAAGAACAGGTTAGGAACTATTTAGAAAACCTAAACGTACATAAATCCATGGGTCCGGACTTAGTGCATTCGAGGGTACTGAGGGAGTTGGCAAATGTCATTGTGGAGCCTTTGGCTATTATCTTTGAAAAGTCGTGGAGATCGGGAGAAATCCCAGATGACTGGAAAAAGGCAAATGTTGTGCCCATCTTCAAAAAAGGGAAGAAGGATGATCCAGGGAACTATAAGCCGGTCAGTCTTACCTCGGTTCCTGGAAAAATCATGGAAGGGATCCTTAAGGAATCCATATTGAGGCACTTGGATGAGAAGAAAATGATTAGGAATAGTCAGCATGGATTCACAAAGGGCAAGTCGTGCCTGACCAATCTGATTAGCTTCTATGATGAGGTAACTGGCTCGGTGGACATGGGGAAGTCAGTGGATGTTATATACCTTGACTTTAGCAAGGCTTTTGATATGGCCTCCCACAATATTCTTGCCAGCAAGTTAAGGGATTGTGGATTGGATAAATGGACGGTAAGATGGATAGAAAGATGGCTAGAAGGCCGGGCCTAGCGAGTAGTGATCAATGGCTCGATGTCAGGATGGCGGTCGGTTTCTAGCGGAGTGCCCCAAGGTTCAGTTCTAGGACCGGTTTTGTTCAATATCTTTATTAATGATCTGGATGAGGGGATGGATTGCACCCTCAGCAAGTTTGCGGATGACACTAAGCTGGGGGGAGAGGTAGATACGCTTAAGGACAGAGATAGGGTACAGAATGACTTAGACAAATTGGAGGATTGGGCCACAAGAAATCTGATGAGGTTCAACAAGGACAAGTGTAGAGTCCTGCACTTGGGACGGAAGAATCCCAAGCACAGTTACAAGCTGGGGACCAACCGGTTAAGTAGTAGTTCTGCAGAAAAGGACCTGGGGGTTACAGTGGATGAGAAGCTAGATATGAGTCAACAGTGGGCCCTTGTAGCCAAGAAGGCTAATGGCATATTAGGTTGCATTAAGAGGTGCATTGCCAGCAGATCCAGAGATGTCATCATTCCCCTTTATTCAGCTTTGGTGAGGCCGCATCTGGAGTATTGTGTCCAGTTCTGGGCCCCCCACTACAAAAAGGATGTGGACGCATTGGAGAGGGTCCAGCAGAGGGCAACCAAAATGATTAGGGGGCTGGAGCATGACTTATGAGGAGAGGCTGAGGGAGTTGGGTCTGTAAAGTCTGCAGAAGCGAAGAGTGAGGGGGGATTTGATAGCAGCCTTCAACTTCCTGAAGGGAGGTTCCAAAGAAGATGGAGAGAGGCTGTTCTCAGTAGTGACAGATGGCAGAACAAGGAGCAATGGTCTCAAGTTGTGGTGGGAGAGGTCCAGGTTGGATATTAGGAAAAACTATTTCACTAGGAGGGTGGTGAAGCACTGGAATGGGTTACCTAGGGAAGTAGTGGAGTCTCCATCCTTAGAGGTGTTTAAGTCTCTGCTTGACAAAGCCCTGGCCGGGTTGATTTAGTTGGAATTGGTCCTGCCTAGAGCAGGGGGCTGGACTTGATGACCTTCTGAGGTCTCTTCCAGTTCTATGATTCTATGATTAGTGCTCTTCTTTAAACTTTTATTCAATTCATCAATTCAATTTTTCTTAATAAAATAATGGATCGTTCAATCAGAGATATTGTGACAAACAATCAGAGTCATTCCTGATAAACTAAAAGCATCTCTCCATAAAATTATTACTTCATCTACAGAAAACAGCTATGCTCTCATCCATCACAAGTAGTCTCTTTCCGGCCATCTCGACACATCTCCTAATAGTCAATAGGCACGAGGACATACAATCCATCACTAACATGCCACAGTCAAACTAAATTCAGTTATTGAGAATATAAAAAACAGATAAAGTTTACCTTAAATACAAACATTATAAACACAAGGTGGGACTCTGGCTCATCTACAAAGAATCGAAGCATAGTCATAAGTTACTATGGTGAGGTTATTTTTTTTTAAATTATCCTGTTGTCATGGCTAAAGTCAGGAAGCATATTAGCTCAAGGGCCCCAAAAAATCCAGATTCAAAGGGCTGGACAATATGGTTCCCAAAACTCATAATCTTCAGCATTCCAATGGCTTTCTGAGACGCAGACCAAACTTCCTTCGCATTTATTTGTACAGAGAACCTTTCAATTTGCATAGAAAAGAATTTATGGAGCAAATTTCAGTGCTGTTCTTGTATTTTCATTTTACAATGGATTCGTTGGCATTGCAAACAGCATAAACTATGTTCTCAGTCCAGTTCAGAGAATTCTAGCTTTTCATACCTGTGATGCTAACGATTTATTTCCCTTATGATGAAAGTTTTCTTCTTCTTTAGCACTACAGACGGATTTGGTATTTCAACGGTGCCACTCGTGCATGATTATATAGATTACTTAGGCATTTTCAATTACCTCTTTGAGGGCTGACAGGTTTTTGTTCCAGATCAGACCCAGTATTATATTGTTGAGAATCCTAACGTGCCAATTGCAACACAAACTACAGAAACTCTTGTACACTTACAAATATAGTTTAAAACATTTAGCTCAGTCCCAAACACCACAACTTACCAAGACAGATAGGGACTGTATAGCTATATTTCCATATATTCACACCATTCCTTCTTCAACAACCTGCAGTTTTATCCATTGTCTTCCTCATCACCATCACCTTCTGGATCATTACCATTGGCCATCATTCTGGCACCTCTCAACATCTACATCTCCTTCTACTACCCTTCTGCTGGGGTGCCACTTCTATAATGTGTTATGCTAATTTTGTTATGTTTGATACATATTCAGTAGGGGATGTTTCCCTTTATCCTAATTTGTATTTCTTCACCTTTCTAGTGCTGAAGTGTCTTTTTCCCATAGAAACAATTAGGAGTCCTTTGGCACCTAGAGACTAACTAGTTAATGCACTACAAAGGTATATTTTCCTTTCTTTGATATTCACATTGCCTCACCAAATGCTAAGAGCCACTTCCACCCTGACTTGATTAGCCTCATTAACATATTATATACCTATGTAATTTCCACTACAATTCATCTGATGAAGCGAATTTTAGCCACGAATGCTTATGCCATAATACATCTGTTGGCTTCTAAGGTGCCACAGGGCTCCTCATTGTTTTTGCAGATACAGACTAACATAGCTACCCTTCTAACACTTTTTCCTACAGATCAGTATATCATTGGATCTCAACTTATCATATATGGCAATTCTTTACCTTGGCTCATTTTGTAGTTGTGTGTCACTTTTGTTATTTTTGTCCAACCCAATTATTTGGTCTGGTCTTCACTGGTTATTTCAGGTTTTTCCAAGTTGTGGTATACTTCTTAAGTCCATGGGTATTCTTGGAAGCCCTCTATGTCATTAAAAGTTGCTTTATCTTATCACTATCTATCTGGGCAAAAAGTCCCAAATATACATACATTGAGAATGCTATCTAGGTGAAAGGTCCCACACATACGTAAACCAACTGCCTTAACATACAGGATGAGGCCTATAGGTAACTTATATTACAGCCACACTACTTTAATATAAACCTATTGTAGCCTATTATAATAAACATACATTCAAACCATAAGGAAATAAGAAATCCATAAGAAAACAGATTTATAGCCAAGCAAGCAGGTTAGCTCAATAGGCAATAACTCCTAGCCAAGCCAGAATATTATAACCTCACAGCATAACCTTAGAAGTGTACTCAGGTTATAGGTTGAATCATATTAAGGATGTTAAATATCCGTTAATTGAATAGTCAAGTAACCTCATGAATTCTTAGCAGTTAATCCATTATTCTATAGTGCCTGGCGGCAGGGCTAGCAGCCCTCACTCCCAAGAAGCTCCCTGCCACTCCATGCTGCTGCCTCTGTTTCAGAAAGAGATAGCATGGGGAAAGAGAAGGCAGAGGGCACTGAGGATGCCAGGTGGGAGCTGGTTCATGAGGGGAGCCAATTAAAAAACCAGCCCCCTTGTGGACCAGCTGCCTGTCGCCCAGTGCTGCAGCCTCTGATAAAGAGAGAGCACCGTGCGGTAGCAGCAGCCCCTGCTAAGGGGTCTGAGCTCCTGGACCTGGCACAAGCTGGAACCCACCTGGCTAGGCTTGCTACCCACCTGGCTTCTAATACACTTTAAATGCAGAGCCGCAGCGCCCAGCATGAGTCAGGACAGAGCTGGGCTGTCTGCCTGCCAGCTACTAATACTCTTTAAATGCAGAGCTGCAGCAGGGTAGGTCCTGGGCCTGTCACAAGCCAGGACTAAGCCACGCTGCTGGCCAGTCTGCTAAAAAATATACTAGCAGGGAGGGGACGAAAATACATGTGCTCTATAGCATTAACCAATAAACTTTTGCTTATCAGTTAATCGACTACATTATTACATCCCTAAATCATATTAGGGTTGTAAGCGACTAGTCAACTAGAGTGGGAACTCAACTAGTCGCTTCCCCTTCCCTTGGTGCCTCTATCAGAAAGAGATAGCATTGGGAAAGAGAAGGCAGAGGGCACTGAGGAAACAATCCGAGCGAGGACTGAAACAGTCCCGCTCACGCTGGTCCCACTGCTGCTCCTCTCCCTTTTAAAGGCGCAAGAGCTGCCTGCAGCTCTTGTACATTTCAAAGGAAAAGGCACCTAGGGGCTTCCCACTGCCTTGAAATGTACAAGAGCTTTAGGCAGCTCATGTGCACTTTGAAGGCAAAGAGGTAGAGGGAACACACTGAGTCTCTCCCTTTTAAGTGTACAAGAGCCACGGGCAGCTCCTGTACATTTCAAGGGGAGAGAAGCAGAGAGATAACAAGCGCTCCAACCCTCCCTTATTGACTTAGTTGAGACTAGTCAATTAGCCGATTAATCAAAATTTAACATCCCTAAATCGTATCAGCAAATCCTGAATGGAACATGGTATTGATGGATATATAGAGATCAGCATATAGTGCAAAAAACTGATGACTTTAACTATGAAGTGCTCAGGAACGGAAGTTCTTACATGGCCAAAGTATGTTAAAATTGAATATGAAAACATTTTTGTACACAGTTTTTCTTTCTGTTCAAAAGATTTTTAATCTGCACTTCTAGTCTATAATAGGGATCTAAATAGGAAACCAATTACCATCACCCTTACAGCGGATGATGCTTACTGATAATCTGGAGCAGAGCCCAGCCTGGCCAGAGTAGCCTTGCCCACAGAGGGCCACAGTGGACTGGGACAGAGCAACCACTTGTCCATGAAAGGCTCAGCGTAGCCTGGCCCAAGCAGCCCACTGCACGGCATGGGCGTTGCTCCAGCCTGGCCAGGACTGCTCAGGAAGACCCTCGGGAGATTAAGGAAACAGCCTCACTCCACAGATGGGGGGGAGGCTGTTTCAGTGATATAAGAAAGCATGGTAGCAGAGACTATAAGTGCACTAGTACAGTAAAGGACAGTATGAAAAGCAAGAAGATAGGAGAATCATCGACATGGGTAGAGCATTCTTAATGTGTTATTGGTATTTTTATGACATCAAACCATACATTTCCGCACCTTGAGATTTGAGGGTGCACTCACACAACTGGAGAGAATATCGCTCAAATCCAAAAACGGGCAAGACACTGAAAATTCTAAAAATGACCAGATGTTGTCCACCGCTCGACTCTCTCGGCCAACAGGACACCTCGCATATATTTTTGGGGATCTCTGATCTTGTCATAAAAAAATAATAGAATGTCTTGCATATATTTTTGCTGTAGGCTAGCATCCTTGCCCCCTTTGTGGTTTTGACCCAGTCCTATTAACAAAACTGCGACAATGGAGGTAGTGCCGGCTTCCCGCGGAGTGGACGGAAGTCCTGCAGCTTCGCGCCACTTCCGGGGCTTACAGAAGTGCGCTGGCTGCTCCCCTCCCACAGGTCTGTGGCGTGCCGGCCACGCTGTGGAACTGCAGAAACCTGTCCCCACTGGCACTCTGTCCCCTGCTGCAGAACCCTATCCTCTCCCCCTCCCAGCACCCTGTTCTCTCTCCCATGCCCCCAAACGCAGAACTCTGTCCCCACTAGCACCCTGTGCCCTGCCAAAGCACCCACTAGCACCCTTCCCCAGTACTGTGTCCTCTGCTCCCACCAATACAGTTGGGGCCACATTAACTAAGCTTGGGGGGGTTGGAGGATTTTTTTTTTTTTGCATCTCACTTGTGTGGCCCCAACTAACTTTTCTGTGGGTCAGTGACCCCTGACTCAAAACAGGCTCCCTGCCCCTCTCAGCAATAAAGACGATGCAGAAACTTTTTATGTTTGACACAGTATTTTATTTAAAAATGAAGTCTAGCCAACAAACCCCCAATTGAGGCCAAGCCCCCATCTGGCCACAGCATCATAACACTCCTGCACTCCCCTTTCCCCAAGACCTTACATCTGAGCCTATCATACAGTGAAACCCCCTGCCCTGAGCCCCTCACATACTCCAATCCAAATTCCTGAACCCGCACATCCGGAAGTCTATGGCTTGCTTAGTACCCTAACCCTACATCTGACCCCAACACTGCCCAATGTGGAGCCCCCTCCCCGAGCCAGCGTCCCCTTATCCACCTCCTCCTGCATCCAGATCTCCTCCCAGAGCTTGCACCTCTCACCCCTTCCCACACCCAAATCCCACATTCCCACCCCAGAGCCTACACATCCTGTCTCAAACCAGCAAGGGTATGGTTAGACTGCAGGAGTTTTTCAGGATTCTGGAGATATCCCAGAAAAACTCTTCTGCATTCAGTGATGCGTTTGTTCTTCCGCTTCTTTTAGTGGAAGAGCAAACATGATCTTTCGGTCACCCCTATATTCCTCTTCCCACAAGAAGGAGTTTTTCTGACATTTGGTCCAGTCTAGACAGGCCAAATGTTGGAAAAACCTCTTCCTACAGAAGAATTGGGGGGAAAAAGCAGCAATATAAGGGTTGGGGATAGCAACTGATGGAGAGGAGAATAGAGAGGGTGGGGCTTCAAGTACAGGGAGGGGCTTCAAGGAAGGGACAGGGCAGTAGAGCTTGGCTTGTTCTGTCATTTAAAAGGTGATCTTGGGTGTAAAAAAGTTGGAGACCACTGTCCTAACCTGTTCTTTTTATATGCAGAACTGGTTAGATGCAAGATGCACATTGTGCTGCTGTTTCCCAAAGTGGAAACAGGCCACACAAGGCCAGAAAGTTTGGTCAGAGGACTGGGCCTATATGTGGTGCGTGCTACATGAGAAGCAAGTTTCCTGAGTGAGTTGAGTTAGAGACAAAGAAACTGCAAGGCTTGCAAAAAAGAAAAATGTACGTCTCAAGAACTAACAGATGTAACCACTTAAGTACAGATGATCCTAGTTTTCTGCTAAATTCCATTATGTGCTCAGGGGAATTACGAAGGTATATAAACTCTGAGATTTCCTTGGTTAAGGCACAGTCCGTCCTCTCCGCGTCCTCTCGTGCTTATTCCGCGACACCAAAGATGAACTGTGTGCTCGGTACAGTTAATGCAGATGTCGCTCTGAGCTACTGACATCAGGAATGAGGTACACAAAGCTAGGGGGGTTTGAACCATTCCCTGTACACTGTGTCAAGTAGCACCATCCGCACAGCGAGGCACGGAGGGGGGCTGTTTTTCCAGCGCACACGGTTCTGAACATCAAGAACACCCAACGTGCTCTCAGAGCCCTGATTATAAAACACAGATGCAACTAATCACTGCACTTCCCTGGGCACGCACCCGCTTGCAACCCGTAATGAAGTGCCGCGGAGCAGCGCGCACCACGGAGGCTCGCCGCTGGGGAATCTGTCTCCTTTGTGCGGTCCCAAGGAGCCCACTTGAGCAGCAGCCACTCGACCCGGGCGGGATCGGGGACTATTCTGGGGACACGCCGGGGGCGGGAGGGAGGAGACGCAGGCTCCTTCCCCAGGCGCGGCGAGCCGGCAGGCGCCGCTCCCTCTCGAGACCCAGAGACAAAGCCCCCGCGCCCGCAGCAGCTCGGGCGCAAGCCCGGCTCGGGCAGGAGGCCAGGAGCCAGGCGGGGGCCGCTCTCGCCCGCCACCAGGGGGGCCCCGGCAACGGCGCGGGGTGATGACCCGCAGACCCGCCGCGCCACTGATGCCCCCCCCCGGTGACACGGCCACGCGGGGGGGGGTTGTTTCCCCCACACGCCCCGTCAGTGCGGCGCGGTGGTACCTGAGCATGTAGCGGCGCCCGGCGGGGCGGAGTCCGGCGAGCCCAGCGAAGCGGTTGTGGGGGGGGGGGGGTGCGAATCCGTTGCGGGTCCCCACAGAGCGCGCGAGCCGCGCAGCCGCTGCTCTCCTCGCGCTGCCGAGCCGCGCTCTGACTGACCCGCACCCTGCCCCGCCGCGCCGCGCTCCGCCCCGCCCCCCCCGGCTGCCTGGCCCCGCCCCCCGGGCGCGCTTGCCCCCAGAGGAGCGGGCGGCGGTAGGGAAGCGGTGTGCCGCGCGGTCCTAGCGGCCGCCGGATTCCAACCACGCGCCCTTCCTTCCTCGCTCCGCAACAGAGCCCAGCGCCAGGCCCCCGCGCGCGGCTTCGCCCCACGAGACCAGCAGGGAGGGGCGGGGCTGTGGTCTGGCCACGCGGCGCGGAGCGAGGAGCTGCGGGACTAAAGTTTTTTGTTTGTTTTACTGCGAGCAGTGAATTGGCTTTTGGACTGAATTGGAAATTGCTCCGCAAAGAGCACGCACCCCCCCCCCCTCCCCCCGCCGCTGCACTCGGGGCAGTTTGTCGCTGACAACATAAATGTGAAATAAAAAATATTGGGGAAGGGAGGATTTTTTTAACCTCCTCCCCCCGAGGAGTAAGCCCAGCAAACACTACGGATTTGCTGCAAATTCACCAGTTGGCAAATGAAACTAAACCGCGTTACTGATTGCACAAACAAATAGCATGTGGAAGCAATCTAGGCTACATACTGGGCCACCCCGGTGTTGACGATATGGAACTAGAGTCTCTCAGTGCTTTGAGCTAAGGCAAAAAGGAAAGGGGAAAATTCTGAAAAAGCAACGTTCCCACGGCAATTTCCATATAAGAAATGGAGTTCTAAGAAAAGACTGCAAAATCAGTTCTCACTAGCAGATATACAAGAAATATACACTGATTTATTTTTGCATGTTGCAAGTGAAAACATTAATCTTCAATACGCTTCAACGTGATATAATTTAACACAAATAGAAAACATTATTTCGTGTATTTCACACTAGCTACTGTATTACATCAGTTATACAAACTGATGCTTCTAGTTACAGAAATAAAGCAATCTACATGTTTTGTATGTCTGCTACTGAGGACTGATTTTGCAGTCTTTTATTATAACTCCATTTCTTATATGGAAATTGCCATTGCAACATTGTTTTTTCAGACAGGAAAAGATAGCATAAAATGGATTATTTTGTTGATGCCTAACCAACACTCCTTCTGTACCAAGCTACTGTTAATGTAGAATATCTTTGTTTGCTGACTTCTGAAAAATTATGTTCAAAACAAGATAAGAACGGGCATGGAAATCTTGGGTAAAGCATGGAGAGTTCCATCAGTGGTAAACAAGTGTCCTCCTGTATAAACAGTTTTTCACCCTTTTGAAGCAGACCTTCAGTGTGAGGCATTCTGCTACAAACTCCTTTCTCAAGAAGGTAACAGATTGTTTTCATATTGTGTTTTCTCTTTGCCTAATAAAGCTGACTAAGCCTGGGTTATTTGACATCCCATCAAAAAATCTAAGTCACACTCTAAACAGGGTAACTATATAGTATTATGCTAGTACATTTCCTTTTGTGGACAAATACTTTTGCATTACATTTGGATATCTAAGTAACTGTAGCAGCAAAAAAATGCTCTCTGCCATCTGCACCTGGCCAAAAGATTGTACCTAATCTGAATGAATGCAGACTTGGTCACAATGATCCACACAAGTGTGACATCTAGCTATGACTATTTCAAGTCTTTTTATTTAGGAAGCAAGTATCCTGCCTTGAGGAAGCTCCAGGAGACATCTGCCTAACAAAATTGGTTACTAGTAACACATCATCCCACTGTGCCACTTTCTGTACAGACTAAACACAAAATCCAATTCAAGATTGCTCTCCTGGTTTTCATGGAATAGATCCATCTCTCCCCCTGTAATCATAACCTCCCACATCAGCTGCATTCTGCTGTAACAATGTTACTGTTATGAATTAGATTAGGCCTATGACTTTGGGAGTTAGGAACTGAACCAAAAATATGGAGATATGTTGCATTCAGATGCTAATATAATACCTCACACACACTTCAGCCAGGTTTTCCCACAATAATATCCTCCATCTCA
Source organism: Pelodiscus sinensis (assembly GCF_049634645.1). Taxonomy (NCBI): domain Eukaryota; kingdom Metazoa; phylum Chordata; order Testudines; family Trionychidae; genus Pelodiscus; species Pelodiscus sinensis. The sequence goes on from NC_134711.1 coordinate 106,026,007, forward strand.
CACAGGTGCATTTATTTCACAACAGCAAAAACCCTAAACTCTTGTCCCTTTAATAATATCCTTATTTTGCTAATTGTCCAGTCATCCTATAGGATGGGCAGGAACTGAATATTTTTAATATAAATAAAACTTTCTTCTTAAAACACCTCCTATGATAAACCAGAAAAATGTCTGAAAGTCCATTCCCTGCCACCTTCCATTTTTAGGGTAACTTTTAAAAGCAGATAGAGATGGAGAAGTCACAAGTGCCTTGTCTCCTCTTGAAAAAAATGTTTGTTAAAATGTTATATTCCTACAGTGGACGAGATAAGTATTTTTAAAACTTGAGTTGGTGATTAGAACCTGAGGTTGGGTCCTTATTAGGGTTAAAGAGTTGATAAAAATCTATGCTAGGATTTTAACATGTTAACTAGCTTGTAAAAACTCCTTTTGCTTTGTCAAGACATGCCCTATAAAAGTGTGTTCAAAGCTAATATACATTAGCAGTTAAAATAACTGTTTTAAAAAACAAATTATTAAAAAAACTTTTAAAACAACAAATAGTCTAGCAGCACCTTAAAGATTAACAAAACATGTAGATGGTATCATGAGCTTTCGTGGATACAACCAACTTTGAAAGCACACAATACCATCTACATGTTTTGTTAGTTTTTAAGGTGCTGCTAGACTATTCGTTGTTTTTTAAGGTTTTTTTTCAGCTATAGACTAACTCAGCTACCACTCTGCAACAAATGACTAAGTTTGTATTCTGTTTCCCCAAGCAACATCTGCTAAAAGAAAGAAAAACAAGTTGCAAACAGTTGTCTTTGCTCTGATGGCTATTTATGTTCAGGATGAAGGAAGATGAGCTCCAGGAATTTAACAGAGAAATCTGAAGCAGAGGTTATCTGGATAATTTACTGGTCTCTTATTTTTATAGGGGCCAGTGAAAGCTATTATGCTGGCCATGACATCCTGGGAGTGAACAAAGATTCTTTTGCTGGAATGTAAACTTCCTCAGCAGAGACCATTTAGTTGAACACGTCCTTTCATTTATTATCACAGAGCACAGAATAACTTAATTCCCTAACGATAAAAAATAGCAGAGTAACAAGGCCACTAAGCAAAGCCATTGTTTCACATGCATCTCCTGGAAACAAAGTACTAAAATCTCCACATCCTCCTCAATACATGTGATCACTGAATATACACATGGGAAAGGCACTGCCATCAAACTACTGTAATGCAAATCAGCAGAAGATAACCAGGACATTTTTGCCTCACTGGACATTTACTCAAAGTTAGCTGAACTGATTTTAAATCCTTTAAAAGAGATTAACAGTTTTAACGTGGATTGATTGACCAATTTAGCATGGACTAGGCTGAATTTATCTGTTTAAGATATTTTTCTGCTCCCCACCACTGTAGTATCTGAATATATCACAATTTTTAATGTATTTATCCTTTGAATACCCTGGGTAGTATGTAAGTACTATTTTTACAGAGGGAAAACAGTGATTTGCCCAAGGTTACAGAGGAAGTCTGTGGTAGAGCAGGGACTTGAACCCAAGCTTCTGGCTAGCATCGACTGTGACGGCATGTCAGGGTCCCCTGATCCTGCAGCCCCGTAGCAGCAAGAACAGACTCCGCCAGCCAGTAGAATAGAGGGGTTTATTGCTCCTCCAGCATACAGCACAGCATAGATGTAATGTGGTTACAGGAGTCAGGGCCAGGATGCCTCAGACCCACTGGATTAGCGGGACCATCACCCCCCCTCAACTCTCAGCACCCAGCATAGTCTCCCTCATTCATGTTTCCCAGCCAGAAACTGCCTCGCTCCCACGCCCTGCCCCCCAGCCAGGTGACTGTCTCCACCTCCCTTCCTTTGTCTATCCCTCTGGAAAGAGTCTTGTTATCTGCTCAAGCCGGGACTAGGTGTCTGAGCCAATACACATGTGGGTGAGTCAGTGGGAATCACACATCACAGCGCAGGGGAACCCCGAGTTACAGAGCAGACAGCACCCCCACTACGTCACAGGTTACAGAGGAAGTCTGTGATAGAGCAGGGACTTGAACCCAAGTTTCTGGCTAGCACTGATCCTCTTTAAACCACATTTGAACATCTGAAACCAAGGCTAGAATACATTCCCTTAACACACAGATAAAACATAGCTAACTCAGAGGCTCAGGATGATCAAGATCTCAAGGATCAATCAAAGGAAGTGTAGCAGAAAACAAAATTATAAACATAGAGAGATTAAAAAAAGAAACCAATTACAATCCAAGAGAAAACTCATATAAAACACATATAAGATTGAAGAATGAAGGAAACAATTGTCTCTAGTCCTATTTATCAATTAAAGGGAGCACTGACTCAAAGCCTTTTATTTCTAGATTTACGTTCACATATACCATGATACTGGGTTAGTTAGAGAAAGCTGTTACCATTTCATGTTTAGTAGACTGCGTGCAATGAGTTTTAGTGGTCTCACTCCAGGTCTATGTCACAACAAAGCATAATTTGAATTTTGTTGGTCTTTGTAGCTTGAGCCAATAAAGCAAGAATTGAATGTGCATGGAGAATTCACTGTCCTCTCTCAGTTCAGGTGGTTGCTACAACCGGAACCTATGGGGAAGTTTACATGGATGCTGCATGTGCTGTATCTGTTTTCTGGACTGAGAAGTGTAGTCTTCATAGTTGACAAGCCAACACACATGCATAACCATTCACACACAAATAAAAACTTTACAAAGTGAAGAAAATGATCAATTTTACTATGATCAGAAATAGCCTATAGAGTGGCCAGACCTAATTGCTTACTGACAATGCCTTGGCTTTGATTTTTTACAAAAGTATATTTCCTGATAAGAAAGTAGGGGAAAAACTCTCAGGTACTGAACACATCTACCAAAGACCCTAACCCAGTGTTTCTCTAAGTGGTCTGCAAAACCATCCTGACTTTCTTCCATCAGAAGTCAGGATGAGTCCCAGTTTCACCAGTTTTAAAAGGCAAGTCTCAGAGGGGTTGCCATGTTAGTCTGTATCTGCAAAAACAACAAGGAGTCCGGTGGTACCTTAAAGACTAACAGATTGATTTGGGCATAGGCTTTCATGGTAAAAACCCACTTTCTTCTGATCTGTTGTTTGAAAAGATTCAGCACTAGATATATCTCTGTTGAGATCTTCTCTCTACCTGAGCTATATAGGTCCAATCATACTCTGCAGGCAGATATTAGGCACTACGATCATTTGGGATAACAATGAAAGGAAAGAATGTTATTGCTTTTAGAGCAGAATGACTGTGATTCTCATTTCATTGTATATACCACACCTAGGTATTCGAGTGATTGCTTTGTTACAATTAATTAATTGTATTAGATTATCAAAAAGAGATAAAAATGGAAACCTGATTTGAAGGGACACAAAAGGCTGAATTTTACTAAGAAAGAAAATCTAGACATAGCATTTGAGTCTGCCACTTAAGAAGGGTAGAAACAGGGTAATTAATTATCGAGTATTCAGTACCTGATGTGTAACAAACTCCCAAACAAATGCAGTTAACATTGAATACAATTAATCTCTGTCGTTTCCTTTGCAGGACTAATTGCATTTCAAAGAGAACAATTTGCAGACTTCAGCCTTTTACAGACTTGTCTCTACCAAGACAATAGTGGGAACAACTGTGTGCACTCTACCCAATCCCATCCAATACCACAAAATGTTATCTTCATTGCCTGCAAAAACTGGTTTATGTAGCACAAACTATCTTTGAGCTAGTAGAAGAATCTCAAAGATACAAGACACACTTAAAAAACAACAAATAGACTAGTAACACCTTAAAGACTAACAAAACATGTAGATAGTATCATACAGGCTACGTCTACACTACATGCTTCTTGCGCAGGAGTTTTTGCGCAAAACCTTCTTGCACAAAAGCACACTGTGAAAGCGATTCACTTTTGTGCAAGAGAGCACCCACACTGCATGGATGCTCTTGCGTAAGAAAGCTTTGATGGCCATTCACAGAATGGCCATCAGAGCACCTGTGCTTTTTGCCATAGGACAAGAAACCCCACTGGAGCATCCACACTTGAGTTTTTGTGCAATAACTCTTGCACAAAAGGGAGTTATGGCTTGTAAAAGGTTTACCTATGGCAGAAAAAGCCCTCTGTTTTTCCATTTTACTCTTGATTTCCTTGTGTAAAAGGGCATTTGAGGTGTGGACACTCCACAGGTTTTTGCGCAAAAACCTTGCTGTATAGATGTAGCCACAGGCTAACTTGGCTACCCTTCTGAAGCTTAAAGATACAGACACCAGAGTTACTGAGAAGCCAATTGGACCCAGTGTGGAACCTGAAGAAAGCAATCAGGCAACAGCAGAGACAAAGGAATCAACAAATAAATGAATACTCTGCTGCAGGGAGTTTCATCCTTTTTCTTTCTTTCTGTGTCTGACCTCCAACATACTATAAACATTCTAAGGTCCAGAAGGGACCTTGAGACCAGGGCTTTAGCTATAGAGAGGTTGAGAGTCTTTGGGGCTTCTGATCCTCAGGAGCACTTGGGTTCAGAGCTTTAGACCCCAGGGGAGCTCTGGGACTTGGTGCTGCAGCCCTGCATTTCTGCGCCCAATTTCAGCCCCCCAGGGAGATGGAAGGTGTGCTTAGGATCCAAGCTTCAGCCCCATGGGAAGTGCTAGGGCTTGGGGCTGGTTTTAGCCCCAATGCTGCCCTGGTAGCTAAAGAATTCAGCTCTGGCATATCCCCCTTCCTGGCTGAAACTGGTAGCAGAACTGGGGGGCTGAAGCCCCCAGCTCGAGTGTTCCTCCAGGTCAAAAGCCCTGAGCACTGGTATTCCTGCAGTGCAGAAGCCATGAGGCCCCGACCCAGACTCCTGGTACCTTAGAAGTCAGAAGCCTTGTTGCTCTATCCCACCCTACCCTACAGCTGCAACCCCAACATCCTCCACCCTCACTGTGGCTGAAATCTGTGCTGTCTTGTTCAGCGTTATGGAATATTTCAGAGATATGGAACAGTTCAGAGTTATGAATAACTTCCATTCCTGGGGTGTCCATATCTCTTGAAGCTTTACTGTAGTTAAAGCACTTTTAATTAAAATAATGGTTTATATTCTCCTTTAGAACATAAGAACAGCTATGCTGGGTCAGGCCAAAGGTCCATCTAGCCCAGTATCCTGTTTGCCAACAGTGGCCAATGCCTCAGAGGGAGGGAACACAACAGGTAATCCTCATGCGATCCTTCTCCTATCACCCATTCCCAGACAAACAGAGGCTAGGGACACCATTCCTATCCATCCTGGCTAACAGCCATTTCCTTCTTCTCCCCAAATCAAACTCTTTGCATACTTCAAAGTGAGGTTTTACCATCCAAATCCCCAATCCTGCCTACATGCTTGATTTCCTAATGTAAGCAATCCCTGTAAGAATTTTTATTATCTTCACCACAGAGTTAACCCTAGGTTCTTATTAGGGTTCCCTAACCTGGTTCCCATGCATGCACAAACATTTTCCCCTCAAGAGTGGGGTATTTTTCCCTAGGCTAGCTGTCCTGTTCTTGGGAAGAAGCTAACGCCCAAGAACTGCTTAAATTTGGACTGATAACATACCCACTTTTCCATGAGACAGGCCAAGCTGCCAACAGAATTGCCAGGTGCTAGCAATCTGGGTGAGGCCCATACCTCTGCAAAAGGGGCTTCGTTGGAGGCTAGCCTCCTGCACCCAACCCTTCAGCACTGCCCAGCCCACACCACCAGATGCTCTAGTAGCAATTTAAAGGGCCTGTGGCTCTAAGCCCAGGAACCCCAGACCTTTTTTAATTGCCAAGTTCTGGGAAAATTACTCCCTTTTCCCCCATTGGCAACCCTGGGGACAAGCTAAACTACCTGAGTACTGTTAGTCTTTTAGGAATTAATGGACATTGCCTATCTCCTAGAACTAGAAGGGACCTTAAGAAGTCATCAAGTCCAGTCCCCTGCCCTCACAGCAGGGCCAGGTACCCTCCTTGACAGATTTGTTCCAAATCCCTAAATAGCCCCCTCAAGGATTGAACTCACAACTCTAGGTTTAGCAGGCCAATGCTCAAACCACTTAGCTACCCCTCCCCCACTTAGTGCTCCAATACTTTCCCACAATACCTTCACGGTGCCCAGAAGAACAATTCTCCTACAATTCACTGGGAAAGAATCACAGAAGACTTCAAATTACTGGAACACCAAGAATCACAGAATATGAATGGAAGATACATAATGACTGGAAGATAGCTAATGAGATGCCAATATTTAAAAAGGGCTCTAGAGGTGATCCTGGCAATTACAGACCAGTAAGTCTAAAGTCAGTGCCAGGCAAATTAGTTGAAACTATAGTAAAGAAAAAAAATTGTCAGACACATGGATGAATATAATTTGTTGGAGGGAAAGTCAACGTGGTTTCTGTAAAGGAAAATCATGCCCTACTAATCTGCTGGAATTCTCTGAGGGAGTCAACAAACATGTGGACAAGGGGGATCCAATGGATACAGTGTACTTAGATTTCCAGAAAGCCTCTGACAAGGTCCCTCACCAAAGGCTATTAAGTACAGAAGGTTGTTATGGGATAAGAGGGAAGGTCGTTTCATGGATTGATAACTGGTTAAAAGACAGGAAACAAAGGGTAGGAATAAATGGTAAGTTTTCTGAGTGGAGAGAAGTAACTAGTGGGGTCCACCAAAGGTCTGTCCTGGGACCAATCCTATTCAACTTATTTATAAATGATCTAGAGAAAGGGGTAAACAGCGAGGTGGCAAAATTTGCAGATGATACCAAACTCCTCAAGATAGTTAAGACCAAAGCAGACTGTGAAGAGCTTCAAAAAGATCTCACCAAACTAAGTGATTGGGCAACAAAACGGCAAATGAAATTTAATGTTGATAAATGTAATGTAATGCACATTGGAAAAATAATCCCAACTCTATACAATATGATGGGGACTAATTTCGCCACAAGTACTCAAGAGAGAGATTGTGGAATCATTGTGGATAGTTCTCTGAAAACATCCACTCAGTGTTCAGCGGCAGTCAAAAAAGCAAATACAATATTTGGGGTCATTAAAAAAAGGATAGCGAATAAGACAGAAAATATCCTATTACCTCTATATAAAACCATGGTACTCCCACATCTTGAATACTGCGTATAGATGTGGTCGCCTCATCTCAAGAAATATATATTGGAATTGGAGAAGGTTTAGAAAGAGTCAACAAAAATTATTAGGGGTTTGGAATGGGTCCCATGTGAAGAGAGATTAAAAAGACTTGGACTTTTCAGCTTAGAAAAGAGGAGATAAATGGGGATATGATAGAGGTCTATAAAATCATAATTGGTGGGGCAAAAGTGAATAAGGAAATGTTTTTTTTTTACTTATTCCCACAATATAAGAACTAGGAGTCACCAAATGAAATTAATAGGCAGCAGGTTTAAAACAAACAAAGGGAAGTTTTTCTTCACTCAGCGCACAACCTGTGGAATTCCTTGCCAGAGGATACGGTGAAGGCAAGAACTTTAACAGGGTTTAAAAAAACGCTAGATAGATTCATGGAGGTTAGGTCCATCAATGGCTATTAGCCAAGATGGGTAGGAATAGTATCCCTAACCTCTGTTTTTCTGGAGGTGAGTGACAGGGGAGGGATCACGTGAGGATTACCTGTTGTGATCCCTCCCTCTGAGGCATCTGGTATTGGCCACTGTCAACAGACAGGATACTGGGCTAGATGGACCTTTGGTCTGACACAGTATGGCCATTCTTATGTTCTTAATCACAGAATATGAGTTCAGCGGTCCTAATACCTCATACAACTGAGTGCAACCTACAATAGAACAGTGCAGCTGTTCACTCTTGAGGTAGGCAAACCAAGGTGCTGATCACCTCCCTTTATCATTCTTTGTTTCCCCCAAAGGGAAAAATGTTAATCAGTTCTAAACATTTAAGGCTGTTCTGCAAAAATTCATGGTCCCACCAGATAGTTCAGGCTTAAAGAGAAAAGCACCCTGAACATTTTCTACACTCTCTTAAAGAGTCTCAGAGGAGTGGCCATGTTAGTTGGAAACTAAAAACAACAGAGAATCCTGTTGCACCAGAGGCTAACAGATTTATGAAGTCAAGAGCTCTAAGGTGCAATCAAACTCCTTGTTGTTTCCACACTCTTAGGAGAAACCCCACATAGGTGCCAAAAAGGTTTAAGAAATTTGAGAGTGCTAGCCACCTCACAATTTGCACCTGGGGAGGGTGTGGTCAAGGTGAAAGGGAGTGGTTTTAAAAGAGAAGTTAGAAGCTCTTAAAAGAAAGAGAAAAAGAAATAGGGTGTTTTCTCTTTCTGAAAAACAGCCTGAAAGAAGACTAAGAAACACATCAGAAAACAATAGACAGGCTGAGCTGGAGGAAAGAACCCTGATGTGTGGCGCTGACTCATACATAAGCAAAGAAAGGAATTTACAAAGGCCCTTGTGCAATGGGATTGTGTGAGTCAGAGTCTGGGGTGGGTAAGCGATCACAGCTGTAATGTGCCTGTGCGGTGGCCAGCCCTAATGGGCTCAGTGGAAGATTCAGTTATTGCTGGACTTCTTTTGGAGATATAAAGGCTTCTGGGGAACAAGAAGGGGGTCAGACCCACTAATCTTTTCCATTGGTGGATCTTTTCTATCCATGTGTAGAATACATTTTATGTGCACCAAGACGTGAGTGAATGAGCACCACAAGTAGAAATACAAAACCTAGCTGGGCGTGCCCTGCTAATCAAGCAGGGCAGCATCTGAATTTCTCCTGAGCATAGTTTACAGGGAACACTGGGTCAGACTCTTGAAATTGGCTTGGCTTGGCTGATGGGTCAAGCTATTCTTTTGAATGGAATAGACCAGGATTGGGGAACCTAAGGCCTTGGGGGCTGGATGAAGCCTCCAGTTTCCCTGGATCTGGCTCCTGAAGTTCACAGCTCCCCCCATCCAGCATAGAGGAGCCCATGTTGGTGCTCCAGCCCCGCTACTGTTGTACTGGCGCACAAAATCTACTAGCCTGAGCCTCTCTAGACTTTGGTGTGCAAAAGGAATGTGGGGAGTGTCGTTCTGCTTCTCCATTGGGGGCCATATCAATGAGGGTTTGTTGTGGGGGGGGTTGGTTGTAGTTGGCTTGGAGGGGTTGTTTTCTGTTTTTGTGCTTCTCACGTGTGTGTCACCCCTGACTGATTTTTCTGTGGGACAGCAGTCCCTGACCCAATCAAGCTCCCCTCCCCCAGAATAGACCAAAGAACACAAGCTAAAGTGAGGCACAGTTATGTGTAGAGAAATGGGGCATTTAAGATGGTAGTACTCTCAGGCTACGTCTACGCTGCAGGCTTCTTGCGCAAGAACTTGCACAAAAGGTCTTGCACAAGAGCGTGTCCACACTGCCATGTGCTTTTGCGCAAGCGTGTCCATGGCAGTGTCGACGCTCTCTTGCGCAAGAAAGCTCTGGTGGCCATTTTAGCCATAGGGGTTTCTTGTGCAAGAAACCCCTGCTGCTTGTCCACGCTGCCTCTTGCGCAAGATGGCTTATTCCTCGTGGGAAGAAGAATAACTCTTGCACAAGAAGCCCTCTATTCTGACACCTTACTGTAAATTTACTTGCACAAGAACGTGCATGCAGTGTAGACGTAGCCTCAGGGAAGAGTGACTTGCAATCAGAGAAAGAGGCAGGGCCCTCACAATGGGAAGGAAAAGGAGCAAGGATCCCACGCACCTGTGCAATGGAGACTAGTGGGAGAATGTTCCATACGGGCAATTCTTAGTTAAGCTGCAGAAGATGAGGGTTCAGATGAGAATTGGAAAGCACTGCTTAAAGGGGACACTACAATGGGCCATGCCGACAGGTGATTTTTCAGGCTGGGAAAAGGGGATGTGCCTGCACCCTTCTCAAGCCCCACATCTTCCCATCACCACCTGGCTCTCTCCCCGTCATTGTGTCTGAGGCTATGGCTACACTACAAACTTTTTCCAGAAGAGGAAATGCAAATGGAGCGCTCTTTTGCATATCTCACACTCTCATTTGCATATTCTCTTCCAACCCTTTTTGCGCAAAAACCCCCTTTTGCGCAAGATCAATTTTGAGGAAGAAGGGATCTTTGCGCAAAAAGGCACCAGCTATACATCACTTTTTTGAGCAAAAAGCTCTTCCGCAAAAAGGATTGGAAGATAATATGCAAATGAGAGTGTGAGATATGCAAATGAGCGCTCCGTTTGCATTTCCTCTTCTGGAAAAAGTTTGCAGTGTAGCCGCAGCCTGTCAGGGATTACCGGGGAGCCTGGTGCAGAGTGGTAGCAGAATTCCCCACACACACTCCCCACATGTGCCATATGCATACACCAAGTGCACTCTGCTTCCGTATGGCTTCCACTGCTCTGGAGAGTGCATGGGGGTCGGAGCACTGTTGCCACCCTGCCTCAGGCCCCCCCGTAATCCCTAAGTCCATGTCCCTCAGAGGATGGAGTGCAATGAAGGGGGAGGGCAGGGCAGTGATGGGAAGGGCTGTGGCTTGGGGGGACAGAGAAGGGCATGGCTGCCACCAGGCTGCCAGGACTTCTGGGCCCCATTGCAAATATGGCCCATGGCCTAGGAGTCGGAGACTCCTGCTCTTGACTAGCCCACCTCGCTACTATACTCTTTCTATAAGGTATGAAATACATGAGGGGTTTACCAGGGGTTCCCCTGTTGTTAATTTCCCAGAACAACTTGGACCTGTTACCACTGGATGACACAGATACAGTCTCCCGATAAAACAATTGACACACAGGCAGTATTATTCTAAAGCAGGGGTCTCCAAACTTTTCAGCCCGAGGGCCGCATTAACTATCAAACAGCAGTTCGGGGGCCGACTACACACTTGAGGTCCAAATAAAAAACAATCAAAACATGGATGTTGTTTTTAATTATTTATTTAATATTATTTTATTCAGTTATTATTTAATAACACATTCATACACTACACATGAACACCTGTATTAGTGTGAATGGTGAAATTGTTTCCTGGATGCCAAAATAGCAGACATTTCTGGCTTTAGATTTGTTGTCCCTAACATCAACAGTGACCTGAGATTATCATCGGACAAGTTTGTTCTCAAATTGTTCTTCACGTATTTCATTCTTGAAAATGTTTGTTCACACAGGTATGTTGTTCCAAAGATTGAAAGGTACCTTGATGCAAAAGTTTTGACATTAGGAAAGTCTTCCTTGGGCAAAAACTGGTAAAAACCCACCAGTCCTATTTTGAACTTGTCCCTAAGGAGGTCATTTGCTTGCAACTCAATGACTTCCAGCTGCAGTTCATCTGGGCAATTGGCCACATCTGCTTCAAATGGGTTTTGAAACAATCTCACTTCTTCTGCCTTTGAATCCAAAAAGGTCTCCACGGGCCGGATGAGAGGGCCTCGCGGGCCGCATCCGGCCCCCGGGCCGTAGTTTGGAGACCCCTGTTCTAAAGCAAAGAATCTTTTTATTAGTTCAGATTTCTAATACAATAGTAATTGGAACAGAATACCTCAAAGCACAAATAAAAATTTAAATACCTGAATTATACTGTCATACAATTGTAATAGTGCAATATGGGCTTATCTAGACTACGTGGAACAGTCGAAAGAGCAGAGCTTTTAAAACTAAAAGTACTTTAGATGCTGCTTTTTCGGCGAACCCCCCCCCCCACCTCTTTGTCAAAAAGCCACGTAAACCTCATTTTTTGAGGAAGAGCAGCTTTTTGACAAAGGGGGGGTGTCACTGAAAAAGCTGCATCTAAACTACTTTCACTTTCTTTTGAAAACGCGATCGGAAGAAGATATGCAAATTCCGCAGAAATGTGCATATCCTCTTTCAAATGTTCCGCGTAGTTTAGATAAGCCCTATGGCTGCATACTGCATAGGGTAATCAGTCATCTGCAGTTTACCGAAAACAATTTTTGTACCTTCTACATGTGATACATTAATGTAACATGTGTGCACATCTTTAACTCAAACACGTATGTACACCCAAACTCTATTAGCAGGCTCTCTCTCTCTCGTTCTCTCCCTCCCTTCTGGCTTCTTTCCTTCTGCTCTGCTACAGATGCTGCTGCTGCTGGGGTTACCGTCCTAGCTTTTTCTCTTCTCCATCTGACCCCAACCTGTTCAGCTCCCTAATACCTCTTCTGTCTCCTCCTGACCTGCTTTTTCTTTTGCTCCTGACTGATGAACCTTGGCCTGCTATCTATTACACAGTTTTGCCAGCCACAAGACTCGATGGCTATGTCTAGACTATATTCCTCTTTTGACAGAAGAAAGTAAATGAAGGACTTTGAAATTGCAAATGAAGCACTGATTTACAAATGTTGCACTTCATTTGCATAATGGATTCCAATCACTTTTTTGAAAAAGGATTTTTCAAAAAAAAAAAAAGCGGTGTAGACACAGTTCTTTAAACAAAAGCCTTTTTTTCGAAAGAACCCTAATGCCTGAAAAATGAGGTTTACTCTTTTGAAAAGGTTGGTTTTTTTTAAAGAACTGCATCTAGACCGTTGGGTTTTTTTTGTTTGTTTGTTTGTTTTTTTTAAATCTTTTTTGAAAAAGCCATCGAAATCCATTACGCAAATAAAGCGCGAAATTTGTAAATCAGCACTTCATTTACATTCCTCTGTTGAAAGAGGAATGTAGTCTAGACATAGTCTGAACATGCTCGCTTTCTGATCATTCCATCATTCTATCAGCTACTTTTCAATCCTCTATTTATCCTGCAGTCATAGATGTTGGAACCATACGTACCAGTCATTGGAGGGTATTATAGGCTAAAGGTTATAGACCATATTCATACTAAATGTGCTTTACTGACCTACATAGATTAACGTTAGTCTACATTTCTACTGAGCATGGTCCACTTTTTACTTGGCAGCATGCCATCATTTTATACATACCAAACTATAAACAATTACCTCATCTTTCAGCATATACCCAGTTATCATTTATTTACTCTAATCTCATGGTATGCTGGTGCCACCTTATTTGTTTGCCAAATGTATTACAGATAACTTTTTCCCTATTTAGTTAATGGAGCAAGGAAATGCTTTTTGTGCTGTGATTTAAGGAAAAATAGAACGGTCTTAAGATCATTCGTATCAGTTACTAGTGGAGTTCCTCAAGGATTTGTCTTGGGACCAATTTTATATAACATTTTCACTAATGACAATGGCACAAAAATAGGAGCGTGCTAATAAAATCTGCAGATTATACAATATTAGGAGATATTGCCAATAGAAAAGAGTACTGGGATATCATACAAGAAGATTGGGATGACCTCTAGAAATGCAATAAATTTTAATAGTTTCAAGGATGTGAACTAAAGGGTTAACAACAATAACTTTTCCTATAAACTGGGGATATATCAGTTGGAAGCTGCAGAGGAGGAATAAGATCTGTGTGTATTGGTCAATCACAGGATGATTATAAGCTGTAGATCAGTGGTCCCCAACGCGGTGCCCGCAGGCGCCATGGTGCCCACTGGGCCATTTATGTGAGCCCACGGAGCAATTTGGGCTGGCCCCGCCCTCGGGTGTGCGGCAGGTGCCAGCCCCAGTCGCATGGGCGGCCCCTGCCCGGGGTCACAGCACATGCCAGTGCCGGCCCTTGCCCCGGGTGCGCGGCACATGCCGGTGCCGGCCCCGGACGCGTGGCGCATGGGCGGCCCTTGCCCCGGGGTCACAGCACATGAGTGTCCCCACCCCCAGGCACGTGGCCCGTGAGTGGCCCCACCCCCGGACGCGCGGCACATGAGCAGCCCCACCCCCAGGTGCCCAGCAGCCCCAAAGTGTTGGGGACCTCTGCTTTAGATATAGGGAAGTTTTATTACCAATATACAAAATTCTGGTGAGACCTCATCCAGAATACTGTGAGACGTTCTCATCTCCAGTGTTTAAGAAAGATGAATTCAAACTGGAACAGGAGCTGAGAAAGGATATTAGAATGATCAGAGGAGGAGCTACTTTACAAGAGGTGGCTTAAGGAGCTTGGCTTGTTTTTCATTAGAAAATGAAAATGGAAGGGAGATATAATACATCAGACAGATAAACACCAAGGAGGGAGAGAAGTTCTTTCAGTTTAAGGGTAAATATTGGCACAAGAACAAAAGGATATAAACTGAACACTAGTAATGCTACGCTTAAAAGAAGCACATGGTATCTTGTTCAGGGGGATAAGGTTTATTGATAATGAAATAAAATAGCATATGCATTCACACACACATACGACCTGTGGATGATATAGTTACCAGTCTGTTGCTCAACCCAACTTATTGACCAGATAGGTTGAGTACTAGGGAGGAGCCGGGTTCTTGTCAGTCCAGACTGATGCTATGCGTCATAGCAGGACGGAACCAGAAGAAAAATACAAGACACTCCATCCTTTATAGGATTTTCTTTCCATGCAAGTCTATGCATTTTGCCTTGTCAGGCCTTAATCAGTTAATCAACATCACAAATCAATCTTTCTGCAACATGTTTAGGTGAAGGTTGTTTTTGTAGTTATCTGATATCAGTATTTGATGACCTCTCCTGGGTGTTATCTTCTGGTGAAAGTTGTTATCAGTTCCCTGTGAAGGAGTGCTTGCCACTAATTCCAGGGTTTGTTAATTTGCCCTGGGTCAATCTGCCTTGTCTTCAATGTGCTTAGCTTAGTCAATAATTGTTTGGTGCTTCTGAGTTTCCGGACCCTCTTCTGGCCATTTGGGTATACAGTGGCCTTCACACTTATCTCTCTTAAAACATTATTTTTCCTATTCACACAAACAACACATTTTCATAATTGCAGCATAGAACAAAGGGTACTTCTAGCCACTTTAAAAAAGTCACAAAGTCTTTCAACATTACATTTCTTTCCATCTATTACAAGGCTTTACCTAATACTAACATCACTATGCATTACAATATTCCATCCCTTCACTTTAACATCAAAACATGCTAACATTAAACAGAGCTGGCGCTAAGTTAACAAAGCTGCCTTGTGCTTGTCTGAGGTCTATCTTGTATTTAGGTCTATCAAAATGTAATCAAAACTTTATATTATAACATACATTCATTGTAACTAACTACACTTGATCTTACAAGAGACTTCCGATAATCCTGCACCTTTGGGACCTAGGTGGTACAGGATTATCAGATATGCCAGACTACCGGGAGGTACTATAAGGGGGCATACTCCCAACCCAATACTCCTTCCCTCCCCTCCCCTCCCCTCCCCTCCCTTTCGCCAAAGCCAAACACCTCCCCTCCCTGCTGTAACCCAGTCTCCCTTCTCCCCCAATCTTATGTCCGGGTCCCAAGGCCGCTGTGCTCAGCAGCCAGCTGCTAGCAAGTGCAGGCTGGACGCTGTGTGCACTGGGGACCGTGAGCGGAACGGCGCGGGCCAGGAGCGCACATGTGGCTCACAGCGGCCCGGCCGTGAGAGCGTCTGACTGGAGCACTTCCGGGTTCCATTTGCTGCCTGGCTATTGGGAGTGCCGGACAACTGGATGCCGGGCAATTGGAGTTTTACTGTACCTTCAAGACTATAAGGCCACAGTAAATTTACGTTTGAAATTAGAAGAAGGTTTTTAACCATTAGAGGAATGCAGTTCTTGGGAGCAGCCTTCCAAGGGGAGTAATGGAGGCAAAAAAACCTGATTTGTTTTAAAACAACTGAGCTTGACAAGTTTAAGGTGGGGACAGTACAAAGAGATTACCTACAATGGCCCATCCTCAATTGCTATTTGCCAATCTCTTCAACAGATGGAGATTAGGCAGTGAGGGGGGAAGAGCTCTGAGTTATTACAGAGAGCTCTTTTCCAGGTGTCCGGCTAGTGGTTCTCACCCACATGATCATGGTCTAATTGATTACCATATCTGAGGTTAGGAGGAATTTTCCCCAGGTCAGACCAGCAGAGACCATGAGGTTTTCTTGCCTGCCTTTGCAGCATTTAGGTGATTTGTTGGTTAGAACTAGAGTAAATGTTGGGTTTTCTGTACCCTGAAGTCTTTAAATTAAGATTTCATGATGTCAGTAACTCAGCCAGAGGTTAGGAGTCTGTTACAGGTGTAGGTGAGTGAAATTCTGTGGGCTACAATGTGCATGAGGTCAGATTAGACGATCATGATGGCTCCTTCTGGCTTTAAAGTGTATTATGAGATATGACAGTGGGGATAGTGGTGCTGCCACAGTTGCACTTTAATTTTAGAAGTGTAGACAAAACTTCAGTAACAGATTTGAAAGTTGCCATATGTCAGCAAAAAATTTTTAAAAACCTTCCAAACTAGACTTCAGAGTGAAACTGCAGATCTGGAATTCATATGCAAACTCGACACTAATAGAATGGGTCTGAATAGAGACTGGGAGTGGTTCACTCACTACAAAAACTAACTTTTCCTTTTTTGGTATTCATGCCTTCTTATTAATAGTTGGGAATGGGCCACATCAATCCTGAGTGAATGACCTTGTTAGCACTTGTCTTTCGTATGTTAATGTAACACACCCATCTTTGCATGTGTGTATATATATTGTGGCAGACCACAGCCTGTGAACTGCAAATATTTTATAGAAGGCATCTATATAGGAAGGTGGGTTAATGCCTTCTTGTTTCCCAGTTAGACTCACCTGAATACAACCAGGCAATCAGGGCAGACAATGGGGGTTAATTAAGCACCTGTTGCTAGTTAAGGCCTCCGGGTCCCTATAAAAAGGCTTCCGCCCAGGCAGCAGAGTAGAGAGTTTTTGAGAGATACAGAGTTGAGCCCCAAGAGAAAAGGTGGAAGATAATAGAAGGAAGCGGTGGGTGAAGTGGCCCAGGGGAGAGGGAGCGGGAGCGGTGGGCTAAGAAGCTCTGCCAGCCACCCTTCCTGAAGAAGTCCAGTGGAGTGAGCTGACCTGGACTCCCACCTTCCTTCTCTTGGAGAATTACCCCACTGGTTTGTCTTTTCCCCCTGCCCTCTACTCAGGACGTGCCTGTGATGAGAATGACTCGGTAAGCAGGGACCCTTGCCTCTAGGGAAGTCCCAAGGCAACAAAGGTGTCACCTTGAGTCTCTGGGGCACACAAGAAACTGTCAAGAAGCACAGAACCCATGGGGAGCTAACAAGGGACTTTGTCACTATATATATATATAGAAAGAGAGTGAGAGAGAGAGGCACACACACCTGCCAAACTGAAGTTTTCAGTTAATGCGTCTGACAAAGTGGATTTGAACACACAAAATCTTATGCCCAGGTAAATGTATTAGTCTTTAAGGTACCACAGTACTTCTCCTTGTTATGGTAATACAGGGGCTGCAAGACCACCTCCAGTCAGGAAAGGGCATATTGGGGTGGCAACTCTGCTAAACGCTACCAAAAATATTGGCAAGTTTGTTTTGGAGTATTGCATTAATCAGCTAATTTATTTCTGCCTTCAGGATCAGGCAATGGTTCCCAAGGCAGCTGATGAGCATTTTGCATGTGAATGTGCTACAAGACTTCATGCTGAAAAAACAGACAAGAAAATTATTTTGTCGACAATTTTTTAATTGTTAAAAGATTATGTGAAAGCAAATAATCCTGTTCTCGCACAGCAACTGTAGGGTTTAATAGACTCGCTCTGGGCTCAGTTTTGCTTACATGGAGCTATGTGGACTCTCCCTGCTGTACCCTGGGATATGTGGGAAGCATATGCAGTCCCTTCCTGGCACCCCAGTGCAAAGGTGATTGGGTGCTAGGGCCAGGATCTGGCCCTAACAGATGCAGTATACGGATAGCCTTAACACTCAGCATGAACACATTTTAAAAATCCTAGATATTCAGCAATCTCTTCCTCTATTCCACAAAACTGAGAGCTCTTTGTTACTCCTAAATCATCACATTTTGTGTGTGCTGGGATGTAACCTTGTATGGATGCTCAGTTTTTTTTTTTTTTTAATAAAGCTCATATGAAAAAAATATGTGAAAAAAACAAAAGCAAACATACTTCAAACAGCAACTCTGTCATTGGTATACTCAACTCTGAATGTTTCACATCAGCCTGGGTGAGCAGCTTACATACCAAAGCTCTGAAGTTTAATGCTGTGAAAAGAATCATAACAGAAATATTAAAATCATCATCTATTCAACAGTTGCCTACTCGTGCACACATATCCCCATGCAAAGTACAGAAAGAAACACACACAGAACTCACAAGTACAATCAATCTATGGCCAACCTGAACTTACCAATTGATGAGGATCTCAAGAACCTTCTGAGGACATGCCTGTTAGTAAATATGAACCTTCGCATCTTTTTTTTTTTTCTGGTATATTGAATTTATTTGCATATTTACTATTCTCCCCGAACTTTTATTATATGAGCAAAGAGTATGTTTAAATTCAAAGGCCATGAGTGTGAACTCTTAATCTGTAAGGGTGCATCTAGACTGGCAAGATTTTGTGGAAAAGTGGCCGCTTTGCACAAAAACTTGCCAGCTGTCTACACTGGCCGCTTGAATTTGCACAAGAGCACTGACTTTGTAATGTAAAAAATCAGTGCTTCTTGCGCAAATACTTTGATGCTTCCGCTCAGGGATAAGCCCTCGTGCGCAAGAATACTTGCGCAAGAGGGCCAGTGTAGACAGGCACCTTAATTTTTTGCACAAGAAAGCCCGATGGCTAAAATGGCCATCAGAGCTTTCTTGCGCAAAAGTGCGTCTATACTGGTCACGGATGCTTTTGCGCAAAAGCACTTTTTGCACAAAAGCATCTGTGCCAATCTAGATTCTCTTTTGCGGAAATACTTTTAACGGAAAAACTTTTCTGTTCAAAGTATTTCCGCAAAATCATGCCAGTCTAGACGCAGCCTAACGGTATGTCTACACAGCAAAGTTATTTTAAAATAACAGCCGTTATTTTGAAATAACTTTACTAACATCTACACAGCCAAACTGCTATTTTGAAATTAATTTGAAATAGTGGAGCGCTTATTTTGAATTTGGTAAATCTCATTCCACAAGGAATAATGTCAAATTCGAAATAGCTGTTTTGAAATAAGTGCTGTGTAGACACTTATATTGAAATAGAGGGCCTCCAGCCTTCCCAGGGTGCCCTGGTGGCCACTCCGGCCTCAACCAAGCACACTCCTCTCTCTCCCCGTTTCCTGGAGCCCTTAAAGGAGTAGACTCTGGCCACAGTGCCTGTGCCAGCTCCAAGCCTGACAGCCCTGAGCCAGCAGTCACTGCCCCTGACCCAGTGGCCCCAAAACATGAGCCAGCAAGCCACTGGCAGCCAGCCTTCCACCGCTCCCCAGCAGCACTCTGCCAACTCCCAGGAGCCTACCGGGGCCCAGAGATGGTGGGCTCCTTCCTAGTCCAGGGTGGAGATCATGGACCTTATTCAGGTTTGAGGGGGATGCCCCCAACGTCCATGATCTCTGCACTAGGCACAGGAATGCGGCCGTCTATGGCAGGATAGCTGCCAGCCTGACCACCAAAGGCCACATGAGAACCCAGGAGCAGGTTTGCATGAAAATCAAGTTGGTCTGGTGAGACCCCCCCAACTCTGAGCCCTGAGCTTCCCCTTCCAGCTCCCTCCTCCCCGGTTTCCCCCTCTCGTCTCCCATCCTCTCTTCTCCCCTCTCCCACCTTCTTTTCCCAGTCTCACCAGAGTTTCATTCCCCCCATCCCAGTTTTGTTAAATAAAGAGAGGTTGTGTTCATGAAAAAACCTGGTTCTGACCAGCCTTAAACGCGATTCAGTGTCCACTCAGTGTGGACGTGCTATTTCGAAATAACAAAAAGCTATTTCGAAATGCATTTTATGTATAGACATGTTATTTCGAAATAACTTATTTTGAATTAACTATTTCGAAATAACGCCGTAGTGTAGACATACCTTAAGGCTTTGTCTACACTGCCAGTTTTTGTAGCAGAAAATATGCTAATGAGGGACTCATTAGCATGAGTTACGACATTATTAGCATATTTTCTGCCGATTCTTTTTGCGCAAAGAGTTTTTGCACAAAAAGAAGAAGTGTAGCTGCTTCCATTTTGCACAAAAAAACCCTTTTGCGCAAGATCCTTATGCCTCTCCCCGGGATCTTGAGCATAAGGATCTTGTGCAAAAGCGGGGTTTTGCACAAAACAGAAGCCCCTACACTGCTTCTTTTTGTGCAAAAACCCCTTGCGCAAAAAGAATCAGCAGAAAATATGCTAATGATGTCGTGAATCATGCTAATGAGTCCCTCATTAGCACATTTTCTGCCGCAAAAACTGGCAGTGTAGACAAAGCCTGAGGACCTGGATTCAGGAATTTCATGAGATTGAGCATTCAGCTGTAATTCATTATTCCTGATGCCTCTAAGTCTGGGAATCTAGATGCCTAGGGAAAAGACAATTGATAGTGTGTACAGCAGAATGCTATAAAGTCTGGGTGATAAGGAGCATCTATAATTTAGTCACATTCTGTGATTGCTAAACGGTACTTTTTGTTGTAGATGTATTCTTATAATGGATGAAATAAGGATCCACTGAAAGATGACCAAGTTATTAAGAATGTTCATTGTCACAGATGTTAATAGCAATGACTGTATTCGAATTCCTTTATAGTTTACTAATCATGTAACCTGAAGATGCCATAACAAATTCCATAATCTATTAAATAAAATGAAAATCTCAGTCAGAATACAAAGTAAAATTGACAGGAAAGCAATTTTCTATCCAAAAAGAAGTTTCTTTGTCTCCCCTCCCATAAAAAGAAAAAACATTAGAAAGCTATCTGGGAATGAACACTGTCAGTTTTCCAACAGGTGCAGAGGAAGGAACCCTTCTCTTCACCATTACAAGGAGCGATAACATATGTTTTGTTTCTGAATTCTCTGCAGTGCTGTAGTCATCTCTGGTTAACTAATTTCATTTAAGCCTGTTATTTGACAAATTTGAATCATGATTCAACTCAAACACATAATGTGCCTGCACTCTTTGGGATTAGGCCAAAACTCTTAAAGATCCTCATTCGCCCCTGAGGCACACTAGAAAGAATTCTGAGTTGAGGTAAGTATCACAAACAAACACCGGATTGTCAACTCCACAAAAGAACTTTCAGGTTTTAATCTACCCCAACACTGAACCATGGAACCATTTTAGAAAATTGGAAGGCAGATATTATCATCTCATACATCTCTACAAGATCAGAGATAATGTGTCCATAGATTCCAGTCAAAACGGATAAACCACATTGTATGACATTTCTCAGTGGCATCTCAAATGTACACCAAGCCATTCCTAATGTTAGGGGAAACACTGACACCTCAGTGAAATGCCTAAGCCACTGCCAGTAACTGGAATATCAATATATTTTTTCTTTTTCTCTCTCTCAAAGTGACATCATCATGTCACAGCATCCACAGGCTGGTAGGGGGGAGGTATGGGCGGGTAGAGCTCCAGTCCCAACCCTTCTTCCCCAGGTCTTGTCCTTGGAGCCAAACCCCACCCACTGCCAGCCCAGCCCTCTCTGGTGGTGACACGGAGAGCTGAGACTGCTGTCCCCTGCCCCAGCTGTCAGGGACAGAGCCGGGCCTGGCGTGGCCTCAGCCAGGAGGGGCGGGGTTAGGGTTAGGCTGTGGCCATAGAGGGAGGGAGCAGAAATGGCTTGGGATGACACAGCTGTGGGGGGAGAGAAAGGGCCCTGGGCTGGCGCAGCTGGGGGTGGGAGGTAGAGAGGGAGAAGGGGCCCAGGCTGCCCGGCTGCAGCACAGCCCTTCCCAGTGGCCGGGGTAGAGCCAGGGTTGCCTACACCACGCGAGCAGGTGGTTGACAAGCATCGTGAGCGGGGGGCACAGCCCCCTAGTTATTCTTATTGTAGAAAGAAAGCAGCTATAAGGCTGTTGGAGCAACTTTAACATAACTAGACTAGATAGGCGAATGGGGTGCCCACGAGAATTGAGCATGATCCTGCACTATTCTGTTTAAAGTTTTTTTTAAACTGCTGAAGTGTGTGGTTTTGAAAAAACAGGAAGTCTGTCTGTATTATATTTGACTTCTGGTGTGTGTTTGTCAGGGCACACAATGTGGACTGTGCAAAAACTTCTTCATTAACTAATGGTTATAGGTGATTGACAAACGATATAACACAAGCATAAAAAGTGGGAAAGGTCTGAGTTGAGGGGACTCATCTTCAAATCACCAGCAGCAGCAGATGGAAACCTGCTACTGTCTACTCAAAGACCACTCCAGACTAAAGAAGTGGGTTGTACTCATGAAAGCTCATGATACACAACTACATGTTTTGTTAGTTGATAAGATAAAGATATCTGTAACCAAGTAATTGAAAAAAATCTGTAACAAGTAGCTCCTAATAAACTAAAAGCATCTGTGAAAGAATCAGTCTGACCCATGCGATTGCTTTCTTAAATGCCCGTTTTATTATGTCGCTCTTCGCGACTACAACCCTGTCACCATCTTGAATACCAAAGAAAATTCCCTCCACCTTATATAAGTTCCTAGCTGTAAGTCTCGCACACCGTGTTGGGGACTCACTTCACTCCGGAGGGCAGAGTAGGGAGGTTCGGGCCCTCCCTCTCTCCGAACCCCAGCCCAGGGCTCTATCCCTGCTCAGCGGCTGGGGTATTGCCCCTAAACCCACCCGCTAACGGGCTCCACAACCCTGCCCTGGGCCGCTTCCTACTCCGTCTCCTTGGCTAGCCCTGCACTTTCTCCCCCCGGGAGTTCCTCACTCACCCTTTGCTCCCCCGGGTGTCTCTCTCCCCCCCACTTCCTCGCCTGGGTGGCATGTGACGTTATCCTTCCTTGCCTCGGGGTCGCTCCCGGTGACTTCATCAGTCTCCATCGCGGTGTCCGCCCGCGTTCTCGGGTCGCTCCGAGTGACGTCATCACTGGGCGCGTCAGCTACGCCCCCGAGTACATTTCCGGCGGACGTCCTGGGTTTAAGAAGTTCTTCGCGGCCAGCTGGGCGGACCGCGGTCTGGCGCAGCCCACCCCTGGTGGGCGCGCCCCTCTCCCGGGATTCAACATGCCTCCCCACCCCAGTCCTCCTGAGTGCGGGGCGGAGTGCCCCGTCATAGCATCTTTTAATAAAACTCCGCCATGAATTACAACTAACACATATACTATCAGTCAGAAAGTGGAATGTCTGAACACTGTGGGCAACAGGAAACTTAGAGCTGCTTTGAAAGGAAATGGAGAGATACCCATGTGATATACTTGGACTGGCGCAGATGTGTTGGACTGCTTCAGGAGAGATGTGCGGTTGTGAAGTCATTTGGTCAGGGAATGAAGCAACACATGAGGCAGAAGTCAGATTCCTTCTTAGCAAAAGAGCTAGAGAAGCATTGTTAGGATACAAACCAGTGAATGAAAGAATGATGGTAGCGAGATTCGAAGCAAAACCATTCAACATCTCGGTCGTTCAGGTGTATACACTCACATCAGACAGCACAGAGGAAGAGATAGAGCTAGTCTATAAAGATTTGACAAAGACGCTGGAGGAGATACCGAAGAGAGATGTGTTGATTATTGGAGGAGACTGGAACGCGAAGGTCAGAACAGATAATGTAGGTTGGGAGAAAGTCATGGGAAGGTTTGGATATGGAGAAAGAAATGAACAAAGTGAGAAACTACTAGAGTTTTCTATGGAGCATGCAGGGCCGGCCTGAGGTATTCCGGTGCCCCGGGCACAGGCGCGTGGCATCGCCCCCGGGCGCATGGCGCATGTGTGGGCCCGCCTGTGGGGAGCGGGCCCGCCCCCTTAGGGTGCACAGGCCTGCCCCAGGGGTGCACAGCACATGCGCGGCCCGGCTACGCCCGCTGGTACACAGCCCAGGGCCCGCCTCTAGAGCGCACAGTGCAAGCGCGGCCCAGTCCGGCCCGGCCATCATGCACGCTGGGCCGTGTAGAGCCCCGTGGCCATGGGGAAAAAGGCGCTGCTGGCCAGCGCTGCAGGGATGCGGGCGGGCTGGCACTGCGGGAGCCGGGTGCGTGGCTCCTGATGTCAGCTGTAAGGGACGCCACATGCCCCTTACATCTGCCATCAGGCGCCCCCCGGCAGTTGGTGCCCTGGGCAGCTGCCCGGCTCGCCCATGCCTCCGTCCGGCTTGGGAGCATGAGATGGTGATCTGAAACACAAGATTCCAACAGAAGGACTGTAAGAAGTGGACCTGGTGATTGAATGATGGGAAGTCCAAGAATATGATAGATATGATCTTGATAAGAAGAAGATGGGTAACATCAATATAGTGGTGCCAAACTTTCCAAGAAGTGGATTTGGACTCAGACCACAGTCTAGTGATTGCGAACATCAAGATGAAACTTAAGAGAAAGTATAAGACACAGTTTAAGAAATGAAGAGACGTGGTGAGGCTAGGCAAGGAAGAAATAGAGAATGCATATAGAAGAGAAGATCAGGAAGGCAGGCACAGAGAAAGACCTAGATAAGAGAGTCAAAGGGATAGCTACGGTGATAGATGAGAGGCAATTGAGCTACACAAATTGCATTTCTTTTTTTTAAATCGATTTCAAAATAGCTTATTTTGAAATTTGGTGCGTCTACACAATGCCAATTTTTTAAATAACATGCTATTTCAAGCCATTCCTTATCCCTGGTGCAACGAAGTTGGCTAGGATGGTGAAATAGGGTGCCTGTTATTTCAAGAAATATTTCAAAATAACAGGTGGCTAGTGTAGACATAGGGTAGTTATTCTGGGATACCTTCGATATCCTGAAATAGCCATGCAGTGTAGATGTACCCTCTGTTTTCCTCTGGCCTTAGCATTGCTATCCAGTCAATGCAAAAGGGTTAATGCTGCTCTTGGAGCAGAACAGGAGACATACGGTGTGTGTTTGTGTATGACCTATCAGTAGAGGATGGAATGAATGGGTCATTAAAGAACTGTGATTGAAGTCAATCCACATCAAGGCTGTGTCTACACTGATGTGATCTTGCGCAAAAGCAGCCGCTTATGCGCCAAAACTTGCTGCCTGTCTATACTGGCCGTGAGTTCTTGCGCAAGAACACTAAACTGGGTTTTCCGATATTGGTAAACCTCTTTCTACAAGGAAGAAACCTTTTTCCAAAAGAGCTCTTTCAGAAAAAGGTGTGTGTGGATGGGGAAGAGGGAGTTCCTTTGAAAGAAGAGAAAAGAGGAAAAGGCACAGGTGCCCTGGTGGCCACTCTGTCTATAGTAATCACAGCTTAAATGTGAGATAGCGTCCACACTGAATGCGTGCTATCTTTCGAAAAAGCAGATTGCTTTTGTCAATGTGCTTTTGTGTGTGGACACTCTCTTTTGGAAGAAGTTTTTTTGGAAGATCTCTTCAGAAAAAAAGCTTTTTCTGAAAGAAGTCTGCAGTCTAGACATAGCCCAAGAGAGGACCTGGTCAGACCATGAGACCTCTAGTCACTGAGGAATTAACACCTAACAGCAGGAAACCCCAGCAGGCAGAACATGTAAATTTAGATTGCCAAGGAGGATGTAAAGTGGCTCAAATAGAGAGATGCCCTTTGAAAAGACAGTGTTCTCATACAGGAATGAGGACAAAGGGAAAGAGAGAGAGCCAGAAATGGAGTCCATAACAGCTTGACTGGCTGTATGCACTGTCTGCACTGGGTTGGCGAGAACGGACTATGGCATAACTTCTGCCTCTTTTTATTAACCTAAGGACTTTCAGATTCTGTATGACAGGAGACTAATCAATTGTTACCTTGTTCTGCCTGTTGTCACCGCAAATAATCACTGAGAGCATTGTGCCCTGAGGGGGTACACTACATTTCCTGCAGGAGTTTCACTCAGCTGGACACCCTGCAGGGAGTTATGGAGAGAGATAGGGTATGTCTACACTTGCACCCTAGTTCGAACTAGGGATGCAAATGTAGGCATTTGAAATAGTCAATGAAACGGGGATTTAAATATCATTTTTTGAGGAGTAACCTTAGTTTGAACCAAGAGGTTTGGTTCTAACTAACGCGTCCCGGCATGCACTTTCACTTTCGAAACAGCTAACGGTCGGAGTAACGCACCGGCAAGATCATACTAATGAAGCACGGGATATTTAAATCCCTGCTGCATTGACTATATCGAATGCCTGCATTTGCATCCCTAGTTCGAATTAGGGTGCAAGTGTAGACATACCCATAGGGATTGCTGTGCTTGAAAGCCCTAGCTTGGAGTCTTGGAGGTGATGGGCCTGCTTCTGTGCAATCTTAAGGTTTGGCATACTAAAGAGTCACTCTCAGGTCACAGGCATAGGTCAGACCTTGTGATTCCATGACAGAAGTTTCTGAAAGTCCTCATGAATTTGTAAGTTCAAATTGCCTCCGGTTCAATTGTACTTGTAGGCTGGGTGTGTCCCTCCAGATCTTGGGTGGGGATACATGTGTCACAATGAGCAACCATTGAAAGCCTATTGATTTTCATATTCCAGTTATAATTCTTATAATGGCATTAAGCAGTGCACTCAAAATTTGGTATGTGAGCTGCCTGCCCAGACTGGAGCATAATATTCTACAATCAAGTGTTAGAATAAGAGTTCAAAGTTGTGCATGTCAGTACCCCATGCTGTGCCTGCAAGTTTTTAGGTGAGACTACTCCTTGCTTTTACCTTTTCACATGTCTTTTCCAGATTAACTCTAAAAGTCAAAGTTCTGCTTAAGGTTGATACCCTACTATTTTGGACAGGGCTATTTTCAGATTACGTTCCCACAGAAATGACATTGAGTGGTTCCTTGGTACCTTTGCTATTTAGGTAAAAGGCTGTTACAAGGCTTTTGAAGGCATTTAGGAGGAGCTTCCAGTACTGAAAGTATTCACCTTTATCCTCCGATTGATGGAGAACATGTTGCCAGTAGTGGGGAGGTTTTTGCCTCCTACCACAAAAAAGATGTCATCAGCCTGAATAAATGTATACAAGATTGTTACAAACAAATTACTAATATAACCTTTGAATAGTGAAGGAGCCAGCATGTATCCTAGAAGTAGACAGTCAGGCTGTGTGTTTTGCTGATCTGTTCATTCAAAGGATCTAGTATTTACAGTTGCTCAACGTTGTGGTCAAGTGTTATGGCATTTGATGGCCTCGGTTGCCTTCAGCAACAGCCCATATCTCCATATGGTGTCATAGAGAACAGACAAACTCATGGATGGTGCATATAAAAGGCTGGGAAAGGCCATGCATCCCCAAACAGCCCTGTGTGGCCTTGCCCCTACTGTGTGCCAAGGCCCCTTCCTACTGCTAGTTGACTCCAGCCAAGCAGACTGTTCCTCTTCTGGGAAGGGAATCTTGCTGGAGCTGGGGCTAGGATGCCCAGTGCTAGGGGTGTCCCTTCACTGGGGCTTCTCCTTACACTGTTAATGCACCATCCAGTACTTCAGGTTGGGGCGGGCTGCACACCACATGCTCATCATTCCTTGGCTGAGGGGTGAGGGCTGAGTGCCACCATCTGCTTGCCCAGTGCTCTGGGGCTGAGAGGAGCGGGGAGGACTGCATGCTGCCTTCCCCCAGCCATCCCGAGCTCCTGGACTGCAGCGGCTGGGCCATCAACCACCTGCCAGGTACTCTGGGGCTTGAAGCAATCCGGTTGACCCTGGGCTGAAGTGTGTGTACAAGAGGTGCATAGGACAAGGGGCTAGCCTCCCCAAGCCTGAGATTCACCCACTGCCTAGGGATAAATCTATCAACTACACTCTAGTTTTGAAATTCTGCTAGAAGACAACTTCAACATGACTCCTAATGGTGAGAACCTGGTCATAGGAACTTCATCTGTTGGCGGGGGGCACGGAGCGGGGAGGGGGCAGAGAAGAGGGGGTAGGGATTCAAATCCCCCAATCAGTGATCCCTCTAAGATGCGTGGTAACACAGCTTCACAGGTGATTAATCAGCACTGCCCAGTCAGTGAGCTCTCTTGTAAGGAGCCCTGAACCTCTGACGGAGCGGGGGGGGGCTGATTGAACGCTGCCCCCAATGTCAGTAATTAACTATTTCACTCTAGACGGTGTCAGAAATAGATCAGTTGGAACACAGCCGTTCCATCTGCAGTCCCACTGCAACTTATTAGATTTAAGCACACAGAGTTATAGATTTAGATATTTTGGTAAATTCTGAATTGGTACTGAGTAATCAACAATAAGTCAGTGCTGGCCAAATGCTTCCCTGCCGGAGTAAAGGTGTCAGAACAAACATCTCTCCAAGGATAGTCCCACAGGACTGCTCCAAAGTACACGCCGTTCTCTGAACTTTTGAAAACATCTACAAAACACATACATCATAATGAGCCCCACTGGATCATCACTTTTCTTAACTTTCAATAAACTTCTAAGTTTTTATTAGAGGCGACTAGACTCAAGGTCTTTCATCCACTTATTTTCTTTCGGTCTGTTGTTTACTTTTCTTTCTCCTTCTCCCATTCTGATTAGCAGAAACTGCTATCTAAGTTTGACCTTGCCTCCAAAAGTCTTTTTTTCATATTAACACATGTTATTCTAATGCATTCATTGGTGGTGGGTGAATGCATACAATAGGCTTGTAAATAGCTTGATTACATACATCTCAGATCCAGGATAATATGTCCTGGTCTGAAATTGGTCTGTTCCTTTGGCAGGATCAGGGGTGGCTGGTGAAGGGCAATGTGGGGGAGACACTGGCCAGGGAAACTATGGAACAACCCCCATCTTGCCCAGGCCCCGCCTTTCCCTGCCCCCTGCTTCTTCCTCTCCCCACCCCATCCCCCCTTTGCTCTACCCTGCCCCACTTCTTCTCCCTCCCACAGGGGACTAGCAGGGATGGGGACAACACTTTTCTCTGCCCTATACTCACCAGCAGTGGCAGTGGCAGGGTAAGCTGAGCAATGCCGCCCCAGCTCGCTGTGTTTCCCTGGCCTCTTGCCCCTCGTGCCCTCCCTTGCATCGCCTGTGGGCAGGATGCTGCAAAGATAGGGGTGAGATTCTCTCTATTAACTTGTAAATTGTGGAGAGGAGTGATATTGGGCAATAACTGGTGACCTAATTCCAGCATTTTGGGATCCTACTTGTTGAATATATGACAGTAAATAGGTCTGCCAATCATGCTTGTCCCTCTGGCACCAGATCCCAATGGAGTGTGATATAAATGCTGTCCTTGCCAGCAGTTTTCCTGCTTTCAGTGGCCACAGGGGTCTTTCTTTCTTTTGTAGCAAACGGGGATGACAGCAGAACAGGACTCTGTTGGATGTTTGGAAAGATCTCTTTCTGAATCTTCTGTTTGGCCCGCTTGCCTCTTTGAATAATGAAGAAGACAATTTTCAAAATATGCACATAGCTGCATAGGGTACCACAAAATTTGGGGCAAGAAGTGACCCCAAATTTCATGGTGCTCCAGGGAGCTGTGTGTGGCATATGCAGTGTTGCAGGCTCCAACAGCCAGTCCCATCCTCTCGTCAGTCCCACCCACAGGCTGCGCCTAGGGGGGGTCATCCCTAAGTGGGTGAAGGGCCTGGAACAACCCCCTGTTCCACACTTGCTCTGCTGCCACTACACCTCTTCCTTTCCTCTAACCCTCCTCCCATGCCCTACTCCCATTCCACCTCCTCCCATGGAGCAATGTGGCTTGGGGGTAGAGGCCTACTGCCAGGAGCAGGGATCAGACTCAAACCTGCACCAACCAATGGCAGCAGGGATCTCTCCACACCGAACTGGTTTGCCACGGATCAGTAGCTATCCAGCGTGGAGAGCTTCCAGAAAGCGATGGCTACACGCTTGTGGAGGGGAATGGCAGGCCGCATGTGCGTGTCCCATTGCCACAGAGCAAGGGAGAGCCACTCGCAGAGCTCCAGGAAGGTGTCCTTCTTCATCTTGAAGTTCTGGGTCCATTGTTGGTCTCCCCATTGCTCCAGGAAGATGTGGTCCCACCAGTCACTGCTGGTGTCCAGACATCAGATGCGGTGGAACACGCTGGCATCCGGGTGCTGCTGCTGCTCCTCCACGGCCCCCAGGGGGAGTGGGAAGAGGGCCTGCGGGTCAGGCTGCAGCAGATGCTGCCAGGCAGTCTCCAGCAATTGGAGCCAGGCTTGCAGCAACGCGTCCAAAATGAGCACCAGAGTGCCCAGGGGAGGCTCTGGCTCCATGGTGCTGATTGCTGTGGTGTCCCGAGTCAGAGCAACCAAAGCAGACAGAGAGAAAAATGCTTTGCTATCCCTCAGCAAGGTAGGCAAGCAAACAGGGAAAGCTGAGAATTGGCTGTCCAAGGGAGTTCCTTTAAGCACAAGCCTCAGATAGCCTCAGGCAGCAGCCACACAAAGCAACTACTGACCTGATGCCCTGTTGGAACCGGTTTCAGCTGCCCTTAAATGCGATTCAGCATCCAATCAGTGTAGACACGCTATTTCAAAATAGCAAAATGCTATTTCAAAATGCATTTTGTGTGTAGACGCATTATTTCGAAATAACTTATTTTGAATTAACTATTTCAAAATAAGATATTTCGAAATAACGCTGTAGTGTAGACATACCCCCACAGAGTAACTGAAACTTGTACTGCTTTGACTCTGTTTACAGTTAGTTGTGTGTCTGTAATCTCATGTAGAAGTATGAATGTGGGGGTGTGTGCAATCGGGATCAGTCCCCCAACCTAGCCTGTCACGGTGACAAGTATCCAGCACCATCTTGATGGCGGAAGGACAATGTAGGCACATCCTGGAAAAGAACTCACCCAAGAAAGAGAGACAAAAACCCCATCAGCAGAAAAAGATCTAAGTCCCATCTGCTGTTAACTGATGATTCATGGTGATACAGTGCCCTGGGGCAGTGAGATAGGACAAGATCTATGAACTAAAATATATAAAAAGATGAGTGCAAAACTATAGAATTGGGTCTTTCAGTTCCACAGGTTGAACCTCTCTAGTCTGGCACTCTACAGTCTGGCAATATCCTGGTCCGTCATGATTTTAGATAGCCCATGTTTCTTGCAGTCCCATAAAGTTTGTTCACAGCCAACAGTCCTGGCTCTCCGTGTTCTGTGCTGTTATTTAGTTCCAATTTATCCCTAAATGTCTTCTAAGAGCCCAGTAAGCAGTGGATGTGTTGGTAATGCTTCTAGAGAATATTGACCTCCCATAGTCCAGCAAATTCTCTGGTTTGGCACTGGTGAGGTCCCGAGCATGCCGGACTAGAGAGGTTCAAGCTGTACTATCATCCTCCAGGAGCACCAGCATGAAGTGATACGACCCAGCTCCCCCCTGGCCAGGGGAATAGCATGAGCAACCGAGGCTGGTGATTATATCCCATCTGTAGAACTGTGTGTATGAGTGTGTGTATGTGTGATGGATAATTTTAGTAGTGAGGGGCAGTAAATGAATTCTGCCTTCACAATAAATGTGGCACATTGCTTTAGCCCTCAAATAAGATTCTGCTAGTTCTATTTCTACAAGTCTAACAACCATCACCAGAAGACAAGAGAACTACCAGATCCCTAGCTCAGCAAAGCCTTCTCCCATTAAGCTCCTGGCTTGGGAAGATGTCAGACCATACTGATTGACTCAAATGCACTACTTAAACCAGAAGTAGGCACAGAAAATTGTCTGAGCAACTAGGTGAATTCCTGGGTGGCTGCTACTTTGAATTCCTTTAATATCTTCACCCTGTCTTCCTGTCTGTTCCTGATTCCCGCCTCCAACCTGTTTCTTGCCATCTTTATTTTACATCCTTTTCTCCTCCCAATTTCTGCGTTGCTCCAGGTCTCTGCTCCACTTCCCTATCTCTGATTCAAAATCTAGCTTGACTTTTGGTTGGATTGCTGCCTCTCTCCCCAGCTCTAGTTTTGATCCTGGCTCCTGTTTCCTGGCACCTAGCTCTGACCATTAGACATGACTGCCTTCACCTCATTTCACAGTCTGTGACTCCAAGCTGACAGGGGCATAACCAAGCTTCACAACTGGATCTTCTGAAGTCAAGGCACTCCAATGTTGCATTTAATTTCTTCTGTAGGGCAGACTTCAATGACTCTTAATGCTTTTGCTGTTTCCAGATCACTGCTCTTCTCAAACTCTTTGAAGAATACTGCCAGCAAGGAGCACAGACCTTGGAATTGCTGCAGGAAGTGTGTTCTTGTCAAAGCTATCACAGAAGGTGAACAAAGCTTTTTGCTATCAACTTCTGAAATATATATACAGTATACACATACATAGAGAAAATGAATGGTTTTGGCATTGATTCAGGGGCTCCAAAGCTGACACGCAGAACACTGAGGCAGTGTTTATTATGAGTAAAGTTTCCAAGCTGCACGGTCCACAAATTTCACAGAGGAACACTGCAATTGTCTTTCCTCAGAAAGCAGAGACCCCATTGTGTTCAGTGTTCCATCTAGAAAAACTCCCTCATAGTTTTGGATCAAAAAGAAGGTGGACATCTACAAATGAGGCCCAGAGTTCTGTAGTCCATAAGGTTAAGTTGCTTGCCTGCCATATCAGATAACATACTTTTCTTTGGTTGACTCATACTCATTTGTTATTATATCCAGTACAGATATATAGTATGTATTTCTTATAGGGATGTAAAAACTGCATGCAATAGATAACTAGTTAAACTGTTGTGGGCAGCGGGAGTGCTTGGGTCTGGGTTCCAGACCCACTGTGCCACAGGCTGCAGGGGCTGCTCTGGTCCTGGCCCCCACTGCAGGAAGGGGGCATCTCTGGTCCATCCCCTAGCACTGCCATGCCTCGGGTGGTGGGAGCTGCTCCAGTCCTAGCTCTCCCATGGGCCGAGTCCAGCTGCTAGGGCTGGTTAACTAGTTACCTTGTAAGCAGGTCAATAAGCCGCCTGCTTACCAGGTAACTGGGTAACCAATTAACCTCTTACATTATAAGTATTCATGGTTATCCATAGTATCCACACTGTAATGCACAAGACCTACAGGCCTGTCTGCTGTATGAATAGCTGAAGTAAATTCACAGAGAAAGTTAACGTAAGTGACTTTTAGCCAAGATAAAATGCCTACTCGGCTGCTCCTCATCTTTGGGGAACTAAATAGGGGAACTGAACTTAGAGCTGAGCCAGTTCATCCGGTGCCCAGGACCGTTTGGTAACCGCAGGACAGATTGTAAGGCAGAGAAGTTGGAGAAAGGCCAAACGGAATAGCTTCAGGAGAGAGATAATCCCCATTAATATGTAGGGACAGGCATCAATCTATTAACCTATTAAGTGTACCTGAAGATACCTTGGGATGAGGAATAAAATTTGGGCATGGTAGGATGGGCTAGAATCAAACAATGCTGAGGGCCTATAAAAATATCCATGTTAGAATGTGAAAGGTTCATTGTTGTTCATTCATTCGTCATCGTTGTACCCCCTTTTCAAAGCACTATATTCCAATACTCTATGAACTATTAGCTTAGCTATACATCTTAGCTGCTCAATAGTCTACTTGCTTGGACCTTCAACTTCATCAGGCATGCCGGAGGCAAGGCTGGTCCTCTGTCTCTTAACATTGCTCTTCAGAAGGGGTGTGAGTATGGTAGGCAAAGTAATGCTTTAATTTTAGAAATGTTACCTGAGGGAGTCCTAGAATTGTATTGTGTTCTAATAACTATATGCTTTCTAATGTTTGTTATTGGTTCATTTATTTTATTAAAGGTTGTAATGAATTGGTATTGTCCTCAGTTTGAGTGCCCATACCATGTGCCCTCAAAATCCCTTTCTGAGAAGGGCCTAAACATAGTGGGTGCATCTAGACTGGCATGATTTTGTGCAAATACTTTTAACGGAAAAGTTTTAGCCATCGGGCTTTCTTGCGCAAGAAATTAATGTGGCTGTCTACACTGGCCCTCTTGCGCAAGAATACTTGCGCAAGAGGGCTTATCCCTGAGTGGGAGTGTCAGAGTATTTGCGCAAGAATCACTGATTTTGTACATTACAAAGTCAGTGTTCTTGTGCAAATACTCGCAGCCAGTGTAGACAGGCGGCAAGAGTTTGCCGCTTTTGCTCAAAATCATGCCAATCTAGAGGCACCCAGTGAGCCTATAGGTTGCATTCTTCAGAGTGACATTCATTCCTTGCAATGAATTCTGTATCTCACATCTTGCTCAGAATGTACAGCCTGAATTTCCTGAAGAGCAACACCATCATCTGGAGAAGTGGGCTGTGCCCACAAAAGCTCATGATACCATCTACATGTTTTGTTAGTCTATAAAGTGCTACCAGACCATTTGTTATTTTTTAAGTTATAAGAAGAAGAATTCAGGATGTATACAGACAGACAAATATAGAATTGATAATGCCAGAAACAGGCTACCATCATCTCAAGACTAGGAAGCTGATCATTATCCTATCCTGCTCTATCTTTTTTACTTATACTCTATGCTTGATTAAGGTGGTGATATATTATCCCAAACAGTTCTTCAAATTATCTTTTACAATTGATTAAGTTCAACCTTGGGTGTGAATACTGCTTATCAACAAACAGTGTTGTTCACTGTGAGATAAAAGGGTGTGTGACAAACCTCCCACGTTAAACAGTTACACACATAGAGCAGATTTTTCATGCTGTCCCAAGCAAGGATTCTTAACAGATTTCACTTTGCTAATCATACCAGGAAACGTACACATTGCTATCTAGTAGTCTTTTAACAACATTTATTGTGTTTGTCAATAAAACGTAGGAGGAGCACCAGGTAACAGTGCCATCATGCCCTCATGATCAGAATAGCCCCATCTACCCTTAAAGCCACAATTCTATAGATTTGAAGTTAGGGTTGCTCAGGACTTCTGATAAGATATCCTACTGCAAAAATGGGACAACCAAAACCAGAAGCTCAAAATATCAGTGCATGTTTTTAAAATGTTGGTCTAATCATGGAAGTTGCAATATATGCTCATGAAGATAAGGCCCAGATCCATAAAAGGACTCAGGCACTTTTTTTCCTGAGATGGATAATTATTGTTGTCAACTCCCACTTTAGGGTTTAGCTGATCGCCATATTTGGGGTCGGAAAGGAATTTTCCTCCAGGGTAGATTGGCAGAGGCCCTGGAGGTTTTTTGCCTTCTTCTGTAGCATGGGGTACAGATCACAGCTGGAGGATTCTCTGCATCTTGGGGTCTTCAAACTATATGAAGGCTTCAATATCTGAGATATAGGTGAGAGGATTATTCTAGGAGTGGCTGGGTTAGATTCTGTGGCTTACATTGTGCAGGGGGTCAGACTAGATGATCATAATGGTCCCTTCTGACCTTAAAGTCTATGAGTCTTTGAGTCTATGAGTACCTAAATCCAAAATTCAGGCACCAAAACATCTACTCCACTGCTGCCTAATTCTGGAGGTGCCAAGCATCCCTTGAATCTAAATGTTCACTGTGATGAATTCCCATGTTGCCTAAGCCCCTCTGGACTTATGCACTCCTACTTTAGGCATCTGCCTGGACATTTGGGTCATGCCTAAACCTCAGCACAATCCTCAAACGAGGGAATAAGTGTTGCCAAGGTATCATGGCAAGGGTGCCATTTCAGGAGGGTGCGGGGGCAGCAGGTGGGTGAGAGAGGCATGCACAGAATGCAAACACTTTCCCCTCACTCCCATGTCACAGGCTGCAGGGATGATTTTGCAGTACAACCTTTAGCTCGGTGATTAGTTCATTCGCCTGGATGTGGGAGACTCACAATCAATTCTCCTCTCTGCTTCATGAGAAGCAGAGGATTTAAACAATGGTGAGTACTCAACTACAGAGTCCTTTTCTCTCTGGCCCAATACATATTTAGTTAGGGTATGTCTACACTACAAAGTTAATTCGAACTAATGGATGTTAGTTCGAATTAACTTTCATAGGCTCTACACTAGTGCTCCGCTAGTTCGAACTTAATTCGAACTAGCGGAGCGCTTAGTTCGAACTAGGAAAACCTCATTTTACGAGGATTAAGCCTAGTTAGAACTAGCTAGTTCGAATTAAGGGGTGTGTAGCCCCTTAATTCGAACTAGTGGGAGGCTAGCCCTCCCCAGGTTTCCCTGGTGGCCACTCTGGCCAACACCAGGGAAACTCGTCTGCCCCCCTCCCGGCCCCGGACCCCTTAAAGGGGCATGGGCTGGCTACGGTGCCCGTGCCAGGTGCAAGCCTGCCAGCACCCAGCTAGCAGACCCTGCACCTGGCACGGATCGAGCCACCCACCCGATGCCCCCCAGCCCTCCCCCTCTTCCCGGGACTAGGCTGGCGGCTCCCAGGAGCTTGCCCGGGACCGCAAGAACAACTTTCTGTTACTAGTTTGAAGCCTGCTACCCATTCCTTTCCTTTGGTGTCCTCTAGTCCTTCTTTATGGGAACTAATGAAGAACTTTTCTGTATGCACCATCTCCACCCAACCCCTGCTTTTAGAGACCTCTATCCTGTTCCCCCTCCGTCTCCTCTTTTCTAAGCTGAAAAGTCCCAGTCTCTTTAGCCTCTCTTCATATGGGACCTGTTCCCAACCCCTGATCATTTTAGTTGCCCTCCCCTCTCCCAGCCTCTCTCTTCCCCTCTCCCACCTCCTTTTCCCAGTCTCCCCCAGTTTTGTTCAATAAAGACAGATTCCATTTTTGAACACAATTGTCCTTTATTTTGTACATCAAGAAAAGGGGCTAGGGAAGGGTAAGTGGAAGGAGGTGAGGGAGGAATGGGGCACGAGCCCCCGATGGGGAGGACTGGGCTGGCTCTGCGGGCTTTTGGGGTGGAACCTCTCCTGCAGCCCCCCGATTGCCCGCTCTCCCCAGATAGCAAGCCTGCGGCAAGTGCAGCCGGGCTGATGGCCGAGTGCTGTGATGTGCCCAGTGTGGGCACTCCCGGCACTCCAAGCCAGGACTGCTTTGCAAGCGGGGCACCCCTGAGAACTGTCTGTCCGGGGTGGGGGTCAGGACCCTTTAAGCGCAGCCCTCGGGTAGCCTGAGACAACATCTCCACGCTCTAAGTCCTCCTCTGATGCCCTGCCGGCACTGCTTCCGGCCATCCTTAAGCCCGGTTCAGGGTCCACTTAATGTGGACATGCTAGTTCGAATTAGCTAAATGCTAATTCGAACTAGTTTTTTAGTCTGGATCCGTTAGTTCGAATTAGCTTAGTTCGAATTAACTAATTCGAACTAAGTTAGTTCGAATTAACATTGTAGTGTATACATACCCTTAGTTCTGCAAAGTGGAATTACTTAGACTTCTCCCAGAATAAGCAGTTAGCACATTACCCTGAGAGATGGGAGACCCATGTTCAAATCCTTTTTCTGCCACACAGGATGGGTTGAACTACATCTCATATGATTGCCCTAATCACTCAGCTAAACATTATAAGAAAATCATCCTTCTTGTCCTTCTTTCAGTCTCCCCCTTTATCTTGTGGCTGTTTTGTGAGTCATTAGGAACCTGGTTGCAGGACAAGGTTCAAAGAGATGGATCCCAAGCAGAGGTAGGTAGCACCCTCCCCTCCAGTGCTTAACTCCCTGAGAAGGCAGAGAGTAGGAAACACCACTTTCTTTGGCATCTATTAATTTTTTTAGGCTGCATAGTGTACTGGCTTTTGTGGTTCTCATTCTTTGGCACCTGTCTCTCCCCATGTATTGTTTTGGGAGCCTTGCCACCTAAACCAGACTTTGTGATTACCACTAGGTTGGTTACATGTAGAAAAGTTAGGTACTGCAATACTGAGCATTGCAACACCTAAGTTGCAGCACCTAAGTTCCTTTGTAGATTTTGGCCAGTGAATGATGTGATATTAGTGATGTGTCCAAACTCATAGGCTACATCTAGATTGCATCCCTTTTTCGTAAAAGGGATGCAAATTAGACGTATCACAATTGCTAATGAAGCGGGGATTTAAATCTCCCCTGCTTCATTAGCATAAAAATAGCTGCCGCTTTTTTTTGGCACAGAGCTTTGCCGGAAAAAAGCGCCAGTCTAGACGCTGATCTTACGGAAAATAAAGCCTTTTCTTTATTTCAAGAGGGATAAGGGATCTTTCAGAAAAGGCTTTATTTTCCAAAAGATCAGCGTCTAGACTGGTGCTTTTTTCCGGCAAAGCTCCGTGCCGAAAAAAAGCGGCAGCCATTTTTATGCTAATGAAGCGGGGAAGATTTAAATCCCCGCTTCATTAGCAATTGCGATACGTCTAATTTGCAGCCCTTTTACAAAAAAGGGATGCAATCTAGACATAATCATATGGTTAGAACATGGCAGAATGAGGACCAGGATGCAAAAGCCCTACCTCCCAGTTCCTGATGCTCCTCGGAATATTGACTAGCGGAGTCTGACTAGGGACTTGAATTGTCCAAAATCACTCACTGACTTTTTGATGATGCAATAGAATCATAGAATCATAGAACACTAGAATTGGAAGAGACCTCGAGAGATCAGGAAGTCTAAGTCCTGTTCCCCTGCCCTCATGGCAGGACCAAGCACCATCTAGATTATCTCAGATAGCTATCTATCCAACCTGCTCTTAAAATAATTCTGAACCAAATTGCAATAACTCACATCTGAGGTCCCCTTCCCAGAAGGAACAAAATTCCTCTCTCCATTATGTCCCTTTGAAGTCCTGCTATAGGACACTTGTTCAAGTGTTTCACCTCAGTTTCTTAGGAGAGGGAAGAGAATATGGACCGGTAGAGGAGACAAGCAAGGTATTGAAGAGGAAAAAGAGTAATTGTAAACGGCCTCTTCCTCTTGCCACCCTTGAGCTTAGCCATTTAATCAGTAACAGTCTGTGATCCAACAACCTTCCATCCTAATTTTCTATAAAAAAAAAAAAAAAAGACTGAGCTAGAAGTCTAGAGGAAATCAGTTTAGTTCAGGGGCAGCAACGCCTTCCCAAAAGGGTGGGCAGGGTCCCACTCCCACTGTGGCCCTGCCCCTCCTGTTTCCTCCAAGGCTCCATTCCCAGGCAAGCCAAAAGCTGAAGTGGATCTGGTGACCCTGCATCCCTCCATCTGCCCAGAGTGGGGGCCCAAGTGCAGCTACCAGGCCATCTCTCTGCCCAGGGCAGATCAAGGTCTGTGGCTCTTTACAGTTGCTTGTGCAGCTCTTATCCTAAACTCATTCCAGGCAGGTGGCAGGGCCTTCGAGCCACTCTCGTGCCATAATAAGAGCTGTCTAGGCACCTCTGGGGAGCTGTGGACCCTCCATCTACCCTGGTCAGGGACTTGTGCCAGCTGCTGCTCCTGGGCCCTCTACCCCAGGCAGACAGAAAATTCGCAGGTCCCCACACTTCCCATCTCGGGTCCATCTGCAGGCCTGGCTGGCAGCAGGACCTCAGGGTAAAAGGAGAGATGGAGCATGTTACCTGGAGTTCTTTCAACCCAAACCTCTTGGGTTTCACTCTTTGTGAGGTGGCATCAGGAACTCAAGGGAGACATGGCCATCCAGCTGACAGATGGATGGTACAAACAGGAAAGCACAAGAGTGCTTTCACTTGAAGTTAAATTACTTAGTCTCAAGCACTTACACACGTCCACAACAGGTGAGTAAAATAACCCCACCCTCAATCGTTACAGAAGTTGAGTGTGGCTCTCAAGTGAAACAGCGGCAAGCTTCCAATGGCCAGGTTGTCTGTCTGCCACCCTGCCCAGCGACTGCTGTCTGGGGCTGAGGCAGTTGCTGCCTCCCTGTGGTCATTCATGAATATGAAAAGACGGTAGTCGGCCTGCATGGTGGCCCTTCCATACCATGGACCGGCAATGGGGAAATGCCAGTGGACATCCTCCATGGTAGTCACAACTCCCTGCCCGGCCACAGGGAGAAGACCCACGCCAGGCCAACCCTGGCCCCAGGCAACACCAGGCACATCTTCTAGTATCTTAATATTTCATATCCGTATCTCAATGTTTTCATTCACAGCGTACGAGAGAAAGAAAAAAGGAGAATCATCTTAAATTGTACCAACGATGTGGTTAGCAAGCTTCCTGTGTTGCCTGTTTTGGATTGCATTGCAGGCTTGTGAAAGGCTGCAGGAACTCTGCGTTTCCTCAGACTATAGAGAAAGTCTGAAGAAATCTTGCCACTAGACTTTGGGGTATTATTCCCAACGGTGTCTGTCCTTTCTTTCCCAAAAGCCTCAAAACCCGGCAAGTCTTAAGTAATAATAACTAGTCATTTGGGAGCCCTAGTTTAGAGTGACCATATGTCACTGTTTTCTGGAAACAGTCCCCAGATGAAGTACCATGCCCCCCCCGGCCACATACTCGGAAGAGTCCATCCCTGGTTCATGAAACTCATCCTTGAATTTTCTTACTTTTAATTTCTCAGATTGGTTAATATGTCCAATGGACAAATGCACTAGAGACAAATATCCAGAACATTTCTATTATTATTATTATTAGCTACAACATAGATAGTTTAGTGCTACTGCAGTTTCCATAGCTATTGCCCTGACTGAGTAGCGTATGAGAACACACGTGAGATTCAGTATAAGTGAAAATGGTGTTGTCGAAATAGCAAAATGGTGCTTCAAAAATCAGTTTCAAAAGGATCTTCCATATTTCCTGTTGGAAAAGAAACATCTGTATTGAACCTCCAGAGAAGGCAGAAGAGGGGATTCTGTATGCTGTATCATCTGGCGGTTGCAGGAAGAATCCAAGTCTTTATAGAATGAACCACCCATAATCATGAGAGCGATCCTCAATGGAATGTCAGCCTAATACGCCATCCCTTCCAAGAGGCTCCATTCCTACTTCTGGGCTTTCTTCTGAACAGACACGCCATGCCCAGAGTGCCTTCCCCTTCTGCCCCGGATTGACTTTACGCATGACCTAGAATGCAATTTCTTCCTGAAGGAGGTGCTGCTCATTGTTTTGAACTCAACTGGCTGCTCTGCAGGCATATCCCCTTTTAAAGCTCTGTTTCTGACATCCTACACGCTGTGCTTATCTGCTCCAGGAAAACATAGCAAACCATTCAGTTGGAAACAGTTAGGAATCCTGTAGCACATTAGAGACTATTAGATGGGTTAGGGCATAGGTTTTTGTGGGTAAAACCCACTTCATCAGATGAATTGGAGTGGAGTTTACCGAGGCATGGGTAGATATAGAAAAGAAGTACTTGTGTAAATTAAGCTAATCAAGTCGGGATGAAAGAGGCTCATTGTCAGCAGTTGATGTGAGAATCAGGGTATCAAGAGAGGGGAAATTGCCTTTGTAATGCATTAACCAGTTAAGATCGTTATTCAATGCTAAATTGATAGTATTGAGTTTGCAAACAAATTCCAGTTCAGCTGTCTCCCTTTGAAATCAGGTTTTTGACATTCTTTAGTAGTAGAATGGCTACTTTTAAATCCATTACTGAATGTCCAGGGAGGTTAATGTGTTCCCCTGCAGATTTATGTGTGTTACCATTTCTGATGTCATTTATCCTTTTGTCGTAGAGACTGTCCAGTTCGGCCAATACAAATGGCAGAGGGGCATTGCTGGCACTTGATGGCATAGCTCACATTAGAGGATGCACAGGTAGCAGAGCCCCTCATGGTGTGGTTTATGTGATTAGGTTCTGTGATGATGTCACGAGTCACATATGTGAACAGACTTTGGCAATGGGGTTTGTTGCCGGGATAGGTCCCTGGTAAGTGTTTCTCTGGTGTCTTGTGTGACTGCTGGTGAGTATTTGCCTCAGGTTGGGGGGCTGTTTGTAGGTGAGGATTGACCTGTTCCCCAAGCCCTGTGAGAGTGAGGAGTCATGTTCCAAGATAGGTTATAGACTGGCAATGATGCACTGGAGGGGTTTTAGATGATAACAAGTGGTGTTCTGTTACTTTCCATTTTGGGCATAGTAGGTGATATTTGGGTACCCTTCTGGCTCTGTCAATCTGTTCCTGTACATCAGAATGAATTCCTCTTACAATATTCCAGCTTTACATTCAGTGCATATACATTCAAATTACGTATTAACTAGTTCTCTTCCAATCAACATTAAGTACTGTATGTCTTATGCAACTCATAAAATATGCATGGCACAAGCTTCTGTTTGCATTACTTTATCTCGCCGTACTATTTTCCATGTTATGCACTGCTCATGTCATGCATACTTGATCAGGTCATTTTACCCTTTACTTCATATGAGATTCTTTCCTTATCTTTTCTCAATGGACTTTTGGCATTATTTTCTGTTCTCTTGCCAGCATTCTGTGGTCAGCCCACATATCCTGGTCTCACACAGCAGCTTATGAACATAACTTAAGTGACACCCATGCCAAACAAAGGCTGAGTCATTAGTCAGCATGAATATAATCTTGGTCTGTCCAAACATATTTATTAGATACGACCCTTATAACAGTTCCCAGTACCTACCCAAGCCTGCTTGTGAGAGGAAGGCTTGAGGTCTCAGGACAGACATTTTTAGGGGGAAAGGATTCAAAAGTCGACTAAAAGATTAAGACTAGCCACACTCATCCAGGATTAGATGATGGCAGGTGGGGTATAATATCTGTGATCCCCTGATTTCCTCAAAACATTTCTGGGAGATACAAGTTGCATCGCAGGTTAGGAACAGAAGAGATGAGGCCACACTGCAAGGATTGATAACAGATATACCTTTCTGTTTTACTTATATTGTATCTTAACAATCAATTTCATTGAGCGTGGGCTCCTGCATGTCCCATGAAAT
The DNA here is from genome assembly GCF_049634645.1 of Pelodiscus sinensis. NCBI lineage: Eukaryota > Metazoa > Chordata > Testudines > Trionychidae > Pelodiscus > Pelodiscus sinensis. The sequence goes on from NC_134711.1 coordinate 106,068,557, forward strand.
TAAATGATCATCAGTTTTAAACCCCAAAGCCGCAGAGGTGTACATTGCAAATGCAGGAGAAGTGGAAGACAGAAACTATTCTGGTTTGTAATTATTAGCCTCCCTTCTTCATCACTAAACAAAATCAGTAAAAACATTACCCCCTTCTTTGCCTAACAGGCTTGCCTATAAGATGAACCTTGTCATTAAAGTTTACAATATTTTGCCCAAAGCAGCATCACTATTAGTTGACTCCTCTTTTTCATATAACTTCAAAATACTTTATTCAGTCTTCTTCCCTATTCCCCCCCCCCCCCGCCCCCCCACTATTGTGTCTGGAACAGAAGGCATGACTTTGCAATTTGCCAGTAGGAATGCTGGACCCTGGCTCGATCCCCGGCCCTAACCCCACTCCACCCCCTTCTCCTTAGATCCTACCCCCCCCCACCTTGCTTCTTCCCACTCCCATTCTGCCCCTGCCTGGCCTCCTACTGCCCACTCCACCCTGCTCCATTTCTTCTTGCCTCTTCTCTACTCCTGTCCTAGCTCTTCCACCTTGTTCCACCTCCTTCCCCAAACGTACCTCATCCTCATGCCTCCCTATCCCCCACAGCAACTACTGCATGCCACTAAACAGCTGATTGCAGCAGGCAGAGGGTGCTGGGAGGGACGAGGAGGAGTTGAATGGTGAGGTTGCCTGGAGATGCTGAACACCCACCATTTTATTTCTGTAGATGCTCTAGCCTCTGACTCAGCACCGATACCTGACAATATTATCTAATCTACTACATATTTTAGAGAGTTTGTGCATCTGTCTGTGTGTCCATCCATCTGTTAGTTTGTTCAACAGCTCCGCCTAAGCGGCAAAAGCTAGGACCACCAAATTTGGTGTGCAACTTCCTCCTACCATAACTTAAAGCAAGGTCTGGCTTTGGTTCTGCCAGAACAATGGGAAGTGTGTGGAATGTGATTATTTTGCATCAAACGGAAAGGGAAGGGTATAAGAACTGGGACAGTTATACTCACAAATGACCATATGGAGGCAGCAAGCACCCCAGCTCAGAGGAGCAGCTGCCAGCCAGCACCATGGTCCCTGCCACCCCGCCTAGTGACTGCTGTCTGGGGCTGAGGCAATTGCTGCCTCCCTGTGGTCATTCATGAATATGAAAAGACGGTAGTCGGCCTGCATGGTGGCCCTTCCATACCATGGGCCAGCAAGAGGGAAAAGCCAGTGGGCATCCTCCATGGTAGTCACAACCCCCTACCCGGCCACAGGGAGAAGACCCACGCCAGGCCAACCCTGGCCCCAGGCAACACCAGGCACATCTTCTAGTATCTTAATATTTCATATCCGTATCTCAATGTTTTCATTCACAGCGTACTAGAGAAAGAAAAAAGGGGAATTATCTTAAATTGTACCAACGATGTGGTTAGAAAGCTTCCTGTGTTGCCTGTTTTGGATTGCATTGCAGGCTTGTGAAAGGCTGCAGGAACTCTGCGTTTTCTCAGACTATAGAGAAAGTCTGAAGAAATCTTTCCACTAGACTTTGGGGTTTTATTCCCAACGGTCTCGGTCTTTTCTTTGCCAAAAGCCTCAAAACCCGGCAAGTCTTAAGTAATAATAACTAGTCATTCGGGAGCCCTAGTTTAGGGTGACCATATATCCCTGTTTTCTGGAAACAGTCCCCAGATGAAGTACTATGCCCCCCCGGCCACATACTCGGAAGAGTCCATCCCTGGTTCATGAAACTCATCCTTGAATTTTCTTACTTTTAATTTCTCAGATTGGTTAATATGTCCAATGCACAAATGCACTAGAGAGAAATATCCAGAACATTTCCATTATTATTATTATTAGCTACAACATAGATAGTTTAGCACTACTATCTATTTAGCAATTTCAATAGCTATTGTCCTGACTGAGTAGCATATGAGAACACAAGTAAGATTCAGTATAAGTGAAAATGGTGTTGTCGAAATAGCAGAAATGGTGCTTTAAAAATCAGTTTCAAAAGGATCTTCCATATTTCCTGTTGGAAAGGAAACAGCTGTATTGAACCTCCAGAGAAGGCAGAAGAGGGGATTCTGTATGCTGTATCATCCAGCGGTTGCAGGACGAATCCAAGACTCCATAGAACGAATCACCCCAAAGTCGTGAGGACGATCCTCAGTAGAACATCAGCCTAATACACCATCCCGTCCAAGAAGCTCCATTTCTACTTCTGGGCTGTCTTCTACAATGAGGCCTGAACAGACATGTGATGCCCCAAGTGCCTTCCTCTTCTGCCCTGGATTGACTTTGCGAATGACCTGGAACATGATTTCAACCAAGAAAGGTGCTGACCAGGCTAACAAGGACCAAGAACACTGATCCTGGGAAAGACGGCATTCAGTATTAGCTGCTGATGAAATTTGACTCTGGCTTTTGGTGCTCTCTGCCTTCTTCAACTGATGTAAGCAATTCCACCATGTTCCCTGCTCCTGGAAGAGATCCATGACAGTCCTTGTCCACAAGAAAGGTGACCTAGATAATCTCAGCAACTGGAGTCCTGTCTCCTTCTGCTCCACTATTTGAGAGCTATACACCAGGGCTGTGCCTAGACTGCATCCCTTTTGCGGAAAAGGGATGCAGATTAGACACATTGCAATTGCAAATGAAGCGGGGATTTAAATCTCCCCCGCTTCATTTGCATAAATATGGCTGCCGCTTTTTTCCGGCTCGGGGCTTTGCAGGCAAAAAGTGCCAGTCTAGACGGGGATCTTTCAGAAAATAAAGCCTTTTCCGAAAGATCCCTTATTCCTTCAGAGGCCCAGCTGGATTCAACTTGCATGGTGAGAGAACCAACATCCTGGTCCTGGTCACTCACAGCTCAGAGAGCCTCTGCAGATGTTTGACATTGCCAGCCAAGCTGCCAAGTGGATGGGCCTCCACTTTAATGCCAAGAAGTGCACCTTCCTCCACGTAAGACATGGTGTTGTGAATCTGGTGAGGTCCATCATGATTCATTCATGATTCCATGAGTTTTTGACAGGGAAACTGTGGAAATGGAATGACACAACTGCAACAATGAGAGTATGTGGAAGATGGAATGAAGCAATCAGGCATTTCAGGGAATCTTCAGTACCACATGCAAATACAAAACAATGACAGGACTAGTCCTGTGTCTGCCTGCCAATAATGCTTCAGTTGAGATGGTGCTTTGTGTTACAAATGACCTGTTGATAGCAGAAAAATCCAGATGCAAGGCTGAAACTCTGAGAGCAAGTCTCAGTAGTAAATACCTCGATACCTTTCATCACCATGCAATTTTGACAGGTGCCCCGCCCCCTGACGTCACCTACACCCGCCCTCCCCATGACGTCAGGGTGACGTCAGGGCCTGACGTCACCTGCGCCCGCCCGCCCCCTGACGATGTCACCTACGCCCGCCCGCCCCTGACATCACCAAGCGCCGCCCTCCCCCTGACATCACCAAGCGCCGCCCCCCCCATCGATGAGATTACCTATCCCCGCCCCTTTATACAGAGCGGGGTTTCAAGATGGCGGGGCCGTCATTTTTCCGGAGTTCGGGGGACCTCCTGTGAAAAGAAAAGAAAAGGGAGCTCTCGGGCGGCCCGCCTAGCCATCTGTTAGGCGGAGCCAATAGAACTTTATCTCCGCCCTCAAGGCCGGACCAATAGAAGTTAGAGGGTGGCGTTATCGTGTTTTTTATTTTGTATAAAAGCGGGTTAGTTTTAAAACCAAACGACACGGACCTACGGGCGGGCCCCCAAAACAGATCTATGGCCGGCCTAAAGGATTTTGCAGACATTAAGGAAACCGAGCGTTTTTGGGGCGCCCTGAAGGCTACGCCGCTGGCTCAAATAAACATTCCTATAGACAGAGAGTCGAAAATGTGGGGCGGTTTGACGCCCGTGAAAAAGAAGAAGAGCTGCGCGGAGGAAAACCCTAGGACGTCTACGGCGGACGAAGAGCCGAAAACAGCGGTGAGCGGCTCGGCGGGGGGTTTTGTAGCAAAAGGCGGACAAAAGCGGTCGCACGATACTAATGTTATATTTTTATAGGTTAGCGCTCCAAAAGCAGAGAGCACGCGCGAGGCGATGATCCCCGAGGAAGAAGAAGAAGAAGAAGAAGAAGAAGAAGAAGACGCCGTGTACGAGGATATGGCCCCTGAAACACGGACCGCTGTAAAAGAAAGAGAAAGCGCAGACACGGCAACGGGTCCCGAGGAAACAGAAAAAGTATACGGGGCCATGGGTCCCGAGCCAGAGGCCGGGGCGAGCGATAAGGAAAATCACCCGCCGCCGTCCGAGGGGCCGATAAACTCCCCGGATTCGGGGGCAGAGGCAGAAGAGCGAGAGACGGTAAAAGCAAAATTTATTTTATTAAAAAGAAATAAAATATGGCTCTAAACAACAAAAGTTAAATCTCGTGTTTAATAACAGGAAGCCGACTCGGGGTATGACACGGACGACGGGGTGATCGAGGTAAAAGGCTTTATTTTTACGGTAAAACGGGGGTCGCAAAAAAAAAGATGTAATTTTTGGTGTGTTTGTTTGTAACAGCCGACCTCTTCAGAGGATGACGAGAGCGGGGCTGGGACGGGGGTAGCCGTGATATGCACTTGCTGCTTTTGTGTGAGCACAGAGGAGAAAAAAAAAAGCCACGAAGAAAACAATCAGGACGAGAGAGAGCTGGTTATGGACGATATCGTTAAAGCCGTGATAGTAAAAGTGTTTTACCATTGTTTGAAAAAGGTGATGTTTGAAACCTGCGCGCCGTGTGCGGAAAAATACCCCGATCCGTTTAATTTTAACATTTTGTTTTGGAACCGCTCAGAGGAGTTTTACCAACTTAGACGTATCGCTACTAAGTTGGATGTCGCGCGGGTTTTGTACATTATTATGGCCGAAGGGCACAAATGGGATAAGCTAAACGTAACCTCCGAAACGGTAGCACACGTTATTAAAATGCTCAGGGAGGTAGCAGAGAGCGCAGACCCCAGCAAAAGAAAGAAGCTACAGTTTGTGAGCCTCCTCGCCCCCAGCCGGGCGCATCAGCTGACCGGGAATGACCAATTACAAATGACTATGGTTTGACCAATGAGAGCCCATGTTCGGGTCAGCCAATTAGAGGGCCGGTAGGCTGGTTCACGGGCCAATCAAAACAAACCTTTACCCCCGCCCGGCACACCGTCTTGTTTTAAAAATTAAAAAGCTTGTTTTGTACCATCAACCCCGTTTAAAGTGGTTGGTAATTTTCAGGCTAAGAAGAATAAAAGGCATAGCCAAAACACGGTTCTAAGCAAAAATAAGAAAGATAAACACCAACTGGTGGGTAAATTCTTAGGTTAAAATGGGGGAGGAAAAAAGGGATAGCCGAAACACGGCTCTAAGCAAAAAATAAGAAAGATAAACACCAACTGGCGGGTAAATTCTTAGGTTAAAATGGGGAAGGGATAGCCGAAACGTAACTCTCAACAGCGGTTTAAAATGTTCTGTTACTCAAGGACACAACAAAAGTAGGAAAAATAAAATAAACACGCAATTAAAAAAAGTATAAAGTTTACGCCAACGAGCTTTAAAAAAAATCGGGGGTAAAGCAGCCTAAAAAGAAAAAAAGGGGCAAAGCAGCCTAAAAATTAAAAAGAAATACCGAACAAAGAAAAAAGCGGCGGGAAACCCCTCAAAAGAAAAAAAGGGGGGAAAGGAATAACCCAGCATAGCTTTCAGCAGCGGTAAAACGGCCCCGTCACACAAAATCAAAGCCACATGCGTAACAAAAGTAGGGGAAAGAAAATAAACACGCGCTGAAAAACGACCCGTCACACAAAAGCAAAAAACAGATGCCCAGCTGTCAGCCGACGGTCAGGGCAGTGTGTGCGTGTGTGTTACACCCAAGTCTTCAACTGTCTGAGACACAAAGTCTCATTGCAGCGGGCAGCCTAGGAGGCTGGAGGGCACCCTGAAAAGTAGTTTAACGTCCGTGACTTTACTGCTAGGACCGAGGTCCCGTCGCAGAGGGTAGCCAAACAGGCTAACAGACGCTCCAGTGTGTACAGGAAGAGCTTATTACACTTCAGATTTTAGCTGCTAGAATTCATAATTCCTTCGCAGCGGGCAGCCAGGAAAGGCTGAGAAGTGCCCCAGTGGACCCTGTCACCTGGGAGTGACACAGATCCAAACGCCCAAGCTCTTCCTATAACTGTCCCTTTATGACCAGCTGAAGTTCTTTTGTTTGTGTTCGGTTCGGGTACAGCAGCACGGGTTCAAGTCAGAAGCTTGACACGCACTGGCTTATTTATAGGAGAAAGAAAGAGAAAAAAATAAAATAAAGAAACTTGGTTCAGTGTATATATATATATATATATATATATATATATTTATAAGTGAATGAGGGCACCCCACTTATTCCCAAAGTTTATAGCTAAATCACCTTACCAAAGGCAGTTTACAATAGAAATGAAGCAGTTTGACTTAAGAAAACTATAATAAAGTAACTAACTTACAACAGAGAGACAATTAGAGTGTACACATAAAGAAAACACATTGCAGGTACAATTCTCACCCCTGCGTTCCAGACTTGGCGTGGCCAGCGTCTTTCTCTCAATCCCTCGGGAAGAAGTAGGGCGAGGTTGGGCGTCCCACGGACCTCGGGAGACAATCAATACCTGCCAGCAGGTGTAGGTGATTGGAGCTCAAATTGGGTGGGCAACTCAACCCTCTTTATACCCCTTGGGTCACATGGGCTTCTTCCTGGTCTCAAGTGGCCAATTAGGAAAAAAATGGCTTTGAATGCCAAGTTTCCCACGAAGGGTGCAAAGCATAATTCACACCTGGGAAGATGCAGACAATGGGCACCTCTGGTATGTGATGGGCGAAGATTCCTCTCCTGAGACAGTGCAGGCGTGTCAATTACTGATACTAGCCATCACGGCGACGGGAGGCCTCCCAGTCGTCAGCTAGCCCATTTACTGTCTGGTTTCTGTTTATGGTAGAGTCAGGGACAGGCACCACACCTGCGTTCCCAGGGCATCAAAGGCTGACTGCCTTTCTCTTGCTCTCTGGGGGGGGGGAGGGAAACAAGATGGGGTTTGTGTCTGGCTACACCAGCAAAAGGGGGGGCTATAAACAAAACGTAACTTTCAGCAAACATAAGAAAAAGGAAACAAACACAAACTTATAAACGCCTTGTTTTTTAAAAAGGACATGAGCAACGGCTCTTTTTGTAAACCCCGCCCCCCCCCCGACCTGGTAATAAACAAAACCTTATACCCCCTACCACACACATAAGACGCCCCGACTTTTTGTAAAAAATTTAGGGGTATAAAAAGAGAGAAATTTTGGGACCCTTTAGGACGGCTTAAAATTTTGACTATGGAAAGCAACACGATGGTAAGAGCTTTTTAATTTGCGCGGGCGACTACGCTTTGTATGCTTGGGGTTTAAAAGTTAATAACCGCTTTTAACTCGGATATATTTTATGCCCGGTGTTGTTAGGATTTAAAAGCTAACAACTGCTTTTTAACAGGAGGATGCCTTTTTACTGGATCTGTCCAAGGCCGCCCTGGCCACCTTACATTTTGGTAAGTTTGGGGTTTGTTGTGCAAAGTTACAGCGGCCATTGGTAAAACCTAAGGAGAGGGGGTACGCTTGTTTTCCAAATGTTACAGGCGCGGATTGTAAAATCAAAGAGCTTTTTTTTTGTTTGTTTTATTTAGATTCGGCGGGGGAGCAACCCGGCCCTTTATCCGCTATTTCTGACCAAGAGGCCGTGCGAGGTGGGGTGTGCTGGGGGAGAAGGGAAGATAGATATCCCCGCGGCCAGGGTTGGCCTGGCGTGGGTCTTCTCCCCGCGGCCCTTTTAGAAAAAGAAGAAAGGCTCCGGTCTCTAGCGGATAAAGTGCCGGGTTGCTCCCCCGCCGAATCTAAATAAAACAAACAAAAAAAAAGCTCTTTGATTTTACAATCCGCACCTGTAACATTTGGAAAACAAGCCTACCCCCTCTCCTTAGGTTTTACCAATGGCCGCTGTAACTTTGCACAACAAACCCCAAACTTACCAAAATGTAAGGCGGCCAGGGCGGCCTTGGACAGATCCAGTAAAAAGGCATCCTCCTGTTAAAAAGCAGTTGTTAGCTTTTAAATCCTAACAACACCGGGCATAAAATATATCCGAGTTAAAAGCGGTTATTAACTTTTAAACCCCAAGCATACAAAGCGTAGTCGCCCGCGCAAATTAAAAAGCTCTTACCATCGTGTTGCTTTCCATAGTCAAAATTTTAAGCCGTCCTAAAGGGTCCCAAAATTTCTCTCTTTTTATACCCCTAAATTTTTTACAAAAAGTCGGGGCGTCTTATGTGTGTGGTAGGGGGTATAAGGTTTTGTTTATTACCAGGTCGGGGGGGGGGGGCGGGGTTTACAAAAAGAGCCGTTGCTCATGTCCTTTTTAAAAGACAAGGCGTTTATAAGTTTGTGTTTGTTTCCTTTTTCTTATGTTTGCTGAAAGTTACGTTTTGTTTATAGCCCCCCCTTTTGCTGGTGTAGCCAGACACAAACCCCATCTTGTTTCCCTCCCCCCCCCCCAGAGAGCAAGAGAAAGGCAGTCAGCCTTTGATGCCCTGGGAACGCAGGTGTGGTGCCTGTCCCTGACTCTACCATAAACAGAAACCAGACAGTAAATGGGCTAGCTGACGACTGGGAGGCCTCCCGTCGCCGTGATGGCTAGTATCAGTAATTGACACGCCTGCACTGTCTCAGGAGAGGAATCTTCGCCCATCACATACCAGAGGTGCCCATTGTCTGCATCTTCCCAGGTGTGAATTATGCTTTGCACCCTTCGTGGGAAACTTGGCATTCAAAGCCATTTTTTTCCTAATTGGCCACTTGAGACCAGGAAGAAGCCCATGTGACCCAAGGGGTATAAAGAGGGTTGAGTTGCCCACCCAATTTGAGCTCCAATCACCTACACCTGCTGGCAGGTATTGATTGTCTCCCGAGGTCCGTGGGACGCCCAACCTCGCCCTACTTCTTCCCGAGGGATTGAGAGAAAGACGCTGGCCACGCCAAGTCTGGAACGCAGGGGTGAGAATTGTACCTGCAATGTGTTTTCTTTATGTGTACACTCTAATTGTCTCTCTGTTGTAAGTTAGTTACTTTATTATAGTTTTCTTAAGTCAAACTGCTTCATTTCTATTGTAAACTGCCTTTGGTAAGGTGATTTAGCTATAAACTTTGGGAATAAGTGGGGTGCCCTCATTCACTTATAAATATATATATATATATATATATATATATATATATATACACTGAACCAAGTTTCTTTATTTTATTTTTTTCTCTTTCTTTCTCCTATAAATAAGCCAGTGCGTGTCAAGCTTCTGACTTGAACCCGTGCTGCTGTACCCGAACCGAACACAAACAAAAGAACTTCAGCTGGTCATAAAGGGACAGTTATAGGAAGAGCTTGGGCGTTTGGATCTGTGTCACTCCCAGGTGACAGGGTCCACTGGGGCACTTCTCAGCCTTTCCTGGCTGCCCGCTGCGAAGGAATTATGAATTCTAGCAGCTAAAATCTGAAGTGTAATAAGCTCTTCCTGTACACACTGGAGCGTCTGTTAGCCTGTTTGGCTACCCTCTGCGACGGGACCTCGGTCCTAGCAGTAAAGTCACGGACGTTAAACTACTTTTCAGGGTGCCCTCCAGCCTCCTAGGCTGCCCGCTGCAATGAGACTTTGTGTCTCAGACAGTTGAAGACTTGGGTGTAACACACACGCACACACTGCCCTGACCGTCGGCTGACAGCTGGGCATCTGTTTTTTGCTTTTGTGTGACGGGTCGTTTTTCAGCGCGTGTTTATTTTCTTTCCCCTACTTTTGTTACGCATGTGGCTTTGATTTTGTGTGACGGGGCCGTTTTACCGCTGCTGAAAGCTATGCTGGGTTATTCCTTTCCCCCCTTTTTTTCTTTTGAGGGGTTTCCCGCCGCTTTTTTCTTTGTTCGGTATTTCTTTTTAATTTTTAGGCTGCTTTGCCCCTTTTTTTCTTTTTAGGCTGCTTTACCCCCGATTTTTTTTAAAGCTCGTTGGCGTAAACTTTATACTTTTTTTAATTGCGTGTTTATTTTATTTTTCCTACTTTTGTTGTGTCCTTGAGTAACAGAACATTTTAAACCGCTGTTGAGAGTTACGTTTCGGCTATCCCTTCCCCATTTTAACCTAAGAATTTACCCGCCAGTTGGTGTTTATCTTTCTTATTTTTTGCTTAGAGCCGTGTTTCGGCTATCCCTTTTTTCCTCCCCCATTTTAACCTAAGAATTTACCCACCAGTTGGTGTTTATCTTTCTTATTTTTGCTTAGAACCGTGTTTTGGCTATGCCTTTTATTCTTCTTAGCCTGAAAATTACCAACCACTTTAAACGGGGTTGATGGTACAAAACAAGCTTTTTAATTTTTAAAACAAGACGGTGTGCCGGGCGGGGGTAAAGGTTTGTTTTGATTGGCCCGTGAACCAGCCTACCGGCCCTCTAATTGGCTGACCCGAACATGGGCTCTCATTGGTCAAACCATAGTCATTTGTAATTGGTCATTCCCGGTCAGCTGATGCGCCCGGCTGGGGGCGAGGAGGCTCACAAACTGTAGCTTCTTTCTTTTGCTGGGGTCTGCGCTCTCTGCTACCTCCCTGAGCATTTTAATAACGTGTGCTACCGTTTCGGAGGTTACGTTTAGCTTATCCCATTTGTGCCCTTCGGCCATAATAATGTACAAAACCCGCGCGACATCCAACTTAGTAGCGATACGTCTAAGTTGGTAAAACTCCTCTGAGCGGTTCCAAAACAAAATGTTAAAATTAAACGGATCGGGGTATTTTTCCGCACACGGCGCGCAGGTTTCAAACATCACCTTTTTCAAACAATGGTAAAACACTTTTACTATCACGGCTTTAACGATATCGTCCATAACCAGCTCTCTCTCGTCCTGATTGTTTTCTTCGTGGCTTTTTTTTTTCTCCTCTGTGCTCACACAAAAGCAGCAAGTGCATATCACGGCTACCCCCGTCCCAGCCCCGCTCTCGTCATCCTCTGAAGAGGTCGGCTGTTACAAACAAACACACCAAAAATTACATCTTTTTTTTTGCGACCCCCGTTTTACCGTAAAAATAAAGCCTTTTACCTCGATCACCCCGTCGTCCGTGTCATACCCCGAGTCGGCTTCCTGTTATTAAACACGAGATTTAACTTTTGTTGTTTAGAGCCATATTTTATTTCTTTTTAATAAAATAAATTTTGCTTTTACCGTCTCTCGCTCTTCTGCCTCTGCCCCCGAATCCGGGGAGTTTATCGGCCCCTCGGACGGCGGCGGGTGATTTTCCTTATCGCTCGCCCCGGCCTCTGGCTCGGGACCCATGGCCCCGTATACTTTTTCTGTTTCCTCGGGACCCGTTGCCGTGTCTGCGCTTTCTCTTTCTTTTACAGCGGTCCGTGTTTCAGGGGCCATATCCTCGTACACGGCGTCTTCTTCTTCTTCTTCTTCTTCTTCTTCTTCTTCTTCTTCCTCGGGGATCATCGCCTCGCGCGTGCTCTCTGCTTTTGGAGCGCTAACCTATAAAAATATAACATTAGTATCGTGCGACCGCTTTTGTCCGCCTTTTGCTACAAAACCCCCCGCCGAGCCGCTCACCGCTGTTTTCGGCTCTTCGTCCGCCGTAGACGTCCTAGGGTTTTCCTCCGCGCAGCTCTTCTTCTTTTTCACGGGCGTCAAACCGCCCCACATTTTCGACTCTCTGTCTATAGGAATGTTTATTTGAGCCAGCGGCGTAGCCTTCAGGGCGCCCCAAAAACGCTCGGTTTCCTTAATGTCTGCAAAATCCTTTAGGCCGGCCATAGATCTGTTTTGGGGGCCCGCCCGTAGGTCCGTGTCGTTTGGTTTTAAAACTAACCCGCTTTTATACAAAATAAAAAACACGATAACGCCACCCTCTAACTTCTATTGGTCCGGCCTTGAGGGCGGAGATAAAGTTCTATTGGCTCCGCCTAACAGATGGCTAGGCCTCTCCGGCCGCCCCTCTGGCCATTCCCTCTTTCGGCCCCCGCGGGTCGAGACGGGCCGCCCGAGAGCTCCCTTTTCTTTTCTTTTCACAGGAGGTCCCCCGAACCCCGGAAAAATGATGGCCCCGCCATCTTGAAACCCCGCTCTGTATAAAGGGGCGGGGATAGGTAATCTCATTGATGGGGGGGGCGGCGCTTGGTGATGTCAGGGGGAGGGCGTCGCTTGGTGATGTCAAGGGGCGGGCGGGCGGAGGTGACGTCAGGCCCTGACGTCACCCTGACGTCATGGGGAGGGCGGGTGTAGGTGACATCAGGGGGCGGGGCACCTGTCAAAATTGCATGGTGACGAAAGGTATCGAGGTATTTACTACTAGTCTCATTGCGAAAACAAACTTCCTTTTGCCCCATCTTGAGTTCTTCAATGAACTGAGCAAGAATATTACAATTCTAAAAGATACACTCATCAGAGAAATCCATCTATTAATATAGGGTGCTTCTCTAGTGCTGCCACCAACAGGAATGATGGTGATTACAATTGTTCATGTCCAGGAGTGAAAGTTTTCCATCTATAAATATTTTGGGAGAACTGTGAAAAATTAAAAGGAAGTTTTTTGTATTGTATTATTTGTAGTACATATGAGCTGTATAAAACCATGTTGTCTGTAGTTGTATAATATACAGCTAGGAGTCAAACATCATTTCTGTTCATTTTCCTTTAAATGATTGCACTCTTTGTATCCTGCACTGCTGCATGATGGTTGATGGAGGTTAATCTCTGGGTAAATTCCATTAGCAGAACACCAAAGTCAGCATGCCAGTTTTCTTTAAATGTGGAGATAACAGAACTCATTAATCAATTTGTGAAATAATTGGCAGTGGTGTGGAGAAAGATGGTTTTAACAGACCATGTGAATAGTGGTGTGGGAAAATGACATTCCTCAACAGTGTTTTTGTACTGTTTGTTAACTCTGAAATAGCTTATTTTGAAATAGCACATCTACACTACAGGGAAACCTCAAAATTAGTCCAAGTCAGGCTTCCCGAATGTAGACATGCTACCTCAATGTAGCGCCAGAGGGGGCACTGAGGAGTAATTAGTTTGCATGGCCCTGGGGAGGAGCTATTTCGAAATAACAGCAATGAAGTGTCCAAACTACTGCTATTCCAAAATAGCTATTTCGAAATAGGCATTATTCCTCATGGAATGAGGTTTACAGAATTCAGAATAAGCCATCCATTATTTCGAAATTATTTTGAAATAATGGAATTGCTGTGTAGACGCTCACATAGTTATTTTGAAACAAGGGCAGTTATTTTGAAATAACTGTGCTATGTAGTTGCACCCTAAGTGGGGCTCTGCAGGAGCCATGGGTTTCTATACTTCATATCTATATGATAACTTCATTAACATATAATCCATTAGTAAATTGTCAGCTACGCTGAGGCAGTTTTGACTATGGCTTCCACTTCTCTTGAATGTATGCCAAGTTTTTCTTCCTTTTTAAAAACAATCAGAAAAAATATGAACAAAAGAAAAAAAGAGGGAGAGAAATCAGTTTGAATCAATTAATAGTGCTAAGGTGACATTCATACTGCATTTCATTTTGTACTTTGTAACTGGTGTTACCGGGATTCTTTCAGCCTACAGCTCTTGGTAACTGTACTTTGCAAGGCACTGTCAGTAATAAATCAAAGAAGGACATAGCACATCTATCTAATTAAAAGACTGGCACAAACCAGAGTTCTTCCATCCAAAATTACTATTTTATCAGATCTTAAGCACACACAGATATGAAAAAGTCAGAGCACCCTAAATCCAGTTACCTCTGATCTCGAGTGGTCTCCAGTAGCCAAACAACAAGTTCAGGTGGCCAATCATTGGCCTGTTATTTGGGATCTCAAGAGGTAAGCAGAAGCTCAAATCTAACCCACTCAAAGCTATTTACACTTATTCTGATAATAAGGGTTACAATAACATCAATAACTTGTAAATAAATAAATATGTAAAGCAAGCAGTTTTCCAGCTGTTAGCCATGTAGCTATATTTCCACATCAAAAATAGCTAGACTTCCGGCTTTTCAAGACTGCACACTTCAGCAGTCTGGAAAGTGAAGTTCAACAGGTTGGCAGCAGGATCACACTCAACTCTCATGGTCAGTCACTCCCTTCTTTCTCACATAGCTAGTTATGCTGAAGTTGTCACAAAAGCCTTATAGCAGCTTGTGACAAGAAACATGCTAACCAACAGTTCACAGTCTTGCACTTGCCTAGTCATTTTGCTGAATTAACAAAATCTTCCCTATCATTAGGAGTTCACACTTGGGGTGGTAATGAGGTTATTAATAGGGGTGGTAAATTGTCAGACTCTTGCTGGTTACTATGCTGGGGCTGTGGGTGACCCCCACTGGCTGCTGTCTGTAGTATGGCCCAGCAGGACAGGGGATGAGTCACTAGGCAAGGGTTTCCCAACCTGTCGGACCAGTTGCGTCCCAGGGAGAGAAACAAAGGAAGGAGGGGAGGCCAGCCCCTGGTTGGGGGGCAAGGCTGGAAGAGAGTTTTTTAGTTTCAGTTTGGGAAGCAAGGGAGAAGGAGCTAGGGAGGAGGCTGGGATAGTAGGGCCCAGCCACCCCATATCTCAAGGGGGGGGCACTAAGGCCTCCTGGAAACCCTCTTGCCTCCTAGCCCCAGTTCCTGTAACCAGATTACATCTTTGCTGTGCTGTATCCTGGAGAAGCAATAAACTCCCTCTATTCTACTGGTGGAGTCTGTTCGTGCCACTACGGGGGACCCCGATGCGCCGCCACATAGACATACCCTCAGAGATCTGCCAGGCTGCAGAGCCAGGGCAGCGGTAGTGGGGGCAGGGTGAGAGAAGAACAGTTTAGCATCTCAAGAGGCAGAGAGCCAGACTATGACCATTATTGCAGAACATTGGCCCTTTATCTTGGAAAACTTGTGGCAATTGCGGGAGGTTTTAGACAACTGGAAAAAGGCAAATCTTTTACCCATCTTTTAAAAGGGGGTAAAAAGGAGAATCCAGGGAACTACAGACTGGTCAGCCTGACCTCAATCCCTGGAAAAATCACAGAGCAGGTCCTCAAGGAATCCATTCTGAAAACTTGGAGGACAGGAAAGTCGTCAGGAAAAGTCAACATGGACCTGAACCTGTTTCCTTACTCAAGATCAAGGATAAGTCATGTCTCACTAACCTAATTGACTTCTATGATGAGATTAACTGGCTCTGTGGATATGGGGAAAGTGGTGGACATGACAGACCTTCAGCAAAGCTTTTAATACAATCTCCCACACTATTCTTGCCAACCAGTTAAAGTATGGATTAGATTAATGAACTATAAGGTGGATAGAAAGCTGGCTAGGTCATCAGATTCAAAAGGTAGTGAGTGATCAGTGCAAAGGCAATAGTCATGGAAAAGGCTCTTTCTCCAATGAAGATGCAGGTGTTATAGATCTTGTTAGTTGAAAACAGTTAGTAAGAAAACAGATGCTGCTTACTTATGGAATGGATTTATGACCAGTTTTCAAATCCCATTCTGAAGGCAGGAGATGCCAATCTTGGGCACAGAATTGGAAGTTCATGCCCAGTGGTTTTGAGCATATAGTAAAGACAAAGTTCACCTCAGAGGTGGCAGCAGGGAGACCAGCAGACCCCTTCCAGTGCACTCGAATGCCAGATTTGCACATCTCCCCGGGTGTGGTACCAAAGAAGGAAAAGGGGAGTGTGGAAGCAGGAAAAAGGGGAGTCATGTATAGCCATCTCAGGTTTGTTAGAAGTAGATCAAAAGACAAGCTAACCCTAACCACGCAAGAGTTGTAAGAGATGCTGCCTTCGCCTCTCTTTAAAAGATAAGGATGGAATGCTGACTTAAGCAGGAACCTTGAGATAAGGAGGCATCTGAAGACTTTTCTTTCAAACTATGCCGGGCTATATTAGCTAATTTACGGTGCCGGGGGCAGGAGGGGAAATTAGCCAGCCTAAACGCCCCAGTTCCTGCAGGCACTCACTGCCCCGGTTCCTGCGCAGCCACCAGCCTCCAGATGGGGGAGCGCTCATCCCCCTGGTTCCTGCGGCTGCGCAGGAACCGGTGGATGAGCGCTCCCCCGCCCCTTCCTGTGGCTGCCCAGGCACCAGGGGGATGAGCGCTCCCCTGCCTGGAGGCTGGCAGGTGCACAAGGACTCACCAGGTGAGTAAAAAAAATACTGTATGCCCCGCACCCGAGTATACCCTGCGGGGGAGAAGGGGGGTGCAGGGTTTCTAAAAACGCATATAACCCACGCGTTATATGCACTAAAATACAGTAATAGAAATAACAATACCTTCTTGTAACAAAGAATCTATTACTGGGGCAATTCTTTCTTCTGCTTCAGGGCGCAGTGGGTACTGTGGTACTCTCGGAAGTGGCTTAGAAGGGTCAACAAGAATTTTAACTGATCTTTATATTGTGTAGTCGATCTCCCGGATCTGGAAACAGAAATACAATGCCTAAGGTTTAAAGGATTAGTTGTGCTGAAAGCACAAAAGGGGAGTGTGGAAGCAGGAAAAAAGGGGAGTCATGCATAGCCATCTCAGGTTTGTTAGAAGTGGAGCAAAAGACAAGCTAACCCTAACCCTAACCAGGTGAGAGTTGTCAGAGATGGTGCCTTCGCCGCTCTTTAAAAGATAAGGATGGAATGCTGACTTAAGCAGGAACCTTGATATAAGGAAGCATCTGGAAGGAGTTTGTATAAACAAACTGATAACTGTTAACCGTTGATGTATGTAACAAAAAAGTATATATACTTGTCTTTTACTGCTGTACTTTGAAGATCTGCCTAAGGAAGGGGGACGTCCTGTCCAACCACAGTCTTCCCTTGCAATTGCTCCAATAAACTGCCTCTGACTTGTTGCTTACAAACTCAGAGTGAGGACTTGTTTTCTTCCACAGGAGGAATACAGGCAGATCTATCACCTGTTCTATCCCCAGGACTTATGGTTGGGTGACTATATTGACCCCCAGCTATGTTGTGTGGGATGTTGTGGGAGCCATAATTAGTGAGCATGGCAGGAACTAAGACATTAAGTATTCATTCCAGTTGCTTCCAGTGCCTCATAGGCACTTTAAACTGCTTGGGTTTCACTTCAAGAGCCGTTACTATTTTGACAAAGATATGCCCATAGAGTCCTTGACGTGATATGCAGCTTTTGAATGAGTCCACACCATGCTGGATTGGACAATCATACATGAAACTGGCCTGCTTCCTGTGGTGTGCTATCTCAACAACTTCTTATGTGCAGAAAAGTTCCCAGAGGCACATTTTGTGCCCATCTGATGCCTGCCTCCTCAGAAGTGCAAAAATCCTACCACTTTATCAGAATGATAAGGGAAATGAAAAAAAAATAGAAATGTGGGAAAGATTCCTGGAAGAGCTTAATGGTGTTTCAATATGGCGTTCACACTGGTGAGTCAATAACAAGGGCAGGTACAATCCAGTACCATGGAAGGCAAAAGTTGTGTGGTCTACTTTCAAGGGGAGTAGTATGCACAGAGGTAGCCAGGTATCTCCATTTCACAACCACAGATTCCAGGAACTCACTCCCACTGGCCATTTAAATCCTGGGCTTCATTTGCAACTTCGATTGACTACATTAACCACCCTAGTTCGAAGTAGGGTGGTAGTGTAGACATACCCTGATAGAGGAGGTATCTGAGCCTCTCACTATCATCTTTGGAAAATCATGGGAGACAGGAGAGATTCCAGAGGACTGGAAAAGGGCAAATATAGTGCCCATCTATAAAAAGGGAAATAAGAACAACCCAGGAAACAAAACAGTTAGTTTAACTTCTGTGGCAGGGAAGATAATGGAGCAAGTAATTAAGGAAATCACCTGTAAACACTTGGAAGGTGGCAAGGTGATAGGGAACAGCCAGCATGGATTTGTAAAGAACAAATCATGTCAAACCAATCTGATAGCTTTCTTTAATAGGATGACCAGTCTTGTGGATAAGGGAGAAGCGGTGGATGTGGTATACCTAGACTTTAGTAAGGCGTTTGATATGGTCTCGCATTATATTCTTATACATAAAGTAGGTAAATACAACTTAGATGGGGCTACTATAAGGTGGGTGCATAACTGGCTGGATAACCGTACTCAGAGAGTAGTTATTAATGGCTCCCAATCCTGCTGGAAAGGCATAACAAGTGGGGTTCTGCAGGGGTCTGTTTTGGGACCGGCTCTGTTCAATATCTTCATCAACGATTTAGATATTGGTATAGAAATTACGCTTATTAAGTTTGCAGATGATACCAAGGTGGGAGAGGTTGCGACTAATCTGGAGGATAGGGTAATAATTCAAAATGACCTGGACAAATTGGAGAAATGGTCTGAGGTAAATAGGATGATGTTTAATAAAGACAAATGCCAAGTGCTCCTTCCTATCAGCTTCATACATACAGAATGGGAAGCGACTGTCTGGTTAGGCCTCAGTTGGAGTATTGTGTCCAGTTCTAGGCACCGCATTTCAAGAAAGATGTGGAGAAATTGGAGAGGGTCCAGAGAAGAGCAACGAGAATGATTAAAGGTCTAGAGAACATGACCTATGAGGGAAGACAGAAGGAATTGGGTTTGTTTAGTTTAGAAAAGAGAAGATTGAGAGGGGACATGATAGCAGTTTTCAGGTATCTAAAAGGGTGTCATAAGGAGGAGGGAGAAAACTTGTTCATCTTGGCCTTTGAGGATAGAACAAGAAGCAATGGGCTTAAACTGCATCAATGGAGGTTTAGGTTGGACATTAGGAAAAAGTTCCTAACTGTCAGGGTGGTCAAACACTGGAATAAATGGCCCAGGGAAGTTGTGGAATCTCCATCTCTGGAGATATTTAAGACTAGGTTAGATAAATGTCTATCAGGGATGGTCTAGACAGTATTTCGTCCTGCCATGAGGGCAGGGGACTGGACTCGATGACTTCTCGATGTCCCTTCCAGTGATCCTTTCTATGATTCTATGAAAGCTAAACTTTATTTAGGGTATGTCTACACTTGCACTCTCTTTTGAAATGCAGCTGAGCAAAATTGCCAATGAAGCATGGATTTCAATTTCCTGTGCATCATTTGCATAATCACAGACCGCTGCTATTTTCAAATACCCTATTTCAAAATAACAAACACTGTGTAGATGCGGTTATTTCAGGAGAAAATCCTTCTTCCAAAATAACCAGTAAACCTCGTTGTATGAGGAATTAGGGTTATTTTGGAAGAAGGGTTTTCTCCCAAAATAACCACGTCCACACAGCATTTGTTATTTTGAAATAAAGTATTTCAAAATAGCGGCGGCCAGTGATTATGCAAATGAAGCATGGGAAATTCAAATCCACGCTTCATTTGCATTTTTGCTCCGCTGCATTTGTATCCCTCTCTCAAAAGAGGGTGCAAGTGTAGCCATACTCTAAATCTCAAGCACTCGCTCACATCTGCAACAGGTTAGTAAAACACCTCCCTCATTGATAATTACAGATGTTGAGTATGGCTCTCAAGTGAGGCAGTGACAAGCTGACGATGGCCAATCTTCCGTCTGCCAGTGGGGACTGAAGATGTCCAGATGTAGTCTCTAAAATAGTTCCCGAAGAGACCAACTACCCTCTAAACTTTCCTTCCCTATTCATCCATTAGTATTACAACAACACATCATTTTTTAAAAAAAGATTGTTAGGCAAGCGCTTTTTAAAGGTTAGGCAAGAGGTTTTCTTCTGATCATCAATCAGACAGATGTGTTTTTTCAGAGTCTGCATGCCCTGGGGCCCTGACAGACACATCCCTTTTAGCACATCTAGACAAGCTTCCTGTTTTCTAAATGTATAGCTCAGTGATTTCAACAAAGATCTGGCCTTCAGGAAAGACATGGGGTCAGGTGGCCCTCTCTGTGGCACTAAACCGCTCCTTCTTCTCCCCCTGACTTGGTCACGCTAAGTCTGCTGTCTATGCCTATGTAGGCCTGCTAACTTGGTGGCTATTAGCAGTAAATAATAGTGGCTCAGGCACTTTACTGAATTTGCCAAAATCTCCCCATATAGTGCAACCTGTAGCGTCTTTGTTCCACTCTCATTTGGCTATTACCTGCATAAATTCTCCATCACTCCCACACTCTAGGGACACACACTTTTACCCAGTTCCTAGGGCTCAGGGTATAACTTCCTTCAGGTTTGTGGGATTTTTACACCACTGAAAGAGCCTTACACAGGAATGTCCTTACTCTCTATTTATTAACAATTACCAAGCAAGCAGAACACACATGCCAAGCATACAGTACCATGCTCACCAATCAAGGTAGGTGAATGTCCCCTGTTGGCCATAATAATGGAAGACCTAATATCAGGTCAGTCTTGGCTAGATTCTGATTGCTGCATGTCATGGTCATGCAGAGGATTCTTGGAAGCTCTGATCTTAGGTTGTGTGTTGGAGACGAGTTCGTCCAGGTCTTTCCTTATTCTTATTCTTTCTGTTCCTCCTTTTCCTTCTTCCTTTCTTACTAGTCTCCTTCTTGGCCCTCAGTTTATATATATATAGTTAAACTTAAGACCTGCTTAGCTAAACAAACCTTACCCAATTATTTTACTAACCAATTGTAACATATTGTAACAATTACCTAATCATACTCCACTACCTTAGTTGATTTACACCTAGAATTATGCAGCAGAAGAAACATTAAAAGCAAAACAAAACAGAGACCTGGTACAGACAAACAATAGGAAAGCAAGGCCCATAATCACAGAATGAGAATTCTACAACCCCAACAACTGATAAGGAGTCTCTTGCTAGACGAACTGCTAACCAGGGCCAGCTCTAGGTTTTTTGCCGCTCCAAGCAAAAAATTTTTGTCGGTCCCCCCTTTTTTTGTTGGCTTTTACACATTTGCACTTTGCAATGTTTTTTTCTTTTGTTTTCATTTTCATTTTTGTCCTGGCATTTTAGCCCTATACATAGCAAATATAATTTTCATTATTTTTTTCCATAAAGGCAAAGGCACTTCAAGTAAACCCCTCCTCCCCTTTCACTCACTGCTGGGTCACAATAGCCTTTGTCCCTGCCCTGAGTGTCCAGCCCCTCCCTATGGACAAGCACCCCTCACTCCCGATCCACAGGGGGAGCAGGGTGCAGGGACAGCGCCGAGCCAGAGGGGTATGGGGAACAGGGGAGCAGCGTTCACTGTGGGGAATGGGAGGCGCAGAGCCAGAGAGTCACAGGAAACAGGGAAAGCAAGGGGACTGGGGTGTAGGGCGCAGGGAATGGGCAGCGTGGAGCCAGAGGGGCGCAGGGGTGGGGCAGAGGCAGTGCGCCGGGCGACCAGCAGGAAGCAGTCTCTCACTGGCAAAGGGTGTTGGGGCTGCGGCAGGACTGGCGCCGGCGAGGTGGGACAAAGCCTGGCCGTGCCGCGCTCCACAGCCAGCTCCCAGGGACACGCAGCCAGAGCCGAGCTCCCGCAGCCCTTTAAAATTGGCGGGGTGGGGCCGGTCATGGCTGGGGGCAGCTGCACACCTGGAAATGCCGCCCTTGGCAATGTGCCACTCCAAGCACATGCTTGATTTGCTGGTGCCTAGAGCTGGCCCTGCTGCTAACTAAGTTATCTTTACCCATCCTGAGATCCCTTTCTTTGTCTGCTGATAGTGGATGCCATTAGGACAGGGTTTCCTTCTTAACACCTGGTATTACACTATTATAATGCAATTTAGATGGAATGTGAGTATGTGACTTGCTGCTGTATAGCGAATGGCTGCTTTTCTTTCAATCTGGCTGCAGATGAAGGTTATAGGCATTAGGCTTTCCAATATGGCTATAGAAGATGGATGTATCCTTACACTGCTCCCTCCAATATTTCTGGCTGTCTAGTGGGTCATTCCTATGGGAGTAGGTTGGTGGGTTTTCCAGACCTATATAGTTATTTTATAATTCAGAAGCTATTAGAAAGATGGGCCAGAGATGAATGCTAAAGGGATTACAGGTTACCTGTAACACTAGAAACCCCTGGCAGAATTAGTGCAGGTTCATGTCATGGGGCTTCCACTGTGGGAAAGAGGCCATTCTATTTAAGGTGCCATTTACTGTTATAATCTTTAGCACTTTTAGAGCAAATTAGCTGGTGCTTACAGCAGCTGTGGACTAATCCCAGCATATGTTAAATATAGAACACATACAACTATTGGCAGGAGTGGCGTTCGTACACATGGGCTGTGTCTACATTGGCATGATCTTGAGCAAAAGCGGCCACTTCCGCGCAAAAACATGCTGCCTGTCTACACTGGCGGGAAGTTCTTGTACAAGAACACTGACGTTCTAATGTGTGAAATCAGGGCTTCTTGCACAAGAACTATGATGCTCTCGCTCAGGAATAAGCCCTCTTGCACAACTGTTCTTACGCAAGAGGCCAGTGTAGACAGGCAACATGAATTTCTTGTGTAAGAAAGCCCGATGGCTAAAATGGCCATCAGACCTTTCTTGTGCAAGGAAGCGTCTACACTGGCACGGATGCTCTTGTGCAAAAGTACATCTCTTGTGCAAAGGCACATGCCAGTGTAGATGCTCTCTTGCACAAATAATTTAACGCAGGAATTCTTGCGTTAAAGAGTATTTGCGCAAGATCATGCCAATGTAGACAGCCTTAAGGTACTTGAAAACAGACCAGAAGGGAAAGGGTGGTTTTTGTGGTGCTTGAATAAATAACTGATTGAAAAATCAGGGCCTGCAGCCAGGACCACTTTTCATACACAGCAATGGCAGCTGCTGCTAAGGTACCAATTCTGCTATCTTGCCTTTCACCAAAAAATGTGTACTTATTCTTTCAAAACTGAGGAAGAGATGTCAGCTGCTGCAGAAGTTTTGGCCCTCAGCAAGTGCAGCAGGAATAAGGTGTTGGAAAGTGAGGTGTTACACGACATATGTCTGCACTGAGGAAAAGATGGCAAGGAACAGCAAAAAGTAACTAACTTCATATGCTTGTTTGGTTTCAGGATCCTAAGGGATGTAAGCTTACTTAAGTAACCATGGCTTACGGTGAGTTCTACTATGGTCAGAAATGCTTGCAGGGCAAGTCTGGCTGGGAGTAACAGACACAACCCACGTTGGCAAGGCTAAAAAAAAAGTGAATAGCAGGTGCTCAGCACCTACGGGCAACCTAGCTACCCCCTCTGCCCCCAGCATGTCTCACCTGCTGGTCGCCCCATTGATCCACTCCTTCCCCTCCCTCTCACCTCCTACCACTGTGAAACAGCTCTTTCATGGCATTTAGAGGTTCCAGGAGGAAGGGAAGACATGATGCGCTCAGAGGCAGAGGGGATGGAAAGAGGCAGGGCAGGCCAGGGTGTAGTTGGGGGGCTGGGGAGGAGTGGGGGTAGGAAGAGGCAAAGGCACTGGAAAAATGAGTTGGAATGGGGTTGGAGCCTGGGATGGAGTGGGGCGGGGGGTGTCAAGCACTCTCCAGCTGGTGCAGAAGTTGGCACCTAAGGATGGTAGCATACATTTGTCAGAAGGCTCTGCTGATATATGGCTACAGCATGTGAGAGAATGGATTGGACAAGAATTGTGATGGGCAGCAGCATGGTTGGGCAAGAGGAAATGATCAAGCTGGTTGCTGGTGCCCACTTGCTAGCTTCCAGTGAGGTTAATAAAATAAACTGAATGATTTCCAAAGGCAAATTAACTGGGATTTTGGTGATAGGGTGAAATCCAGTTTCCTCAAATAGCAAGACTGATCGGATGCATCTACACAGCAGCATTATTTCGGAATAACAATGTGAGTGTGTCACATTATTGGATTTTAATATGAACAGGCAAGTCACTGCTATACCCACTAATGGGTGTTTGGTCCAAATTCTGTATAAAGTGGGCCATGTGAGGGGTCAAATGAAAGCTTATGCGCTGCTGATTCTAGGTATGATACTCGTGTACTTGTATGATTTTTGTATGTGAAGTTATGAATATGGGCTCTGTGCTTGCATTGTAAATGTTCTCTGTGTGGGAGGCAGCAATGGGCCTGCACTGCCTAGTGTGAGGAAAGATTGTTCTGTGAATGGCTGTGCTAATTTACAGTGCTTCATGGACAATGGCTCTCCAAGTGGCCAATACACACCCGAGGAATGTGTCTGGAAACCTGCAAAGCAGCCAGGGCCTCATGGCATGTGAAACACAGACGGGTCATTTGATCCTGTTACCAGCTCCAGTTTAGGAGACACCAGGAATATAAAAGTGCCACAGGGGCAACTCCATCTTTGTCTTCAATCCTGCTCCTGATCCCAGATGCATCTTTGCTAGGGACAGAGAGCCAGGAAGGATTTGCTGATCTGTCCTGATGCAGGATGTAAACCAGAGACTTTTAAGCTGGCAGTTTGTAACATCTCTGCTAAGGGCCTGCATCAAGCACTTGGTGATTGATGTATGTAATTTATTCTCTTTAACAATCTCACCCTCAACCTTTTCTTTCATTTATTAATAAACAGTTAGAATTTTTTTATTCTAAAGGATTGGCCCAGAGTGCTCTTGTGGGTAAGATCTAAATCTAAAGTATAAATTGGCCTGGGACTGTGGCTGGTCCTTTGGGGCTGGGAGGATCTGTTTGGAGTTGGTGAGACTGGGCTTTATAACCTCTCACCTGTGTAAAGTCTGAATCTGGTTCTGGCACAGGTAAAGCTGGTGTGTCTGAGGGGTTTTGTTTGAGGCTTTTTGCTGGCCATATTGTCAGCTGAAGTACTCTGTGTGACTGGTTTGGTGCCTTACAGGAAAGGACTCCAGTTGTGGGCTGTACGTAGCCCACATTTTGAACAATTCGCCTTGAAAAGACTCTCTCAGCGGTGCCCAGACCTGACCTGGTCCATTACAGAGTGTCTACACAGCAATTATTATTATTTTGAAATAACAGATGGCTTATTCCAACTTCTGTAAACCTCATTCCATGAGGAGTAATGCCTCTCCACTGCTGCTATTTCGAAATAGCTCCTCCCCGGGGCCATTCAAAGTAATTACTCCCCAGTCCCCCCTCTGGCTCTAAATCGAGGTAGCGCATCCACATTGGGGAAGCCTACCTGAGACTAATTCGAGGCATCCCTGTAGTGTAGACATGCTATTTCTAAATAAGCTATTTCAGAATATTTGTTCCGCAATAGTTTATTTCAAAATAAGCGTGCAGTGTAGATGTACACATAGTGAATAATAGAGCTGAAGGGTCAAATGCAGAGTAGTAGCTAAGTTTACAATAGACATCTAAGAGACTCTGGTGAAGAGCTGAAAGAAGGAATAACTCCTCCACAAGGTGGTTTGCCCTCGTCAAGGTAATGCTCAACCTTCCATGCCCAAATCTAAGTTCCTCACTCATTTAATCCTGAGGTACACACATTCCATAGGGTTGTGTATCTATATATATGAAAACCAAATAGCTCATTCTCACACCTGCCACCTCTTGCTCTAAGTCAGAGATGAGGAACCTTTCTCCTATCAGGGAACACTGACCCCCAGGAAAAATCATTTGCAAGCCATGCATACCTTTGCAGGGATTGGTGTCACAGAGACTCAGGGCTTCCCCATGGCTCTGGCACGGGGCCAAAAAGGAGGGGTTCAGGAGCAGTAGGGTGCTACAGTCTGGAGCAGAGGGTTGGAGTGGTGATGGCTCTGACTGCGGGGAGGTGCAGGCTCTGGGGTGGTGCTGGGGTGAAGGGGTTTGGCATGTAGGAGTGGGCTCCAGGCTGGGGCCAAGGGATTTGGGGTGAAGAAGTGGGCTTAGGGCAGGGTGTTGAGGTGTGGGTGAAGATGTGGGTTCTGGGTGGGAGTTAGGGTACTAGAGCAGACTTGAGGCTCTGGTGTGGAGCAGTAGATGGGGGGTTAGGGTGCAGGAGTGGTTTCTGGGCTGGGGATGCAGGGTGCAGGCTCTGGAAGGGGATTACGGTGCAAGAAGGGGCTCAGGGTGTGGGCTGTTTACCTCAGGTGGCTCCCGGTCAGTGGTGCAGCGATGCTAAGGCACATTCCCTGCCTGCCTTG
Source organism: Pelodiscus sinensis (assembly GCF_049634645.1). Taxonomy (NCBI): domain Eukaryota; kingdom Metazoa; phylum Chordata; order Testudines; family Trionychidae; genus Pelodiscus; species Pelodiscus sinensis. The sequence continues at coordinate 106,094,594 of NC_134711.1, forward strand.
GCCCCACTCCACTCCTGGAAGCTGTCTATGTGACCCCTGAGGAGGGTGTAAGTAGCTCCATGCACATCCTTTGTCTGCAGGTTTCCCTCCCCCCCTCCCCCCCGCAGCTCGCATTGGCCACAGTTCCTGGCCAATAGGAACTGCAGGGGCAGTGCTATCAGATGACGGGCAGCATGCAGAGCTTCCCTGAATGCTATGAGCCAGTGCTCCCAGCTCTAGACCATCAGTGAGGAACAGACGTTCAGGGCATCCAGGCTGCAGTGTGGAGACTTGCCATGGGCTGGATGAAATTAAGCACAGGGCCGAAGGTTCTCCACCCCTGCCTTAAGTGGTTTAAGGTCATTACTTCCATGTTCCTTCAGTGTTCCTTGTGGTTACCATTAAGTTCCTGTTCTTAGGTAAACATGTATAGCACCTCAAAATCTAAAAGGGTGATCATTAGGCCATTTATCTGTGCCGAAGTTCACAAACCTACTTAACCATACTTATGCTGACTTGCTTAACGTGATTAGACAGGATACAGACGCATACCTTCCTTGGTTTATATACCCAAATATAATAAAGTAATCTAAAACAAAATACAAGCAAAATACAATAAATCTGACAAACAGTCTAATTTAAAAAAGCAGGATAATAATAAAGCAAGCCAGCGGGCTAGCTCTATGGGCTACATGGGTTAGTCAAAACTGGTAAATAAGGAGGTGGTGAAAAAACAAATAAACAGAGAGAAATAGATTGGAGCCTGGGTAAAAACACAAAAGAATATAACTCTGAGTTAACTGATAGACCCAATGAGACTGACATAAGTACACTGCTGAGAGAAAGTAAGGAAACTCATGAGGAACAGGGTGCTGTAACTTTTCTGTGGATAGAAGTCTTTGGTTTCCTAATCTGTCAATTTCTGCTGCTTTTTTTTACTAGTATATAATCTCTACACAAGATGGTATGATTCCACACAAGATTATATCTATGATTTCATAGTTACCAACCCTACTTGAGCTGTCCCTCCTAACTGCTTTGGTGTTTGGAGATATGTGAAGCTGACAAGCTAGATGATGGTACCTCCTTACTGAAGAATTTATTTATACAAAGGAGAAACAATGAATAGAATTCACAATTGTTTGCTAATGCATGCATGGCTGGGTTATTAGGGTTATATATTTTTACTGATATTCTGAGCCCTCTCTTCCAGAAAATGTGAAAAGGAATAGCCTGGTGACTTTTTCAACAGAGTGTATATCTCTTTTAAAATATTTTAAATTAAAGTTCAAATTGACTGAATCACAATATTATTTGCAATGGCCTTGAAAAGGCTGAATTCTATTGTGATCGGTTCTAACGCAAAGATCTTTTATCATTAAAAGAAAACACATCTCTATCAATCTAGTCTCATATAGCTCTGTGACATCCTGACTCCTTCAGTGTCAGAGTGGGCTCTAGTCTTTGAAGTATGGCTATTTAGCCTAAACACAAGCCCAAGCCATTTGGTTTATGAGTGTTTAGGTATCACGTGCCTCCTACACAAAAATTCTTGTTTCATATTAACTGTTATAAATCTTGTTCTCTTGGACCCTGCTCCCACGCTTCCACTGAAGTTTTATAGAAGAAAAATGGCAGGATCAGAGCTTCCGTGTTTAAAAGCGAATGACAAAGGTTTATTGAACAATTAAAAACTTAAGTAATAAATAATTGGCCTTAAAGTAGCTAGATCCGAGTCTGTGTGAGCAGTGGCACATTGAAATTTGGTACTATTGATAGCTATGTCAACCATAACACAAAACCTGGATGCAACCCCAGTGGATACTCCAACAATTAATCATGTGGTCATCTAACATTTGGTGCTTTCACTGAAGCATGATACTCACACACAAGGGTCAACACAAAAAAAGACTCTTGGCCCATCAGTCATAAGGGAAAAGATAGGAGGCAGCCAGAATGTAGGGTAGTTCAGTTAAAGGAGTTACGTTAAATAGGGCTAAACAGCATTAGGACATTACACCACTAATAGTTCTAATATGCTTATTACTGATCACAATAATAATTCAAGTTCCAGAGGGAATCTAATTCCCACTGACTCTCTCACTCCTCCAAGAAACCTCTCCTTATCATTTTGGTCATGAGAATTCTTCCCAAATGAGCATTAATTGACTATTATGGGCTTATTTGTGAAACACAGATTTCCCCCTCCCCCAAAGTGGTCACTGTTGGGTCACTGGTAAGCCAAGTGCCATTTCTGGCAAAGGCCTAGATGTTAGCTGAGAACTGATAAACTCACAGTATGAAGCCAAGTCAATTCACTTGTGTATAGAAGAACAAATTGAATACATACGAATATATCTGGTGTTAAAACTTCATAAAACTAATGGGATGCTGCATGTATTTTTCTCATTTAACAATATTCCAACTTATAATGTAACAGTAAACATTTACCTATGTAACCAAGGCCCTGACACTAAAAGTTGTGTAGGTAAATGCTGTTTGTCAGCACTTTTGCTGACAAGATATTTCTAGCCACCCATGACTAGCTTTCGCTTTGTCAGTGGGGGAGCTGCCAACAAAGCAGCTTTTATACTTGATGGCAAAACTTTTGTCATTCAGTGGGAGGATTTATGCACCTATGAAGGACAAAAGTTTTGTCAATCAATTGCAAGTGCAGACACAGTCTCTGTATCACATCACACAACAAAGTCCTATATAATGCAACTGATAGTCTCTTACAAGAAGATGTTAAATCCTGGTCATTACCTGAAAATAAACCATTGTGCAAGATCAAGAATAAAAGACTTTGTTAAGTGTGTGTCCCTCCCCCCCCCCAATCCCATGAAGAAGGCAGCCAGGTGGGGATTGTTGCTGTCAGCTTGGTTTATGTGAGAAAAAGCTATAAGTATAGACCAGTGGTTCCCAACCTTTTCCTGATGGGAACCCATTTTGACAATTCAGAAAGACTTGGTGACCCAAGGCAATTAAAAAATGGGGGGGAAGGGGCTAATTTTGCACCGGAGGCAAGAATATAAAATTGTTTCCCCTCCTGTTTATATGTTCATAGGAGCCGTTTCATAGAAAAACTGAAAATATATTAATAATAAAATAATCACACTACATTTATTTGAGTTGTGGTGGGGGAAAAACACTCATCCCCAAACAGCTCCCCCGCCCCCCCCCCCCCCCCCACAGGCTATGTCTACACTGCCAGGTTCTTACGCAAGAACATCTTGCACAAGGGTTCTTGTGCAAGAAGTCTTGCGCAAGAAAATGTCCGCACTGCCATGTGCGAGCTGTGCTTTTGTGCAAGAGCTCCCATGGCAGTGTGGATGCTCTCTTGAGCAAGAAAGCTCTGATGGCCATTTTAGCCATAGGGCTTTCTTGCGCAAGAAATCCCTGCCGAACGTCCAGACTGCCCTCTTGTGCAAGAGCTCCTGTGCAAGAGGGCTTGCACCTGATGAAAAAGAGCATAGCTCTTGCACAACAACCCCTCTCTTACCACGCCGTACTGTAAATTTCCTTGTGCAAGAGCAGGTGGGCAGTGTGGCCACTCTGCAGATTCTTGCACAAGAACAGCTGTACTTGCGCAAGAAACCGCGAGTGTAGCCATAGCCTCAGAGGCTGGAGGACCTGAAAGTCACACTCAGGGGCTGAGAGTCTCAGTCAGGCGTCTGGGGGGGCACACTCACTCAGGAGCCTGAGAGTCACACTCAAGGGCTGGAGTGTGACTCAGAATCACACACTCTGGGCCTGGGAGTCTCACACACAGGTGTAAAAGAAATATTAAAAATATAATACACATTATTAAAAAAAAGTAAAATTTAATGTTATACCAAGCAGTTTCACCTGAACTTAAATTCATGGGATGGTTGAGCTTGCATTTGCTTTGCTAACTGTTGTATCCTCAGAATTGTTGTGGCACCCCTGAGCACAGTCCCAGCCTCTCCCACCCAGGCTCCCAAACACAGTCCCAGCCCCTACCCCAGTCCCCTGTGGCTGCAAGCCAGCCATAGGAACCCCGGTTAGGGCAGCTGGAAACCTCTCAACTGGACTCTGGACACCTGGCCCCCCCACCTACCTGAGCTGGATGCTGCTTCTTCTCTGTGTTCCCTAGTGTTCTAACTTCTTTCCCCCCTTGTCAAGGGATATTGCCTTACTCGGGATCTACTGGTAGATCTTGGAGCCTCTGACAGGTGATCCTAACTGGTTTGACTATCAGCTGCCCCTCACCCCACTGCTGTGCATCTCCTGCCCTTTGCCTGGGAGCTTCCTGCTTGTGGTACAGAGCAAGGAAGGGAGAGGAGGGGTACTGATGTCAGGATGCCCCTTCTTCCACCCTGTATTCTATCTCCACAGAACAGGGAGAGGGGGACACAGGGCTCAGGATGGAAGGAGTTTTCTGGCTGCTTTTGAGAGTGGTGCAGGGCCAGGGAAGGGGTGAGCCTGCCTTAGCCCCGCTGCACCACCCAGGAGCCATCTGTAAGCAGTGTCCAGCTACAGCCAACTCAGAACCCCTGCCCCAGACATGTACCCCCCTCTATACCCCAAGCCCCAGCCCTGAGCCCCCCCAGACGCAAACTCCCTTACAGAGCCTGAACCCCCTTCTGCACCCCATCTTCCTGCCCTAGGCTCAGATCAGAGCCCCCTCACAGTCCAAATCCTTTAGCCCAGGACCAAAACCTGTGCACCAACCCTCTGCCCCTGCCTGGTGAAAGGGTGGGAGGATGGAGCAAGTAGGGGTAGGGCCTCGGAGAAGGGACACAGAGGAGGTAGGCCAGGGGTATTTGGGTTTGAGGTAGATCCTGGATTTTATTTAATTTCAAAAAGTGATCCCCTGCTTAAAAAGGTTGGAGACCCCTGCTTACTCTCCTCTGAAAGTGCTACATTGTCCTGCATTTTGCTTCAGCTACCCCAGACTAACACGGCTACATCTCTATCACTACTCTCCTCTGAGTCACTGAAGTGGTATTCAATTCAACTGATTGATTTAACTGCCTGAAAGTTGTTAAACCAATTAAGTTGAAAACCACTTCAGGTGAATGGCTTCTTAAGACTAAACCAGCTGCAGAGCCTACCTTTTCAAATGTGTGAATGGCTCCTTAAGAGCACCACCTGGGGAGACACTTGGTGACCTTTTTGATATGTAATGGGGACCTATAGGCTGGGAAATCCTGGTATAGACACAAAACAAGAATTCTTCATCTTTGAAGTGTTTGGATACTAACTGATCAGACTAACCCATTGAGAGTGTCTCTGGATAGCCCTAAAAGACTTTTGGGAATGGCAGATTATTACATCTCTGCTACCTTTTGAAATTATGAACTTGACTCATCTGTAAATATATTTTTATCCACTTAAACCTCTCAATAACTCCCTTTTCTTAGCTAAACCTTTAGTTAGTTTACTATAGAATTACTGTGAAATTTGAGATTCAAATTGACTAGGGTCTCTTGGGACTGGGTGCAACAGGAATATTTTGTGATTTTTATATGACCATTTAACATGTTGTCCAGCTTGCCTGGGTGGCCAGATAGTTCATTAGATATGCCAGTCTGTCTTTGAAAGAGTGGCCAGATAAATTGGAGCATTCTAAAGGGACTCTTTGACACCACGGTAAGATTGTTACAGTGATCCAAGAGTTCAAATTTGTTATGTGTTGGTGAACTCTAATCATAGAACATATCACCAGTTTGCAGAGGGGGTCTGCCCTGCTTTTGGTAGTCTGCCCTGTGATAAGTTTTCAAGGTTTTAAGCCACTTTTGCTGTAGCGTGGTGGCATAGATGCTTTTACAGCGACAAAAATGTTTTTTCAGTCACTCAAGGTAATGCACTACCTTGAGCACTGGTCACTAGGTTGACAGAAACAGCCTTCTGTCAGCCAAGTTACATCTACATCTGGGATTAGGTCAGCATAGGGACAGCATTTTGGAGTGTGGATTTTCTCATCTCTTGGTGAAGTGGCTATGTTGATCTAAATTGTGAGTGTACACAAGGCCTTCATGCCTGCTGCACTTCCTGGGTTGAGATTTCTGCCCTGGTACTGATTGGAACAACCTGTCTTTGCCTGCTGGCCCTTCCCTTATGTCTCACTCCCAAACCTGGAAGTGTTTTCCTTCTCAGCGTTGACAAAAATTGCATTGATATACTCCTAAAATAGTAAGTGAATTTGTGAATGGCTCCATTCAAGCAAAAACATCTCATCAAACTCCTTCCTTCTTCTCAACCTCCCTTCATAACCTAATTGAGTATCCAGTCCCCTTTGCAATAAATTCTCTCCTCCTCTAAATCAATTCTTCCCATCCACCCTGAAACTGAACTCTCCACCCAAAATATATCAATTTTCTTACTCCTCCAAAATCAGTTCCTCCCTCCAGTATCTTTCAGGGCTCAGCTCCCCTTTATGACAGCTTTGGTGTGTCTTCTGAAAGCCTGCAATCAATCTACACAGGCTCTGTCAGCTTCTGCTCTGAACTCTCACCTCTACAGTAAGAAGAAAATAAAGGGAAGACAATTCACAGCAAGATCGCTCTGTGTTCCTCCGTCTGCCAAGCAAAGGTAAAACAAAACAAAAATCTGGCAAGTGGCCAGAAAGTTGAGCCAGAAGGGACTGTAAGTCTCTAGTGGAAAGCTGGAAACAAGAGAAATCTGCCCCACCATTCTCCAATGTATCCAAAATAAGGGGATCAATTGTAATACTGATTGGGTGCATCTAGACTGGCAAGATTTTGCGCAAAAGCAGTCACTTTTGTGCAAAAACTTGCCAGCTGTCTACACTTGCCAGCTGTCTACACTGTCTGCTTGAATTTGCGCAAGAGCACTGACTTTGTAATGTACAAAATCAGTGCTTCTTGCGCAAATACTTTGACGCTCCTGCTCAGGGATAAGCCCTCTTGCGCAAGAATACTTGCGCAAGTGGACCAGTGTAGACAGGCACCTTATTTTTTTGCACAAGAAAGCCCGATGGCTAAAATGCGCAAAAGCATCCGTGCCAATCTAGAAGCACTTTTGCAAATACTTTTAACAGAAAATAATGCCATTCTAGACGCAGCCATTCTGTATTTCCCTTACCTGATGCCTTCTTTTTCACCTTTAACAAAACACTGGCCTCTCTCTGACATTAAAAAAAACCCCAAACATTTCTTTTTTCAAATGCCACATTAAAAACAGTGTTTTTTTCCTAAGAAGAAAATCTGAGGTTTTTTTCATTCCAGGCAGATCTTTCACAGATGAGGCTTGTAACAAAGTTAAAACTTCCTTAAAACTAATCCCAGTTCCCCAGTTACTGTGGGTTCATCTAAACATAGTTGTGGAACAGATTCAGCTAAATTAAAATATAGCAACCAATATAATTAAATTAGTCAAATCCCCTGGTGTGGATGCA